>NW_005187408.1:7213828-7230881 GCF_000239375.1 Pundamilia nyererei
CTTGCTAGTTGAATAGAGAGTTGACAGTATTATGTAAGGCAGTATTAAGTAACATGCTGATGTCTAACTCTACTCACCTGTCATTGTTTGTCTTTTTGCTACAAAAGTGATTTGGAAGAGGATTTGTTGGAAGAGGACTGGCTGTCAGGTAAAAAGGTAAGAATAAGCTAAAAGCTTTTAAAAGTCACATTTTTTTGCTGTGTGTGCTTTGTGCCAAGCTGTTGGTATGGTTTCTCTGCTTAAAAACCGGAAAACAACATCCTAAACATTAGTTGATGGTGTTTGTGGAACATTTAGAAAGTGATGCGATCAGTGGATTTGTAGCAGGTGGCTCCTCCACAGGGGGAATTGTTGATGTGAACCAGGAGGAAGTACAGTGGACAAAAAAGCACTCTGTTGACCTGTCCAGATTGCCTTCACCACATGGGAATAGAGCATCCTTTGGGGTTGGAGGTGGTCCCCTGCCCCCACACCTTAAACAGACACAACAACACACGCACACATCTAAAGAACAGTATGTTTAACACCATAATGGCCCTGTTTGTTTGTTTGTTTGTTTCAGAATCCATCAGAAATGTCAGATGAAGAGCTGAATGATGATCTTCTCAGAAGTGATGATGAAGACGTAGATCAAAGGTAATCCACTTATATCTGTGTCCTCATCTTTGCTTAGACTTCCATCATCCCTCATTTCTGTTTTATGGGATGTTAAAAATGTTTTCACTTCCTCTCAGTGGTCAGGATATCAGCCTCAATACCACATATACCCTGGGCACATCCTATGACCAGCAGGACAACTCACAGGAAGCAGACTATACCGATGACGTTGTGAACCTCGGTGCAGAGGGCTGCGAAGAAGGGGATGTGGAGGAGTACCAGCAAGAGGATGAGGCATATACAGAGGAATATGGCCAAGAAGATGGCGCAGAGATTTCCGAAGACCAAATGGGTTACGCTGGAGAGCCAGCAGAGGCTGACGACGACTATCAGGATGGTGTGCTAAACATCCAAATCAATGAGCCTATTGATGGTGAATTTCAAGTGAGTTCTCACATTTCCTCAGTTGTTCAAATCTATGCCTAAACACACACACATTTCTCTCCCCCTTTTCTGCCCAGCTCTATTGTGTCCAAGAGATAATGTCAATTTTCTTGTCTCAGTACAGGGTCAGTCAGGATTGAAAATCTATTCAGGAGAAGGAGATGTTGGTCGGTGTTTTTTGGCAGGGGAGGATTAGATTCATTATCACTTCCTGCCAGTTAATTTCTCCATCTTGCTGACAAAGTTTTGTTGACAGCTTGTTTGGCGTGAGGTAATGCTCTGCTGTCGCCTCCAAATCCCTGTGCCATTGTGACCTTGGGCCTTGTATCTTTGGGGGAGTAAGAAGCTGCTTTGTGTCAGGGAGATGTGCTGCCAATCGGCAGAGGTTAATGTGGGGGGCTTTTATCTCTGCCTTTAGACTGGATCTGATAAAGTCTCATGCAGGTGAAAAGATTATTGACCTTCCCGAGGACACTCCATACAGTTTTCTAATGATTGATGTGAGTTTCCCTTTTATTCGTTTTCCTTTCCTCTTAGCCTGGGCTAAGAGGATCAAAGATAAGACCAGATCCATGTGCAAATGTCTGTTATGCTCCATTTACCATGGTGTGATTGTGTGTGTCACCTGACAGAGATATATTAGCCTACCGTCTTTCTCCAAACAACGATAAGATGTTGACCTTCTTAGCACAAGTGGCTGCCTATTTTGGATTGGATATTTTGGAGATGTCTGCAGGTGTGGAGGTGTATTTCAGCTATCTGCAATGCCTGTTTACAAGGTCACTAGACTGCATGGCCTTGACATTTTGCTCACTGTGGTATTCATTGAGCATTTTGTGGAACAGTTTAAAGGATTAAGCTGTTCTTGTGCCTCCCTTGGGGCTTACTGTCCATCCGCCTGGTTTGGTTGGAATACCCCCCCCTCCCCCCCCTTTTCTGCCTTTTTACGTGGCGCTGCTGCTGGCAGGTTAATGGAGCACAACACCTAACATCACCTAACATCACTGCAAGACATACAATCTGACCTTATTCAGCCATTGGTATTTGTTAGAGGGTATTGTGCAGTTCGGATGCTGGAATCGCTGGCAGCTCATATTCCAGCTATATTGCACCTTTTGTGTGTTGATTTTTTTTTTTTTTTTTTGACTGAGTTGTGTATTTGGATCACAGCTCAGTGTTTGCATCATGGGTTGAAGTGAAATCAGCGTGGACAGTAACGGAGTGATTTGTGAGGAGTCAGTCAATGATATTTTCACCATCATTGAAGCGGGGAGGAGTGTTTTTATCTGCGCCTGCATTTCTGTATATCATGTCAAACATTTACATCTCATTGAATTTCAAATGCTGTCAGGAATAGTAATGAAGCCTTGCTCCTACTGTTATGATAATTTGGGTTTGGAAGGGGTGGGGTTGTCTGGTGCCTCCCCAAAAACCTCACCATAGCATTTTTATTTTATTTATTTTTTTTGTCCTTTTTTAATGAGAAAAGTTGAAATTTTATCAATCTGCACTGCAAAGTATGTCATCATGTCACCTCTTGCGTTCATTTCAGCTCTTAGTGATGGGAAAAAAGATAATCTATAACAGCATTTTTATTAAACAGAATGTTTTTTTTATTTTCAACAGAAACAGGAAAAATAAAAAATTATTTGCTCATTGCCGGTCCTAATCAGAAATCTGTTGTCAATTTATTGATGCATATTAACCGTTTCATCTTTAAAGGATGAAGAATACGAAACCCCCTATGGTGATGAGCCTCTTGATGAAGATGGAGCCCAGCAGGAGGAGGGCGCAGGGGAGGACACAGAGGAGGTGGAGGGAAATCAGCAGAATGAAGACACTGCTGAAGGGAATCGAGTCTATGACATGGAGGAGGTATTCTGAAGCCAGCTTCTTTTAGATTCATTGTTTTTATTTCAGTGTTGAAACGGGATGAACAAGTGGTGCTACAACTTCACATGGTACAATCAAGCTTGAGGGCTGGCTTTGTTAGCTAGGAATGCATAGAGCTTGATTGGTAGCAATGGGAGTATATGCTTTAACCTTCTGGCTACTGGCCCCCAACTGTTGGTGTATATTCAATAAACACCAGCATGAATTTTAGGATGTCCTTTCATGCAATAAAGCCAATGATGAAATTAAACACAGCAAGCCACAGAGTAAAAATGGTGAAGCAAATGTTAGGATAGGAGACGTCTTCTGTTTCTAACATCGGAGCATGTCCTTCAGGGTGAAAATGAGGCTGTGCGAGAAAAAGAAGAAGAAACAAAGGAGGAATCGGATGAAGAAGACGAGGAAGATGAAGAGTCTGGCCGCATAAGGTTCAAATCTGAAAGAAAGGAGGGCGTTGTTGTGCGCCTGGCAGATGCAGGCTCCAAAAGGCGGAACATCCCTGAAACACTAGGTACAAATTATTCCTACTGGGAATAATTTATTCTGTATCCACTGACAGCCTGAATGCTTAAAGATGCTGAAACATTGAATCTCTCTAAACTCTTATAGGCTTCATTTACATTACTTAAACTTCCGTTGATTTAAGTTTAATGTATGAATGCCTCCTTTTCCTGTTCCACGTATAAACAGAACTGTCAGAGAAGGCCAAGCGAGATTTGATGGAATTCGAGGAGCAAGAACGGCAGAAGAAACAAAATCGTCACGGAGGCAGAGGCCGAGGTGGGGGACGAGGAGGCAGAGGAAGAGGAGGCTTCCCAGGGTTTGAAATGGGAGATTATAGAGGAGGAAACCGAGGAAGAATGAACGACCAGAGATTCCCCCCGATGGGAAACATGGGCATGCAGGTAAAGCACTGTCAAGTCATCCACCTGAATGTTTTTAAAGCGTTCTCCTATTAGGCTACACAGACCATTGCATCACTCAGTACTGTGTCACTTCACTGTAAGGGAGCATGAGGGCTTCACTGAATAAGATGATTTGAAATGGCTCAACTTTTTACCTCCTTGTATTCGTCACAGTTACAAGGCAGCGTGTCTAAGTACTTGACATGTATTTATTTTGCTGCTGCTCTCCTTCCTATCTAAAACCACCACAGCAATGGTTGATTACACATGGAAAGAAAGTCAAAGCACTCTCTGCTCTCCTGTAGTCAGTGATATATGGATTATAGAAAATGATTTAGCAGTTGTTCATTTAGACAGCATTATAAAAAATTGTTTGCTCTTTACACAGGACTGAGCTCCAACCATTTAATCTTTTGATATACATTTATTATTGGTGAAAAAGTCACATTGAGCATGTACCATAATGTGCATGTGTATGTGCAAGTAACTAATACTTTTTCAGCACATCCTGGGCCTTTTTATACACTGGTATATGATATAAATAGTTACAATGTAAATTAATTTTATCAAATAAAAATGTTATTCTTTTTTTTTAATAAAACAAACTGTGCAGGTGTGTTGGGTTTCTTTACGTTTTTAGATCAAGGCTTCAGGTAACAAATAAAAGTATGAGTTGGGTGTTTCCCCCGTTGTTCACAGCTTGAGACTGATTAAAGTGATTCTTTTTCAAGGCTAGATGAAATCCAACTCCAGCACTGCATTATTTTAGGTTGTATTAATTAGTGTTAATAGGCTTTAAAATTCAAAACCAAACGTAAACACTGGAAATGAAAATTTAATGGCACAGGGATGACATGCCAACACCACAAACATCCTGCTGGCTGCCGTTAATGAGTGTGTGCTTTTTACAAGGCACTCTAGTTGTCAGGCTTAACTATTTGACTAATTTGGTCACTGGCATGTTTGTTTGTTTGTTTGCTCGGTAAACATATTGACCAATTATCAAGGACCCATTTGAAACATCACCTAACTATATAATTATTTTTTTGATGCATCGATGGCAGGGATATTCCAGTGGTAGCAGGTGGCATGACTTTTAAGTGTTGGCTTTGTTTGTTTTTCTTAATTTTTGTAGCATATTTCAAAGATTTTATATTTTTATTGAATGAAGGTAGATGAAATCTAACGCTGGGTTCACAGTGCAAAAATTGTCTACCTCTAATGATGGTCACTGTGGCAGAGTTAGCGATCATAGTCATTAAAAACCTGCCTTTTTGTAACTGAGAGACATGACGGAGTACTTGCTCTTTCTCCTTTATTAATCATGATTGCACATGATATCTATTGAGCTACACTGGCAGCATCATTCCTGTTTTACTTTGCTCATAATGGTCAACCTCACAAAATATTCTGACATAGCACGTTGTCAGGACAGTTGCTCCAGTTTCGATTAACAGTGAAGCCTACATCATCTGTATGAGGCCACAATCAGGCTGTTATCACAGAGTCTGAACCCAGCATAAAGAAAACAGACGTACATCCTATTTCTACCATACTGTCTTTGCTCTTGCTGTTGAATTGACTTGTTGGTGTGTCCTCGCATCATAGCAGAATCCAAAAGGTCGGAAGGTGTTTTGACGGGTTGTTTTGGTTTTCCCTCCTCTCTGCTTTCCTTTCTCTTTCCAATTAACAGCAGTCCTCGCGAATGCTTCCTCCTCATCAGTCTCATCAGCAGCAGCTGCATTCCCCGCAGCACCACCCCTCACGTCCAAGCGGACCGCCTCACTTCCAAGATCACGGGCGTCCGCTTCCTCAGCAGCCCCTTCAGCCCCTCATCCCTCCGCACATGTCTCATCGCTCCCCGCCGCTGCGACCTCAGATGGAGCCGCCACCACGACTGATGAATTCCCCGCCACCCAACTTCCCTCCACATCACCAGCAACAGGCTCCACAACCTAAGAACATCCACATTAACCCCCACTTCAGAGGGCCTGCAACGTCACCCGTTCAAGGTACCTTTCTCCAGCGTCAACCCAGTGCTTTCTGGGTGACTTTTGTTATTTAACCTAATATATCCCTCTTATTCAGTTTTTCTTTGGATTAGTGTTAAAACTAAAATTGCTGGAGAACTTATATATTCAACAGTTCTGTCCATTAACAAGGGGATCAAGCCAATCTCTCATAATTATATACACATTTACAAGTTTTAATGCATAAGAAACCACATTGCTTTAGAGAGTCGTATTTGTTGTGTGCAACTTTTTGGAGTCAAAGACATAACACACAAAAAATCGAGAAATTGACAGGAAACTGAGAATCCCACCTGCGCACAAAGTCAGTCAAACGGTGACTTCATTAGCATTTCCAGTGTTTGTTATTATAGCTTCAGTGTCTGCAAATAATCTGTAAGTGGAAAAAATTAGTTTATTGAACAGTTTTCGATGCATAAACTTCAAGTGAGCAACACAGCGTTTTGCCCCGGGTCCTTGTCCGGCAAACCTCTCGGCTGTGAGGTGGGGAGGGAACCCCCACTCAGTGTAGCCACACACGCCTGAGGCTGCGACCGAGCCAGTCTGCCATCCCATTAGTGATGATGGTCAGTTCTTCATCTTTGGGCCGTGGTAGTAATTGTAACTGATGGTTTCTTATAAACTCAGTGAAGTTACAAGAGGCTGTTTATCTATTTGCCTGTTTATTAAACCACAGTAACTGGCAATGGATACTGTTAGACATCTTTAATTTAAAAACAAAACAAAAAACAGGAAATGAACACAGATTAAGGACAAAGATAAAAGTTAATCTAGAAGTTGAAAATCTAGGCTTTGGCCTGGCTTTCATATGCTGCGAAAACCAAGCTAAAACCCAAATTAAGCCATGTTTCTTTATGGTGGCTGGAAATGTATTTAAACACTTTTTAGAGTAGATTCACAAAATTATGCCATATATGACCCGATGAGATGTCTTAAATTTGTTAGTATGGGCAGTGAAGATGAACAGTGTTACAATAACTCAAGTATGCATTCATTCACTGAGATGGGTTATCCGGCCTGTCTGTCCAGGCCGAGATTGAAATTGTGTTAGGAAAGCGTGTGCAGTGTGGGCTGTGCTCCCAAGAGAAAGGCATTTGCTGGAAGATCTGGGGGTGCCTGAGGTTAGGATTGTGTGTGCATATGTGTGCAAGTGCATTTTATTTATTTATTTTTGTACATCTGTGTTGTGTAGTTTATATGTTCCACTTTAATTTTCTTTACCAGTGCTGGATGTTGGCATATGGTTTCACCAATGCTTATTAAGAAAATCCCATTAAAAAAATAACATTTCAAACAATAAGAAATTTCTTCTTTTATATTTGTTGATTCAAGCAAGTATTTACTATTTCCTTGAGCTCCCTGGTCTGTACCTAACTGGGGAGGGGTCAGATTTGTGCAGCAACACTGAGCTAAAATTTTACATGTACCCCTGACTAAGAGCCTTTAGCATGGATATGTCTAATGGTCTCCTTCCTTTCTACAATCACCACCCTCTCTCTCTGCCTACTGCCTCTCATTTTCATTTTCTCCCCCTCCCCCTCCTCCTCCTCCTCTTGCTCTCTTTCTACCTCTCATTGCAGTGCCCTTGATGCCTCCTGCTCAGAGCCAGCCCAGACCTGCTGTGGGTCCTCAGAGGTTCCCTGTGAGTAGCAGCTGCTCCTCTACCTCTCTTTCGCCTCACTTTCTCTCCTCCTTCACACGGTTAGCGTCCCTTTTAGTGAGGGCAATATCATTACTTCAATTAGCCTGTCTGCCCAGGCCAAATACTGTTAAAGAAAATCTGTAAACACTGATAGGAGCCTGGCTGCACAACTGGAAATACGTGATAGGGGCTTTAGGCGGTCGACTTTTAGAGGTTGGGGCTGCAGTGGCGGGACTTACTTAGTAGCTCTTTATGGATGGGCTGGGGCTCAGACTAGTCAGCTTGGCATATAATGGAATTGTGAAACCAGGATATACTGCCAGTTAAAATTCACTTTCCACAAGTTTGTATCCCAAAGGCACAGAGACCTTTTTCGAACAGTATCTAAATTAGTGAAACGGGGTGGTGGTTTGATGGGGCTCGGGTGTACCACATATTGCAAAGGCAGAATTTCACGTCAGACGGGCTGAGCTTAAGTCGGTGATTTCCTGAAAGAAAAGGTCCTTTATTTCACTCACAAAGAGCCCATCCAAGACATGACAGAAATGCCTTTAAAGTAATTACTGTATTGAAGGAAATCACTCGCTAGAAAGTCACCCAGGGTGCCTTAAGTTACTCCATCCTTCTACTTAATGATGCTCAGGCATCAGGTGGTGCTGGTACTGACTGACATCTTTCTGGAGAGCGCCTTTTATATGGATTTATGCAAATGAGCCATTGGAAATGGCTGCATCCAATTGCGCTCATGTGAATTTACAACCCTGCTGCCAGATGCCAGACCTCTGCACAGTAGTCGGTCTTTGTCAAAAATGTATTTTTATTTACACAAATTTCTGGCCTTTAGTGTCAGTATCACAGCATTCCGGTTTCTTGAGGTCTGTGATTGTGCTGGTTATTGATGGCACCATAGCAAAGAGCTATTTTGGCAGTACAAGGGTGGGTTGGAAAGGTATCCAGACAACTGGACTGATGAACAGCATAGTGTTGGATTCCCCAGCTGTCAATTGCATTTAGGCTGGTGTTGCCAAGGACACAATTTGAAATGCAGGTGACATACCAGCCGGCAACATCCCATTTATCGGCGGGCACCTGATTACTCATGATTATCATACATTATCATCCCATCAAATTTAATTGTTAATAGGCCAGGCGAATTGGGGGTCATAGCCTCTAGTATTACTGCATTAAATTTTTGCTGGTGGAGACAGGTTTTGAAATATTAATCTCAACACCAATTAAAGTCATTATTATGAATATTTTTACTCTTCACACATTGAGTTTCACCACAAAAGAGCTGCAACTAAGGATTATTTTGACAATTATTTTGATTTGGTGCCCGTTCTCAGTTAAATATTGATTAATGTTAATGGAAAAACCAGGAAATAGCCAAGCATGCGCTTTCTATCTGCTCAAAGCTAACTGTTAAAGTCAGAAAGCTTGTGTTGTCTTAAACCTAAACAACAAATGCGTTTTAAAAAATTATCCGATGATGAGTCGTGTCTGAGAAAGAGACGCCTGCTCTGCAGACACTTTGTAGGAATCTTTTCTCTTTAGCTATTATTAATTTACAGCAGTGTTCACTACTTTGAAAATAGCACAAGTAGTAAATGATATCAGTCTTATGTTAAACCCAGAAACAAAAACTCAAGTTTCCATTCTTTGTTATATAGTTTGACATTTGGCCCATCTCTGTTATATTTGTCACGGTTATCCCATCACACTAAGCACTGTCCTTGCATCAGTTACATACCGAGTCGACTGTTTATCAAGGATTAGACGTGAGAGGATGAGCCGTGTTATTCGAGAGGTATTATATGGACACTGGAGTCCTCATTGTGCAAACCTGCCTGCCTGACCTTTCAGAATGGCATGATTGTGCCCCCATTGTGATCCTCAGTCTTTGTAATCTCTTTGATTAACTTTATGTTAAGCAAGTTTTTGGGACTCTGGCCTTCTAGCTTTCTAACACCTCTTCTCTCTAAATACCTCCACACAGCAGTGGAATAAAGATGGATTAAGCCTTGATAGCATCTTAAGTAATTTACAATAGGCTTGGAGGAGGCAAGCAGCCCATTTGTGGAAGTGGCACGTGTTGAATAGCAGGTTAATTTTTCAACAGAGATGGATGTTTAAAAGAATAAAGGAGACAGTTATGAGGGGGATTCGAATTCCAAGGAGGGATTAAATGGTTATCTAGTTTTCCTTGGAAGATAGATTGGGTGTGGTGTGCATGCGATGAGTGGAAAGCTGTCTAACATACAAAGTGGTTGAAACAAAGATGAGGGCACTTATCCCCTCCTGAAATACCCTTTCCTTGTTAGAAAAAAAGCCTTTTAGAAGCCCAGAGTAGCATTAATGCAGGTTTGCTCACAAATTCATGCTGAAGGGTTTCTTTAATATTGGCATGCATATTGATGTTTACAACTCAAGATTCTGCATCTTTTTAATGACCCTAGCACCTCAATTACAAGCGCTTTCTGCCCAATGCAATACCTCACAAATTCCCATTTTTCATTAGTTTAATTTGTTTGTGATTATTGAGTTCCCAGAATGGCCTATAATTCATGAGTTTTGTGTTTTCCCAGGGACCGGGAGACTTTCAGCAGCACATGCCTGGTAATTTCGGTCAGCCCCAGCGGCCCCCTCATCACATGGAGCCCTTTAGGAACCAGCCACCTCAAGGCCCCCAGGACAGAGAACCCCTCTTTATGGGAGGTGAGTCTCACATCCAGCCTTGATGAGGATAACAAAGCTCTCTTAGCATATTTAACCCTGTTCATCATCACCTCTGGCGCTATACCTACAGGGTATGCTGCTAGCTTTCTGGTTAGCAGAACTCATGTAGAATTCATGTGTGTATATATTTATATACGTCAGAATGAAACCTGGAAATGGCATTATACATATTTCATTTGCAGAGTTAATAACCAACATGTTTGTTTTTCCGTTCACCTTGAGAGAGCTGGCTGTATCCGTTTTTCATGCTATAACAGTATACATCCGGAGTCTTAGTTACCGGTGTAGTCTCAAGGAAAGAAAGCTGACATCTCCCTTATGTTGTTGTTATTCCTCATGTGGAAACAGAGCGCACAGATTCAACACGGTTTCCAGGGCAGCACATGTTTGATCACCAGGGCCCCGGCCCTCTGATGAACAGCAGCAACAACCTCCACCAGCAGCAGCTGCCCAGCCAGGGCCACATGGGCTTCGGCCCACCAGGACCAGCCTTCAACCACCCGGGCCAGGGCCCGCTTGGACTGTTTGGGAGAGAACCCCCAAGACACAACATCCCTCCCCACCAAAATCACCCGGGAATGGTGAACTTAAATCAACAAGGTGGACCCCCCAACCAGCCCAGGCCTTTCATGGGCCCTCGTCAAGCTTTTGGCCAACAGGGGAACCTTTTCCCTCCTACACAAGTTCCGTTTGGGATGCAGGTACGACTAAGAGTAAGTGATTTCTATAACCACTAGATGTCTATGTGTATTTGTGTCTGTTTGTTTAGTGAATGTTTGTTTATTTAACCCTTTTTCTCCTCTTCTACCACAGTTAGACGTGCTTTCTAAATTCAATAATTTGGTCTGACTAGTAATCATATTCATTGCTGCTAAAGTGTTGAGGCTCTTGTGTTTGGCACTGCTGCATTTTGACTGGAGACATAGACAAGAGCGCCCTCTAGTGATTAAAGCATTATTTTAGTACTATTTAGTTGGATGTATGAGGACACAAGTTAGAGCTCAATTATGTAGAAATTTCTCGTTCCAATGTTGGGAACAACTTTCAGAAAAACTAGTCCTGTTCCTGTTGTTTCAGAAAAAGATGTGTTCATTGAGCTTTTCTTCTTTTCCTCCTAATTTTTCAGGGCTTAATGCACGGCCCTCCTGTTTCCCAGCTTCCACATCATGATCCGCTGTCACCCCATCAGCCCATGCACCAGCAGCAGCAACACCATAGGCAGGACTTACCCCACCATCAGCAGCCGCAGCTAAATCTCGGTGAGCCTCGCCCCATCATGCACCATGGCCAGAATCCTTTCCATCAACAGCAGGGGCATGGCAGCCCAAGGCAGATGAATCCCCGCCCTCTGAACCCCCAACAGCGCCACATGTCTAACAGGCAGAGAATGGTGAGTGATTAACATATTATCTCATTTATTTTATTCTTAAACTGGTCGCAGTTTAAGAATGAAAGAATAAAATGTTGCCATCGTTGTTATATGTATCGCGTCTATTTTTAATCAGTAAATAAAAACTGAGCTAAATGGTTTGAAAACACAAAATTTGGCCTTTTCTTCAGAACACACCTGTCTCCAAGCAAATGCAGCAGCGCAACAGCAACCTGCGTGAGCTCCCTGTAGCACCTGGCAACACAAACACGAACAGCGCCCGCCCTGCCACCACCCCCACCTCCCCCGCTGCCAACATCAAGCCTGTTGCCAGGACAACACAGGGGATGCGTCCTGGGCAGAACACTCAGCCGATGCCTGACGGTGGCAAAGGAAGAGGCCAAGCTGTTGCGAAGACTGAATCACAGCCTGAGGGAGCAGGCAGGACAGTTGTTCGCAAGGAAATTCCACGCACGCCGTCCGGCGTGACACCACAGGTCAGGACTCGAAGATCAAATTTTTGTTGTTTTTTTTTTTTTTTTGATCATAGACAAGGACAAAAGAAGTAAATTTTAAAAAATGAGCATGTTTGGATAATACATAATGTGTTTATAGTAATGTGATGATTTTTTTTTCCAAATACACTTTTTTATAAATCCTCTGGTATACAACACAGTGTCAAAAATGTTATTTGCAGCATTGTTTTTCCTGCATCATGAAATTCAAACCATCGTAAGCTCGTGTCCCAAAAGTAAAAGAAGGAAATCGGTGTTAGAGATGAACATTTCAAGCTAAAATACTCTAAAGTAGTCATAGGAAGCTATTTGACTATTCAAAGATTACCCCTCGGCACCCACTCTCATATGACTGTGGATATATATGCTCTATATACCTGGAAAACTATGGAGTGGTTGTTGTCATTCATTCTTTAGAACTTTTTAATGGCCATAGATGTTTTTTTTTTCTTTTTTTTGTTTGTATCAGAGCATCTAATATGTGTCTAGTAATTGTTAGTGAAGGCGGTATTCTTCTGTTTTAGTTAGAATTTATAATAGGCTTGGAGGAGACTGGCAGACAACTTATAATTTCATTGCTGCCACCTTCTGGTAGTACTATTGCATTACATGCTACTAGATGCCAGTAAAAACAGGGGAATATTAATATATAATAATAATACTATACATTATTTTTAAAGTAATGTAATCTAAAAACATTGATGTGTGTAATAAGTACAAAAAATTACTTGCTGTATACTAAAGTCTTTGGATTTTTACTTGCTAAAAATTCACCAAAAACCAAATCATATATTTGCTGATGACATTTTCACATGCTTTAGACTTAATGCCCAACCCAAGCAATAATGATTAAAATAAGACACAGTGCTACATCCAGGAAGTGAAGTGTGGCAGGCATATTTCCAGCTTGTGTTTTGTGCTACAGGATCCTGATGAGGATGAGGAGACACGGCAGTATCGTCTGAAGATTGAGGAGCAGAAGCGTCTGAGAGAGGAGATTCTAAAGAGGAAGGAGATGCGACGGCAGATGCAGGCTGGTGTCAGGAAGAAGGAGCTGCTTGAAAGACTTAATGCCCAGGCACCAAGCCAAGGCACCACTACTACACAAGCTCAGCCCGAGCAACCAAATAAGCAAATACCACACCCTGTACCTCCAGCACAACAACAGCAGCAGCAGCGGCAGCAGCAACCACCACCAGAACACAAACCACAACAGCAACTGCAACCACAACAGCAACTGCAACCACAACAGCAACTGCAACCACAACAGCAACTGCAACCACAACAGCAACTGCAACCACAACAGCAAAGACAGTTTCCTCAGAGAACACAACAATCAGTAAATCCCACATTAAAGCTTGGCAATATAGGTAACACCATCCCTCCCAGCAGTGCTGCTCAGACCCCCGCGCCCCGTCCCAATGTCAGGACACGGCTGCAGATGGTAAAAGGCAGCATTCAGCAGCAACAGCCTGCCCGGCCTGTTAAGCAACCCCAACAAAATCAGCTGCAGCCAGTGCAGCAGCGAAGAAACAGCGCTTTGCAGAACGTAAACCGACCTGGTGCTCCGATCCAAACCATTCAAGTTCCTCAAAGGAACGTACCTGATACTCCTTCAGCGAGTCCAGCCCTGGCTCAGGCTCAAGGACCTAAACTTGGCGCTAAAAGAACTGTGATGCAGCGGGCAAGGAGTACTAGCTTCGAGCGCCAGCAGGTGCCGCAAAAAGTCAGAGTCGTCAAACTTTCAGGAGCGGTGAGCATATGATTTCATTTTTATCCTACACCTCTTTGCCTGTTTTGGTTTGACATTTATTTGATCCTCTTCAGCAGATTTTACCCACATGGGAAACTGCACAGTTTTGAAAGGAAATGCCACTGATTGCCCTCACTGTCTGTGTTGCAGTCCAGATGATATCTAACCTATGGGAATGACATAGTGATGTCTGTGTCATTTTGGAAAAATTGATCTGTTAAGAGTTTCCTCTCTTAAGCTTTGGGATCTGGTATTTAAGCCACAGTGTCTTTACATACATTTTACCTAGAGAACACAGAAAGCCTGGAGGCATTAAAAGAGAGCAATATGACATTTATCTGTGGAGTTGGGGACACCTCATCACTGCTCCTAAAGGTTGATATCCTCTTTTCAGGACAGAAGAGTATTCTTTTAATGATAAAGGCCTCGGAGGGGGTAAAATAGGAATGACGGTAACGGCGGTAAAGTCCAGAATTACCACTGCTGTCTGTTTTTGTACTTGCTTGATAAGTTACTGCTGTGGCCTTAATTGCACATTAATCTTTATTGAAAAACCACAAAAGCGTGCATGTTAAACATTCATACTTGTCACTGATGAGATGTGTTGGTGGGATATGATAGTATTTGAAATAAGCTGCTTTTCGACTTCATCCCAGAGGATCAAGCCGCCGAGCCAAAATCACAGGCTGGCTGCAGATGAAGATAACTGGGTGTCAGCGCGTTAATGGAAACCTGCGCAGAGCTATCTGATGTAGCGCATCTTGGAGAAAAAAAGGGGAGTGGGATGTGAAGTGGGGAGAGAGAGAGATGGAAAGGGAAAGAAACGGCTAGGGCCCTATAGCAGCAGTGAAAAGAACATTCTCCAGGTGCTCTCTCTTCCACATTGTTCTGCTGTCATCAACGGGAGCTTGACAATGTTATCTCCTTTCCTTATTTTTCCTCACACTCTCTCTCTCCCTTTCTTGTCATCCCTCAGTTGCTTTTTTCCCTCAGCCCATCTCTCAGGTGCGAAGCAACAAAAGATGCCAATCCAAGACTCTTGTAATTAATCTTTTTTGGTTGAAGGTGGTGGCGGTGGGGGGAGAAACATAATACCTGTGTAAGAAAGTTGCCACTTTTGAGGATTTGGATTTGTATGGCTTAGGCACACAGATAAGAGGCAAATTATATTTTCATCAGGGATAATACAAAGCAGTGCAAAACACAAAAGCTGGGGAGGAGGGGAGCGCGCAAGGGAGATGGGGTACACATCGAGCTGCTGTCGTTTCAGTGTAATGCAGCTTAGCATTTGATGGGCGCAATCAGGAGCTGTGATTTCTATAGGAGGGATTAATCCATTTATTCTCAGCTGGGGACAGGTCAGAGATATCGCCTCTTTTCTTCCCTCGTATTGATCTGTCACATCTTTCTGCAGACTCGGGGAGGAGACGACCTTCAATTCCTCCCTGCATGTCAACACAGTTGAGCTGTGACTTTATTTGATAATGAGACCATCACCTTGTTGAGCTGATCTTTATTCTCCACAGCCTGGCGGATACGAATCCAGCGTCCAGTCCTGACGGATTTTAACATTGTAGATATGTCCTTGCATTTCTCCCAGTTGCCCATAAACCACTTTCCCCTAAATGCTTAATGTGCATAAGGTGATTTTAAAAAGTGGGAAGTTTATAATTAATTATTCTTGTTTTTTGAGATGCTAAATTAGTTTTGCCCTCCATCATTCCCATCCAGAGTGGAAAGGGGCCTGAGGCCACAAGCAGCCCAGTACAGGAACAAGGCGCCTGGCCAGCAGCTACGCTCAACCAGGGCATCCAAAGGAAAGTTACCATGACAGGACAACAGCAACAGGGACCAGGTGGACCGTCGCAGGCTAGCCGCGGGGGCATGGGCAACCCACAACAAAACAGGGTATGCTCAAAATGAGCTCTGTTTCTTTTGCGGTGTAGACACTAGAAAGAATTTCGCCTGAAATGTGATTATTAATGGAGGTCACTGCACATGCGATGGCAGTTCTGCTATAAAAGAAGCTGAAATGACTCCTGTAAAGTTGTCCTGTGCCAGTGGCACTCCTGTGGCATTCAGTAGACGTACCAATCGAGGAGTTGTAATAAGACAGGACAGTATGCCAGGTGCGGGAGTATTGACAGGCTGAAAATGGTGTAACACAGGGGGACTACACAAGGTCCCCTGGCCTCTCTGCACGCCTGTCACCGCCAGGCTCCTGTCACTGTTACCGTACTCACTGGCGCTGACAAGGTAAGGCAGCCACCATAACGCTTGCATGGCTCCTCTCCCTTTATGCTCCCCCGCCCCCCAACACATACAGACATATTCCCACTAGCTCCTCTCCTCTCTTCCTCCTCCCCTCCTCTTCTTCTTCCTCCCCCTCTGCTGCTGAAGCAACATATCTCTCACTCACAAGCTCATATGAAGATATGCCACGCCGCTTGCATCGTGTTCTGATGTTGATGTTCAATGCAGAAATATGACGAGTCAATCATGTGAAAGCGTGACAAGGCTGAGAGGTGTGAGAGGGAAACGTGTAGAATTTTAAAAATTTGCCTTTGTGCTCAGAAAACTCTCCACACGGCTGAATGCACCTGCGTGCCCGTTTTTAGGAGGAGAAGGTTCACTCTGTACATCTGTGGTCTCTCTCCCTGTTTTTAAAATGACTCCTTCCATCGGTTTTAGGTTGTTGTGTCAGGCCGGGGCCGAGGTAGAGGGGGTAGCCAGATGGGTCGAGGTCGTCCGATGCCCACCAGACAGAGCCAAAAGACTGATGAGAGTGAGCGCTGCACTGTGTCCATTGAAGGCCTCTCCTCATCTACAACCGATTTGCAGCTTAAGAACCTTCTGAGGTCCATCGGCCCAATAAAGGTGGGTACCAAATACATCACCCTAGAGAATATGGTGTATTTATATTGTGTTTCCATACCTCGTTGACATGGCTTGGCTAAAGCTGAATTTATGCATTGTTTTTACATTAAAGCCTCATACATCACACTATTAGGTGATCTGCTTTAATGGTCAGATTGTCCTGTTGTAACCCTTTAGGGATTGCCAGTCATTGATAGCATTGCTACTAAGGTAGGTTGGCAGAGAAGGTTAAAGTGGACCCCTTTAGAGTATACATGTGTATAGATACACTAAGTTATGAATCTTGGGGGTC
>NW_005187408.1:7230918-7237639 GCF_000239375.1 Pundamilia nyererei
CCCGCCCCCCCAAGATTAATAAAAGAAATGAGCTCAATGAGTATCTCTGCACGTTTAGTCAGATTATTCTCCAAATTGAAAAATCCCCCCTCGTATGACGATGCTGCATACACACATTAATTTTAAAGTGTGCAGAAGTCCGAGCGTGTGTTTGCGTGCACATCTCCGTGCACACCCAGACACATCTGCGTTTGCAAGTGTTGCTTATATGTGATGTGACATGAAACTGTAGCGAGGTAGATTCCGTTTTGAATAATCTGTTATGTTATTTATCTAAAAGATTAAATTATCAAATTAGGTAAGAATTGGCGAGATATTGCCGATCACTTTGGTCATCTTGACGCCCTACTTCACACTGAAAACTTAGAAACCACATATTTAGTGGCACCCACCAGTGACTACAATGGCGTTTCTTATCTGCAACCCCACAGCGCCCTCTGTTGTAGTGATTCGGTAGGTTAGCTTTGAAGATCCAATTGATTATTCCCTTTCTTGTTACCACCCCCACTCCCCCTTGCGGAGGAAAGGAGTATGCACTTCTATTTAGTTGGGCCTTTCCCCCCCATTTTTATCCACTTGCAGACTTTCAAAATGGTGCCCCAGCAGAGGAAAGCATTTGCTACATTTTCCAGTCCCCAACATGCAGCAAGTTTCCAAATGAGCTTCCACAGGTACTGAACACAGCTCCTTCCTTTTATCTTTGTAAACATGTCAGACATACTCCAGTAGACCTTTTTATATTTTCCAGTTTAGCTGCTGTACAGTGTCATAGGTATCTCCATCCACAGTGGCTCAAACATTGTTATCACAATTATCACACAGGCACATGATTGATTTGTCCCACATTGATGTGTCGCTGATTGACGGATGAGGAGCGTTATAAAGCCAGCGGGTCCTTTTGCAAGAAGTCGCTCTCTCCCAACGCCGGAGGGTCTCCTGCACAGCTCCAACCTGGTCTACAGATACTTCTCCATTTCTTTTGGGGGTCACTAACATTCAACGCCTCTGCACATCATTCATCAAGTCGTCTCCCATCGAGCTGGGACAGTGAACACAAAGACATTTAGCTGAGAGCATGCCTGTGTTTGACTTGTTCTACCAAGTGTCTGCAGTTGTGAAAATGGCACTGGAGAGATACTGGATACCTTCTGCTATTTCAATGTAGTTTGTGATTAATGTTTATTTTGCATCTGACATGGACACTATAAGTAGAGCTCATCATGGGATAATGGTTGCTCCCCTCTTTAGTGAAATCCTTCGTGACAAATGACACTTGAACGCTGTGCTTCTAACGTGACCACTTAATAGAATTTTTTATGTTATTAGTGGTGTGGTGCTCATATAGGGGGACTTGTTGTGGTGGGATGCGGTCAGCCTGTTCATGTAGTGGGTCTCCCCTGTCTGTAGATGGCAGTATTTTATCACTATTGGTGTTTCAGTCTTTCTCTCGTAGCCCTGCATTCGGGTAGCTGTGAAGTCTGTTTTTTGGTCTATGGCACTACCTAGTGGGGTTCCTGCATATAGGCGGAGAGGTGTCCTGGTTGTGATGATTCAAGATGTCATAGCAGTGACCAAAACCCAGCTGGGATAGGCTGTGATTATTTTTTTGCTAAATTCCCTGTGGTTTAAAGAATTGTAAATGTGGGCACTGATGAGTTGATTTCTCCTGTTTTTCAGTTTTATTGTTGCTTACTAAGTCCTTTCTATCTCTCTCTCTCTCTCGTTTAAGTTAGTTGGCTATTACTCAGCTTTTAACTGTTAACTAGAAAACATTGTGGATGAACCTTTCATGCCTTGTTTGACCTGCATTTTAGTTGGATGTCTGATTATGTAGTAGTTAGATTTAGGTTGTGCCGAGTGTGCTTTGGGGCCGTGAGTATGTAGACATGTTTTTTGAGTTTTCTTTCTTTCTTTTTAATGAGCTTGGCAGGGTATTTGACATTGTTGGTAGATGGAAAAGAACTGTTTCCAGTTCTCTGCAGGATAAACAGACATTTCTGTGAAGTTCCTCGAGGATACATTCCTTACTCTCCTCTGGAATTG
This sequence comes from Pundamilia nyererei, assembly GCF_000239375.1. Lineage (NCBI taxonomy): Eukaryota > Metazoa > Chordata > Actinopteri > Cichliformes > Cichlidae > Pundamilia > Pundamilia nyererei. Next base: position 7,232,962 of record NW_005187408.1, read on the forward strand.
GAATAAGTTTGGAAATATTTACCCAAATTTGAGTGACTATCAGCTTATTGATCAGTAAGCTGCACAGCAGACTGTTTTTCCTTCACGCAGAGCGGTCAGATTGGATAAAAGAGGAGGAAATATAAACAAAATTCACCTTAATAATTTGCCCTGGAGACTGTAGAGAGATACATTTTCTAAATACACTAATTTCTCTTTTGTCAGTTTTACACATTTTTTTCCAAGGCATCACTTACTAGCTCGTCACATTTTAAATTTTTTTTGTTCTTCAGATTTTTTTCTCCTCATCACAAAACTGTTTGTGTATTGTAGTTGTAAAAATGTGTTAAAAGTTTAAATGCAGACGTTTTTTCACATCGAAGACTGAAATTGTTTTATATACATTATTCAAAGGGACGAGACAGAACAACGAGAGGGGGCAACCATTACCCGCGTAGTGATCATGTGCATAAGTCAGGCTTTCACTCGATATTTAACTCGTTAAATTTTTTTGAGTTCACTCACGTTGTATCAGGAAAAACAACTTTTATGTGTAAAGGATATGCTGACGTGTCCAGATATGTCATTTTTACAAGTATTTTGTTTGTATTTTCAAACGAGGAATGACTGGACCACATTTGTGTTAAACAATACATTTGACAAAAAGTTTAAGGTGAAAAGAAAAAACGAACAAATAACCAAAAACAAAAGTGTAAATAAAAATATGGCCAATATACCGTGAACATGCAGGTATGTGAAGCCACTTGAACTTTAGCCCAAAGACGTGTGGTTGTGTGTGATGTCCATGTGTTATGTGCCTTTATGATAACGTAGTTTTCATCTTCTGTGCCACACTTTCTACTCCTTTGTACTTTTTAACGTATTCTGTAAGTTTGGGGGTTTTAACTATGCAACATATGACGTAAATGCGTTTGGAAACGTGCGTATTTTCTTGGGATGAACCACTTTTTTAAGTCATTTTTGATTTTGTAGGTTTATAGACGCAAAAAAACAAAACAAAAAATGAGCAGTATTATGGCAAGAGATACTACCTCAAAGTTGAAGGGGAATATCACTGAATTTATTTCCTTAAATGAGAAATTTTGGCCTGAAAATTTAGCATTGAGGTCATCTGAATGTGCAGCTCCATAAAATGAGAAGCATTGCTACTCGGCTGGTAGGGAAAAGGTACGAGTTTTATGCCAAAAAAAAAAAGGTCACCACTTTTATTTTATTCTTTTAATCTGTCTGAAAGTCTGTTCCCAGCTGTGCCTCTAGGTGGCGCTACAGATTAACCTCCCTGATTTTGTGGTTTGAGAAATGTGTACTGATTGGCTTCTCTGTCCTGTCTGCATGTGTTGAATCACATCACAAATTTAGTGGTATTTCCCTTATGTTACTTGAAGTTACTAATAATCCATAAAGGTTTAAAATAAGCCACCAGTACATTCTCAGCAAGTACCCAAAGTATTCGATCCCACAAATTTCCTCTTCTTCATATAAACAGTGAAGTTGTGGCGTTTTTTTAAAATTATTTATTGTTTTATTTATTTTTTTTGTATGTTGCAGAAATCTGGTTTATTTATGTTTTATTCTTTTTTTGTTTGACATTTTTGAGCTTTTTCTGTGTATTGACGGTTATGTATTTATTGTCTTTCATGTTGTGGGTTACTCGCTCGAGTTTTAGTGCTACGCTAAATCCTGTGGATTTGAAAGAGTAACGGCAATGCCAGGTCGTAGTGATATTGTTATAAGACGTCAGGTCTTTTAATACCAGAACAGATTCATATTGAATCTTATCTGTACCTTAATGTGAAGAATTTCATACAGACGTGTACTGTGAATTTTTAAAAGTGATTAATTTTAATTGGGGGGAAAAAAGGCTTATTTAAGTTACAGCATGTTTTTCCAAACATGCCACCTCATATGGTTGTAGTAGGTATTTAACATAGAAGGGCTTGCCTGTCAGATGTGAATGCAGCTTTCTTATGCTTGCATAAGAAACCTCCATAAAGGCTGCTGATGATTATAGTGAGAATATTTCGCATATTTGGGTCAAAGGTTGAGTTTTGCACAACACTAACTTGTAACTTTTTTTAACAGGTACATTTAAGGTGCAGAGTCGCTGAATTACTCATTGAATTCTGTCTTTTTCTTCAGATCAAATCCTCTACCATGGAGCAGAGTGACAAATCCATTTTTTAAAAGCACATTTAAGAGGCCATACCAAAGGTTTAACATGTTTTAGTCAATCAACAAAGTGCATTTGCGAGTGACCTGAAATTAAGCAGGCTGTTTATATTAATCTGCTAAAAGTATCCCCTGTTTATATTGCTAATGTAAGCATCTGAGGCCTTTTCCCAGAAACCTATCAGGTCATTTAACATCATATAACCTCACCCAGTTTCTCAAAGCCTTTGTTGTTCTGCTAGAAAAATAATCAACCTGTTTTCTGAGCAGGGAATTCTTCAAGGATCTTTTTTATTTTTTACAGTTAATTTCAGTTCAGTTTTATTTGTAGACTTCCAATTCACTACAACAGTTTGCTTAAGGCGCTTTATATTCTAAGGTAAAGACCCTACAGCGATGCAGAGAAAAGCCCAACAATCAGACGACCCCCTATGAGCGAGCACTTGGTGACAGTGGAGGGCAAAAACTGCCTTTTAACAGGAAAACTAAAAAAAAAAAAGTGTTAAATGACCTGTGACTGATTCAGTCATTAACTAAGAGGTTGAGTAAAAGCATGAAACACCTCTGGTGTGGTCCCACACTTGCTCTTGTGGTGCTCTTTGTTTGATCACACTTGGTGGCACGATGGTGCAGTTGAGATTTGATTCACCTGACGTGACCGCCAGCCATCTCAGGTGCGAGTACAACAGAGACATCTGTAACTAACGCATACTTTTACTTTATTTTAACAGCGTGCCAGTAAGAGGAGCCATTGACCAGCTTAAACCACGATACTGCCTTAACTCATTCGCTTAACACTTCACGTTCTTTCACAGCCTCGCCATCTCCGGCCCCGAGATGAAGATTTCATTTCCCTCACTCGACAGTTGTTGGTGCGTTCAGGTTATCGGGCCTGTCGCCTTTTTCCTAACCGCTTTTCCTGCTGTCACTGTTCTTTCAACTTGACCATATCTCGTCTTTTCCTTCCCGCTGCTGTTCTTCAATGAACTTAAAACTTCTGTATCAAGCAGGGTGGCCTGCCCGGATTACCATTGTTTGTTAGCCCAGTGGATGGAGGTTTCCATCTGTGTGACGACAGCCGGGTTCACTGAGCAGACACATAAACCTCTAAAGCAAGCTGCTTCATGGCTTTCACTGCACCAAAGGTCATTCCAGCTTCTTGACACTCACTGTTTGGTTGGAGTTTTAACACAAAGACACTGCACTGGTTTCGTCATCTCGAACTGTATGGTGCACCAAATGACTGTAAACCCAGCCCGTTGGGTTCTGACCAAAACAAAAAGCAAACTTTGAAGACATCTCTGTGTTTTTCACACTCGTGTCATAAGAAGGAATCATGTTGTGTTTGAATTATTCTGAAATGATTGTGCAATTTGTTCTGATGCTGTAAAAACTGGATTTTTCTACTATGACATGAAGACTTTTAAAGATACTTCATTTTTTAAGTACATTTAAGTTTCTATTCTTTATACCTCAAACTCATGAAAAATAAAAGTTTTTGATGCACTTTAATATTTCTGTGTTTTTATTGTTTTTGGCTTTTTTTTGCTCAAAACTTCAATCAAAATGAATAAAAGTTTCTGTAGCTAGAAGTGAATCGATGCTAATCAAGACAAAATACATTTTAATGTTTTCAATATTATATATCTTTTCTTTATTCTTCTGAACTTTGAAGATTGGAGAGTCATTCATCTTCATAATAAATGTTATTTATAGGCACCATTGTTTTTTTTATTTTTATTATTACATTATTTTTATTAATTTGACTCATTGTTCGTCATATGTCAAACAAATGCAAGTTGGGAAGTTTATGTACTAAAAGTAGCTGATGTAATCATCTGAAGCTTTCCTCAACCTTACCTGGTGACGTAAAACATTGAAATGTTTGCTGCAAAAAGTTTCTATATAAGCAATTACATGTTTTATTTCCAGTTCAGCTTTTTTTGTTTTGTAATTTTTACTTTAACAGAACAAATTTTCTTAATTAGAGCTAAAATACAAAGATACTTAAAAAGCTATTTTCCTTAGTTCATTCGTGTTTCACAGCATAGAATTCCATCTTTGACCTTTCTGGACATCTTTTTTCTTGTCCAGTGCCTAACATTTCATCATTCCTAACCTCCACCCAGTTCAGTTCTGAGCTTTTTGCCACTGCAGGACTTCCCCTGGCCTAAAGGTTGAAGTCCTGTATCTCAAATTTAGTAACCAGTGTCACGAGCTAGTGTAATCCTTGTCCTAGATAAATGAGACCGTTGAGTTAGGACCGGCATATTTTGGCCTTCAGGGAGAAAAAAATAAAGCAACCAAAATCACTGTAGTTATTTCTACAGACTTTTTCTCTCATGGGTTTATACTTTAATTGGGAATTCTAAACTGGACGAGAGTGTGTTCGGCTCACTGTGTGTGTTAGCTCTGTGATAGTGGCGACCTGTCCAATGTGTACGCTGCCTTTTGCCTTACGACAGCTGACCGACCCCGAAGTGGAAAAGTGGACGAAGATGAATTTAAC
>NW_005187408.1:7238217-7239971 GCF_000239375.1 Pundamilia nyererei
GTGCAGACTGGAGTAGCAGAAGAATCTATTAGCCGACCTTTTGATTGGTGGACGACCCGCTCTACCTCCTGAGCCACAGCCTTCTCTTCCAGAGAATATTCTGCTTTTCCAGTCATTGCTGTTGTTCCAACTTGCTGTACGTGCATTCGAACATATCTCATCTCTTCTCTGAACTTAAGACTTCTGTACCAAGCAGGAGCAGGGGGGCCTGCCTGGATTACCACTGTTTGCTAGTCCAGTGGATGGAGGTTTCCATCTGACGACAGCCGGGTTCACTGAGGAGACACGTAACTCTAAAGCAAGTTGCTTCACGGCTTTCACTTCACCAGAAGCTCCTTCCAGCTTCATCGCTGTTATATATTTTATTTATTTATTTTTTAACCTGGTGCCATCATCTCGGATGGTTTGACGCTACAAATAATGATTGATTGGTGTGTTTTCATCCCGATCACACGAGTCAGAAGAAGGGATCGTGTTGTCTGCTGGATTATTAAAAAAAACCACAACAACAACTGCATTTGGTCTGTTTTTTATGTCTTATATTTTGAAAATGATTCAAGATATTCAGTATTTTATGTAAATTGAAAATGTCACATTTGATACCAGAAACAGGTGTGAAATAAACTTCTTGGTACCTTTCTGTCATTTAGCCTTGTGTAACTTTGAGTAGAAATAGATGAAGCAGAATGAGTCCCAGCTAAAGAACTATTTTGTACTCTTACTTGTCTTAAAGTTAAGTAGTGCTCATTTGTAAACCCTATACTGGTAGGGTATGCTTTCTATAAGTATGAGGGACGAATGCTTAGCACTGTTACCTTGCAGCAAAGTTCAGGGTTTTAATACAGGCAGCATCACTCTGGGTGGAATTTGTGTTCCTCGAACAATCAGAAACTTGATGCTGCTCAGCTCGGCCAAATATCAGAGTGCAGAGTGTAGAAAAAGGGGCCAAAAGGTGTAACTATGTAGCTGTGATTCTGAAGTGGAAAACTTGTTGTGGTGTGTTCACCTTAAACCATAAACCAGTATCAGTTTATTCAAATTAAATAGTTTAGTTGGAAAACCACAATTGCCATTTTTTAACCAAAGTAATGGGTGCATACTCTCCCATCTCTGCAGGCCTGTATCCATCCATCTATCCATGCTGGCACTGTCACAAAAAGTTCTGCTTTCTTCTTTGCTCTATTAATACTACGTTAGTAGGAATAAAGGGACATCTCTCAATTAAGGCCTTGTGGATTTCTGCTTCCCTCTAACTTGCCACTTCCACGTTGAGCACTCTGCTGGCTGCTGCCGCGAAGCAAAAGCTGCCTGCAGAGAGGACGAGCTCTACCGTTTGCAGAACTCTCTTAGAAACGGGGGAGTTTTGTTTTTGCAGAATGCCAGACTGTTCATGTTTGCAAATGTCAACATTTGTAAAAGCCGTCGTTGAGCTCCAGCAGACTGAGGGCCCCCAGAGGGATTAGAGGAGGCTCTGTTTACCTGCTCTGAGGAATGCTGCCCTGCACCGACGCTTTTGTATCTGACAGGGACCCAAGGTCACAGTGCCGGGAGAGATGGGCCGCTTTGTCCCTCCCTGAAGTTTCCACCTCACAATATCAACAGCACAACACAATGCGGGAGACGAAAATGGAATTCCTGCTCATGTTGCAACAGTGTTCAGAAACCCAGGTTCAGAGGCCCCTTTTACCTTTGATGGGTCTGAGTGATTCACCAACATTTATCTTTTTTTGTGTGCATGGGCTTTTCTTTCTTTT
>NW_005187408.1:7239991-7241416 GCF_000239375.1 Pundamilia nyererei
GTTATTTCTACAGACTTTTTCTCTCATGGGTTTATACTTTAATTGGGAATTCTAAACTGGACGAGAGTGTGTTCGGCTCACTGTGTGTGTTAGCTCTGTGATAGTGGCGACCTGTCCAATGTGTACGCTGCCTTTTGCCTTACGACAGCTGACCGACCCCGAAGTGGAAAAGTGGACGAAGATGAATTTAACAAATTTGGAACAAATTGGAAATTTGTTGGCCTCAGATTTTTGCCTGGTTAAAAACAGGGCAACACTCATGAAATATGGAAGGCTCTCATTTTAAAAAGCATTTAGAAACAATTTATTTCATTTGATAATTTTATTATCAAAGATGTCTTAATGCAGATCAACTGGAAAACCATCTGGTCCCGCCCTTTGACTCTAGATTCCCTCTTCCCTCGTCGGACATACAGTTAACCTATCTAACAGTCCGTGCAGCATTTGTGAGTCTGCTTTGACCTCTGATTGTTCCGGTTTGTTTCAAAGATTTCTAACCTCTCTTGTCTGACAACTTGACTGATTTTCTTTTCAGTTATAGTCTTAAGACAGTTCCAGTCACTCTGAGAGCCACTAACTTGTCATACTTTGACTTTACAACCACAAGTTTAAACACGTAGAAATCAGGGGTGTCGAACATAAGGCCCAGTGTCCAAAATCAGCCAGGACGACCAATCCGGCCGACCGGATGGTTTTTAGAAAAGATGAAGTAGGGAGTAGAGTTTGGACTTTTAACTTTATTGTAACTGAATTTTTTGATCATGTAGAAAAACTGGGACATACTACACTAATTAAAAAAAAAAAATTAAGCTATCTCTGCATTTTGAGATGTGTAGGAAAACTTTACACTGACAAAAAGGGGGTTTCACCTGTCCGGCCCACTTAAGATCAAAGTGGGTTGCATGTGGCCCACAACATAAAATGAGGTTGATAATCTTGGTTTAAATGTTTCTCACGTCATGCATGTAATGTCTGTGTTTTATTTGAAGAAGTCACAGAGCTATTTATGCTTTAAGAGCCATCTAGGGGACAGAGGTGCAGACTGGAGTAGCAGAAGAATCTATTAGCCGACCTTTTGATTGGTGGACGACCCGCTCTACCTCCTGAGCCACAGCCTTCTCTTCCAGAGAATATTCTGCTTTTCCAGTCATTGCTGTTGTTCCAACTTGCTGTACGTGCATTCGAACATATCTCATCTCTTCTCTGAACTTAAGACTTCTGTACCAAGCAGGAGCAGGGGGGCCTGCCTGGATTACCACTGTTTGCTAGTCCAGTGGATGGAGGTTTCCATCTGACGACAGCCGGGTTCACTGAGGAGACACGTAACTCTAAAGCAAGTTGCTTCACGGCTTTCACTTCACCAGAAGCTCCTTCCAGCTTCATCGCTGTTATATATTTTATTTATTTATTTTTTAACCTGGTGCC
>NW_005187408.1:7241994-7244193 GCF_000239375.1 Pundamilia nyererei
TTGCCATTTTTTAACCAAAGTAATGGGTGCATACTCTCCCATCTCTGCAGGCCTGTATCCATCCATCTATCCATGCTGGCACTGTCACAAAAAGTTCTGCTTTCTTCTTTGCTCTATTAATACTACGTTAGTAGGAATAAAGGGACATCTCTCAATTAAGGCCTTGTGGATTTCTGCTTCCCTCTAACTTGCCACTTCCACGTTGAGCACTCTGCTGGCTGCTGCCGCGAAGCAAAAGCTGCCTGCAGAGAGGACGAGCTCTACCGTTTGCAGAACTCTCTTAGAAACGGGGGAGTTTTGTTTTTGCAGAATGCCAGACTGTTCATGTTTGCAAATGTCAACATTTGTAAAAGCCGTCGTTGAGCTCCAGCAGACTGAGGGCCCCCAGAGGGATTAGAGGAGGCTCTGTTTACCTGCTCTGAGGAATGCTGCCCTGCACCGACGCTTTTGTATCTGACAGGGACCCAAGGTCACAGTGCCGGGAGAGATGGGCCGCTTTGTCCCTCCCTGAAGTTTCCACCTCACAATATCAACAGCACAACACAATGCGGGAGACGAAAATGGAATTCCTGCTCATGTTGCAACAGTGTTCAGAAACCCAGGTTCAGAGGCCCCTTTTACCTTTGATGGGTCTGAGTGATTCACCAACATTTATCTTTTTTTGTGTGCATGGGCTTTTCTTTCTTTTATTTTTTTTTTATTTGAATTTATAGTCTCACATTTTCAGAACTGCTTTTGTTCTTCTGCTTGACTGTATGATTTTGCTCCCAGCTTTACAAACACTTTGACTAGAGTTGGTTATATAAAAATCCCTTTTCCAGAACTTCATTCAGGTTTTACGTTAAGTATTTACACCCAGCTGCAGAATATTACGTCCAATTGTCTAATTTAACCACAAGGTGTCGCCCTATCACTGAAGATGATATCTCCAAAAAAGCTAATGCTGTAATCGATTTGAGAAGATGTGCCGCCCGATGCCAAAGCGCTCCACTAGAGGACAAAAACGCATCTCTGAGAGCTCACTATTAAGTGCTGCATGCGCACTATAAGTCTATGAAAATACTGCAGGATTATAGTGATTTGTTAAGACTAACAAAGCTGTAATGTGGACTAGTGGGACTGCAGCGTTTCTTTATAATGAGCCCCGACTGTCAGTTACTGTCGGATGGAGCGATCTGACCTGAACCAGCAGACGCCGAGAGGCAGACCTGTGGCCAACAAAGACGCTTCTGTTTAATTTGTCTGCGCGTTGGAAGTTATTTGCGGAGGGCAGACCTCGTTAAATTTGACATAGGCTTTCAACATTTCGCAAGCATGCAAAAGGTAGATCAAAGCGCAATATTCTCCCCGGTTTTTTGTGCGTAAACCATCCAATAGGCTGTGGGGATTTTTTTTTGCGGGGGGCGGGCGTAAACCAAGCCAATCTCTTGACTGAGTCCAGATTATAATTTGGTTGTAAATGTCCAAATAATATGGCCAAAAAGCCCCCGTTCTTCCCACTACTGTGTGGTTCCTCTGACACTGTTTTTTGAAAAAGACATATAACAACTCCAAGTTTGAAAATGTTCTTTATCTCATTTTATAATAAACATATAAATAATAAATTCTAGACATTTTTTGACACATCGCCCTGTTATGAAAGTTAACTGGTAGGTCTGCCTATATATAGTCTATTCAAACTGTGCATCAGCCTGCAGTTCATTTCTATAAAACTATTTCCCTATTACAAAATATGAAAAGAAAAATAAGATTTTAGTACATTTACAGGAGTTACTTATTAATTTATTTAACGAAACGGTTTCAGTACTACTTTAACTGTTACTGAATTGTCAGAATCTGCATTTGATATTATTTTTTCTCAAAAGAAAACAAAAGAAACACATACACATAAAAAAGCAGAGAATGCAGACATGGGGCAGAATATCTGTCCCTCTCCAACAACTGAAACGAACAGTTTACAAAATAATAAAATTCTTAATAAACCAAGCAGTACAAGATTTTCCAACACTTTCCCAGCTACTGTATTTAAATTAAAATATATTTTCATATCTTACACTATTTCAAATAACGAAATGTGATTCGGTAGCGATCTGTCAAAATCTAATTTACAATTCTGTGTATAAAAATATAATTTATGGAACCCCGCGAGGGTTTTTTTTCCTCTCTCCCCAAAATATAACAGTCAGCTGAGATATATAT
>NW_005187408.1:7244287-7279615 GCF_000239375.1 Pundamilia nyererei
CTGTCAAAGTCAGCTCCGTTTTACATGATCTTCTTTCTGTTTCCGATTTTTTTTCCCCATTTTTCAATTTTTTTCTTCATTTTTCTTTTTTTTTGCATTTGATATTTACAAAAATAGATTATGCACAATTTGCTGCTCACACAGTTTCAGAATCCATTTATGTGACAGCAGCAGAGTTCACATGAGAATAAATTATTCAAAGAGAAACTTTTTAAGGCTCCATTCATTCTTTGAAAGGGGGACACATCATGGAAAAGTCACTGAAATAAATATCCCAACTCCGCTGGGGCCCTTGTCATGTCACGTCTGTCTGTCAGTTCGCTTTTTTTCTTTCTCTCTTTCTCTTTTTAATTATTATTATCATTATTATTTTTAATCTACTGTATAGTTCGTGTGTCCTACATTTAAAGTCTCGTTCTGCTCCTGTCGCAGCTGTTTCAACTTGGGTATACCGACATTCCAAGTGGATGGATCGAGTGGCTGTCCAAAAGCCATGTCCCTAATTGATAAAGGATTTTGGAGTACCAGTGCACTCCTTCATTTTGTACACTGCTTGGAGGCTGGGAGCTAAATAGGAACGAGGACACCCAGTGGGCGAGCCTGACGGGTGCCAGGGCCCAGTGTGCCAAGTCGTGGTCTTCGATCACTGCGTAACAGGACGCAAGGACCTGGTCCACCACGATGGTCCCCTGTGAGGTCACGGGCGCAAAGGAACCCTCGTGACTTTGCGTGTAAATCCGTTTGACGGTCACAGACTCGAGTCGACTTCGCTCTGCGTCAAAGACGAACACTTTCTGTCCAGGCTGGACTTGACTGGCGAAAATCGCAGACATCCGCTTCTCCGCCTCGCTGGAGCTGTTGCGGCTGACGAAGACGAGATGCGCGGCGGTGAGGGTTATTTTCTGGCCCGAGTCGGTTTCGATCACATAGAAGATCCTCCTCAGCATCGAATCTCGGTCTATAAACATGATGAAGTCGGTGTAAATTACATTTCCGTCGTCATCTGCTGTCATGACCCTGTCGCCGCTTTTGAGATCTTTGACTGCTTTCTTGGTGCCATCCTGAAGGGTGACCGTGGAGGATCCGGGGAAGCAGCCGCCTGACTTTGCTGCCACTGAATTTTCTGTTAGAAGAAACAAGAAAAACATTAAGTCGTTTTTCTCACTGCGAGATTTTTATTAGTAATTTTTAACGCGTGCAAACAAACATCGCATGCGCTTTGAACATTTCCAGCCCAGAACTCATTCAAAGGCCCATTCATAATAATTCAAATTGACTGAAAAATCCACCTTTATCTGTATTTTTTCTGCCTCTACACAACACGGTGGGCCATATGCATTTTGCATAATGATGTCGGCTCCTTGATGCCAGATGCGTATTAGCTTAGCCCACGTTGTCTGAGACGGGAAAACTGAAAGCCCTGGCTCATCTATTCTTAATTAAAAACCCCAATGAAGAGCAGGCATTGTTATTCTAAATCAACTTGTGGATCGAGCTACTCTCCGTAAAGAACACTTACGCCTTTCCCAGCTACTCTTCCCATATTTACTCAGGTGCAGAAACCTCTATGTGACAATTCACACAAATAGGCGACTCACAACTACTATTTACCCAGTGGAGCCACTTTTCCAAGCCTCTCGAGTTGTAGATTTGAATTTAAATGAGGGCCCGGACTCTTAAATGCTTTCTGTTGTGCAACATCAATGTCCCCCCTCTCCCTGTCTACCACCTCTCCCTGCTTTGTTGTCAGTCTTGATGACAATAATTTTGGCCTTGGTGGAACTCTTCACATACCAGTCTCTAGGATCACACTGTCCTGCACAGAGGGAGAAAAAAGGGTTTCCTACTCAGAATTTGGGGCTTTTAATCTTCTTTTAAGATTCCCGAGCATGAAATAAGGTGACAACTGAAAACCAGATTTACCCCAAACCAATTCAACATTGTTCAGCCAAATCCTTTTGGTAAAGTCGCATGACCTCCAATGACACGTCGGCCTAGCTCATACTGTGATCTCAAAACGTGTGTGCTGAATGATAAGTAAGGGATTTATCAATTTAAAAAAAAAAGCACCATGGTTCATCAGTCAAAGTGGAGAAATATTTTCTGGGCGTCATAGGTGTCCAGTAGTGACGGCCTAGGTAGATTATGAGCCTCGATAAACCCCAAAAAACCAAACAAACAAACGGAAATGAAAATTCTTATGATTTTCTCACATATAATTAAAAACGATTACCAAATTCACCTTGCAGCACTTATTTTTATCAGAGAGCGAGAAAAATGTGCTATTTCTAGGTCACGCCGAGCACCCTCGTTAGACTATGGTAGCGGTTCCCACCAGGAGACAGTGTGGGGCGGTGTAAGATCAAGAAATAAGCTGCGACGAGAAACGCTTATAACGCCTATAACCGGGAAATGCCTATACATCACTCAGAGAAATGACTATTTACAGTTTCATAAAAACTATCCAGTTAAAACAAATGAAAAGATCTGAAACATCTGACCTCTGCACTTAAATGACCCCTCAAACACTAGGATTCTGTGATTAATCACTGAAATCATTGAATTGATCAGTGGTCACACTTGTCTACAATAACCATCAGATCAGTAAGCCCATGATAAGTATTATTGTGACTCTATTTTACTTTCCCATCACAATCATCTGATACAATCTAGTCTTGGGTGAAACTTTTCCAGAAGATAAAACAGGACTGCTGCTTCCCTGAGCTGCACCTGTTGTTACAAACGATTACAATCACGCCTGATGGGAAATGCGCGCCGTTGTCCTACAGCCAGTGGTGCGCATGGCAGATTATCAGCGCAGTTCTGTTTTTCTTTTTACTTTGGAACCATACCTGCTTTCACGGAGCAGTGGATGTGGGCCTTAGATTCATAGTAGACCCAGTCAAATCCAGCTTCCACCGCCAGCCTGGACAGAGTGCCGTATTTGCTCTTGTCTCTGTCTGAAGTGGTGATGTCCACGGCTCTGCCCTCGTAGTGAAGAGAGTCTTCTAAATGGTGTCCGTCCTCGTCCCAGCCCTCGGTGACCCGCAGCTTCACTCCGGGCCACTGGTTCATCACGGAGATGGCTAGCGAGTTCAGTTTGTCTTTACATCTCTGTGGGAACAAGAAATGAATCCATGCATCACCGGAACTGCCCGAAACAGCACCACAGTGCGCAGATATCAGCTTTTATGAAGTGAAAATCACTCAAATCACGCGTTGCACTGACACAGCTTAGCTGACCAGAGAAATAGGGGCTGATAAGCGGTCAGAGAAATAAAATATTAGATCACCTAATCAGCCTTCCGACAGATTTATTACATTTCAGCAATTACCCTTTGTGCCAGAAGAACTGTGTGCTTTATCATCATTTCCACCTCAGATTCCGGTTCATTTTCTGCGAAGAACATATAAAGCATCACACTGTAGCCCCCACACTCATGTGGTCATAGAAGTGGGGTCGTGCTGGTGTCACTTCACTCTCTCCTCGTCCTGCATGACCTGCTGTTGCTGTGCGCGCTTGTTTTTTCTTTCTTTCTGTCTGTCTGCTCTTGCTATTTCCGCACAAAGTTCCAACTTTGTTAAACCTGCACCTGTCTGCTCCCTCATCCCCGCACATTATACCCTTTGTCCCAACTACAAATCGCAGAGGAGCACAACTAATAAGCAGCTTTGCTAGGGAGGCTCCTTATCGATCAATATCTATGATTTTAGTCGAGAAAGAGAGGATTTGGAACACGATGAGATTTTAGTACATGAGGACTTTTGCCTTTATTGGGAGGACAGTGCAGACAGGAGGGTGAAGAGAAGCTCATCAGCAGACAGCAAGCTGGAGAAAAAGTGAAACTAAATGGCCTTCTCGTCCAAGGAATGAAGCATCCCACGTGGCAATGTGGCAACGTGGTCCAGCCAGGACCAACACACTTGGCCCTGGCTGGACTTTTCATTACCGATCAGGAGACATTCCCCGATCTATTCTAGATCCAGTAGCAACAAAAAGAAGGGGTGAAATGTTTGTGGGCAAGAAACACATGTGCACACACAGCAAAAGTGCCCCCCATGTGTTGTGTAGAAGCTGATGCAAACAGGCTGTTTGTTTAACGAGGTTGAGTTACATAGGCTCATGTGATTCACAACTTTTTTATATTTAGATATTTATTATATTTTCTCACAAAAACGAGCAGCGCTTTAGTTCATAAACACGCTCTGACGGAGGCAAATTCCACATATTGACCATATGTGTGGATTTTATTGCTTAGAACTGAGAAAAGTAAACAGCTGTTAAACCAGATCCGCCAATGTTGCCCGAGTAACAAAAGCATGAACACCACACAAGGGTTAATATCAATTAAAGATTAAAACTGGACCAACTGAGGCCTCTCGCACAACTCCATCCCCCCACCCACCTGACTCCCCTGTTTCCTCCCAGCTGAGGTGAAACACTGGAGCTGAACTGCGTCTCTGATCCTGAGCTTGCATTTCTCAGTGTTAGCAGCAGCGTCAGAGGGCACATCTCGGGTAAGAAAGCTGCTGATGAAATATTGATAAGGCACTGCATTCGCTTCACTGGCCTATAACATATGGGTCTTTGGTCTTGGAGAGGTGCGAGCAGTGACCCTTTTCTATCCAGAAGTGTTGCATTAAAGACAACATTAATACAGTATGAATTCACGAGTCTGCATTGGGCGATGAATGAGGGAGTCGTTTGTCAGTTGCTTGTTTTCTTTAAATTAATAATTGATGTCCAGATGATATGAAGATGATCTTCAAGAGCAGCTGCCTCCTTAAAATATCTGGAGTTGGTTGAACCCTAAGCTCTCCGCGCTCTAAATGAAGATGCCTGGCCTTCTCCAAGACAACTATTCTGGACGCCGAACCAATATGTCAAATAAAACATCACAAAGAGTCTTTTCAGTCCAGCGGCGGAGGGAAACTTTCATTACTCTTCTCCTGCAAAGTCTTGGAAACGTGACATGCCTTCTTAAGTCGAGGTGTTTTGGCTGCTGACTAACAGACTTGTGAAATATCCCAGGATTGCACTGGGGGCAAAGAAGAGCCCACTGCCCTCCCACCCCCACGCCACGGTTGGGACAGTCTGAGGTCTTCAATCGGGGGCTGTTCACACAAATCTACCCGCTCGCATAACAGAAAACAAAGTCATATATATCAGTCGCTGTTTTATGAGCATATCACACTTGTAGAATGTGTTGAATTAAAAAAAAACCCTCCTTAAAAAACCCTTCTGCATACTGAGAGAGACTGTCGGAGTCAAGAGCCGTAAAGCTTAACCTATTTATTAATTCATTAGGTCGTGTGCCGCAAATCAAGCCAAATTCTGCTCAACCACCATGAAGCCCAGCAGGGCGCCTTGGACCGGCGCTTTGTGCTCGGGGTAAAGTTGTTCAACAGCCTGCCTCTTAATCTTTTCACAAATGATTTGGTTAGAGGAAACACTTATCAGCTACCTGTCAGTGCAAACAAGCCGCCAGCTCATCTCGTTTCCAACTCGTTTGCACTGCAGGCTCTTAACACGGTTACGCTAGATGAAAAGTCTGGCACTGGGTCTAATGTAAAAAAAAAAAAGTAACCCCTGACATTGTGGCTTACAGTTTTACTTGTTTAAAGAGGGCAAATCAAAGTTGTTGTTGTTTAATTTTAAGTCATTTTATTGCCTTAAAAATCCCTTTGGAGTCTTATTTTGTCCCACTTTTCTGCGTAGAATGTCACTTAACACAAGTTGAATTCACGAGGGTCAGCGACAGGTGAGCATAAGTCTAAAAGCCGTGGAATAGCGGGTGATGGTCCTAATCAAATCAGGACCCGTCACTTCGTGTATCTATTCGTAAATGTCTCTAAAGCGTATTTGTTGGCAGCTCTCTGGGAGTGCGCTGTGTCAAACTAGTTAGGAGTGCTTGTTCAAGCGCTTCTTCGAGTATATAATCTTGGCAAGACCTCACTAAACTGATTGACTGATTAATTCATTTTTTGCACATATCTAACGGGGCTACTCTAGACACGTGCCTTGTTTCATTTATGAATACAACACCTATTTTCTAAACCGCGAGATAACGAAAGAAGTTCAAGGCATTCATGCGTAAAACTCCGTGCGTAAAAACCCTCTGGATTCATGCATAAAGCCTTGGCACGGCGTAAATCCTCATGTGATAATGCTTATGTTGCTTGCAGCTACACTTACTCTCCTTTGGGTGCACATGCTTCAATCTGGTGGCTTTACAGTGTCATATATAAAAAGGATAATCACACCTGTTTTAACTTACTGTGGCCTCCCGCTGACCAAAGGTTCTAAGTTCAAACTGTGTTTCAAGGGGCGCCTAAAAGTTCTTTCGTGTACATTTTCACACTTAGAGTCGGTCGCCGTGTTTTCTGTAAACAGTCAAGTGGGAAATGGATCACGAACAAACCCAAATAAATCCAACAAACAAAAAGAAACCCCCAACAGGCCACGCTGCACAAGCGTATGGTACCACATGTAATCACAATTTATCAGCTCTTCCACCTCCCACCGTTGTTCGTTTTGATGCTGACCTGCAAAAGCAAATCCTTATAGGCATGCGGGTCTTTTTACTAAGAGTAAAAGCTTGGATTAAGACAGGTGCTTCTTTAGTTCAAAGATTCTCGAAATAATGGTTAAATTAAACTATGTTTCTGCTAGAGACCTGGAAACCCCCACGGAGAATCCGTTTAGGTCTCTAACCCCTCGCCTTGGTAATCACATCCTCACACTACTGTAATTTCACGATTCCTGCGTATGAGAACCTATAGGTGTATAGCAGAGGAGATGTGGGGAGGGCTGAGCGACGCACGCACTGTGAATATTTTATTGGAGCTCGCCCTCATGCGTGGTGCTAGGCACGGGTTCAGGGACACCGGCGCGCCTTGCTTCATCACCACCAGCAGCACCACCATCACCACCTTCATTTTATTATTACTGAGCCAATATCACCCAAGAGCTTTTTAATAATTCACCAGCATCTAAGTGCTAAAAGTCATGCTGAAGAGACGCGACATCCTGCAGCCTGGAGAGAAATCAAGGCATGTCTCCGATGTATGTGAGCCTCTTCTTAGCTGCACTGAACCGGGTATAAGGTTTTAAACTGACTGGCTGCAAGAGGATGAGATATTTAAAACAGACGCCATCCTTCGTGCAGGTGTATTGTAAAACACACCAGCACTCCTGTGCGCCTTGCTCGTGTAATTGGCCGAGTCCCACCCATTTACCAAGGCCTGGACACTCTCAAAGAAATGTCAGTTTTCATGCACAGATGCACGCCACGCGAAAGGCTAAATTACAGAAGGCTGTGCAAGGAAACGTCTGAATGAGCTACGCCATGCCTCAGTAAGCCCCGCTGTTAAAGCGATGCGCATCCCCAGGGCTGGGGTAAAGAAAAGGCGCTTAAACAAGCTGCAACGTAAAGCCGAAATAGGCAGCAAACACAGAAAGTCTGCATGAAATCTAACATGGACGTGCCCCTGTAAGGCAACAAAACGAGCCTCCCATAGATACAAATATAGATATGAGGAGAGGGGCACATTAATATTTTAAATACACTGTCACAATCATGAAAGCCGAGTGTCCTGACTGTCCGCCTGCACATCACTTATCCAGCTGGATTTCTATATTCGCTTCAAGCCTGCAGCCTTTGGAAACTCCCATGCTGGTGTATAAAGCGCATCTGCCTTTGCAGTGAAGTTAAAAGGCTCAGTGTGAAGAGTTCAGCAGCGGGTAAAACAGACTTCACTTAAGGTGCGCAATCAGTCTGACAAGGGAGTTGTTGCAGTACGCAGTGATGGTGCGTTAGGAAATGGACAGTGGGGGCAAAAAAATAAAAATCACAATAAAATTAAAATAAAAGGTTATTCCGTCTCCTTACCTGAGTCATTAGCCTGTCAGCACCGGTGTTCTCCTCATCCTTGAATATGATGTCTGTGTTATAATTGGGAGTCAGTTCTTTAAATCGCTCGGAGTTTCTTGTGATCTTGCCTTCGTATTTACCGCTTGCCCCGAGGGTCTTCTCCGCGACGTTGGGGATGAACTGCTTGTACGCAAGAGGTGTCAGCTTCTTCGGATGTCTTCTCCTGCCGTAGCCCCTGCCCGGTCCGCATCCCATCCCAGAGGATACCAAGGACAAGCAGATGAGACCGACCAACGCGATTTTGGTCCAGAGCAGCATTTTTTTATTTATTTTTTGTCCTTTAAGATCTCAAACGGGTCACCGCTGCTATCTCTACAGTCTGCCTCTCCCGGCTCTCGCAGTGTCCTTGTCTCCTCTTCTACTTCGCCTTAGCTTGGTCTCTGTGTGGCAGGTGCGGAAATGAACGCCTCGGATAAATGGTAATAACGGGGCAAATCGAAGGAGGGTTTAAAAAAAAGTAGTGAGGGAATTAAAAGCCACGGGATCTCTAGTCGAGCTGCTGCCGCTTGTGTGTGTGCCTACCGCTTTTACTGCTTTGTATTATAGCACCGATCTATAGGGGAGGGACTTCATTGGCGTCGACTACCCCTCCTGATGTTATCCCACAAAAATCTTAAAAGATTTCTTCCACCTGAGGGTTAGCCTCTGTTTCGAGGAGGAGGGGCTGCTCCATGGGAAAACATCAATTATAAACTGTCTTTTTTTTCCACCCTCCCGTTTTCCAGTGTTTCACAGTAAGTGAAGCACAGACAGGGGAACTTGAACAGTGGTTCTCAAATCTGAAGCAGTGTAGTTTGGTGAATTGATTTGTGTGGGACAACTTTGAGCGCAGAATGCGTTTCCCAGGAGAATAAAACTGCTCATGGACGTGCAGTGCGCAAAGGCTGCATGAGTTGGCTGTGACACCCCATATCCACCAGAATAAACGCACGAATAGTATGGAATAGTTTGCTTACAGTGCAGTGAGATAAGAGATTTCATTAGATTAGATTAGATTGAAATTTGCCTCTAACTTCGCGTCCCTTTCAACAACAACAGCGTGCCAACGCGAATGTACGCACGAAATTTGCTCTAAGGTCACTTCTTAACTTATTGATGGTTCAAAGGCACAATAAATCTGACAAAACATGGTGCTGTAATGTACTTTTTGGACTAATATTATGGAGATTTCATCAGATCTAAAAAGCAAAAGTTGGAGTAACATCAGTGCCCTCTGCGCGCTCTTGTTTCCTACTTTGGTTTATGCGTAAAAATGCATTTTATTCTCCAAAATATCATTCCATGTGACTATTTTTCAACACATTCATCTTATTTTCACGCAGGTTTCTGGAACTCAGATTCAGAAAATGAAGCAGAGTCCTTAAAAATGAGGATGGGAACGGGACAGACTTACAGCACAATAGTAGACGAGGCTTTAGAAAGCGTTAAAAAAAGTTTTAAAAAGCCACTTTTTATGGGGAAGAACCTATTTAGTGCGTAAAATATACTGATAGTGGGTAGCAACAATATTCTCTCCTACACAGTCAAAACCTACTTTACTCACAGATTCATAGTTTTGAAAAACTAACTTTCCGAAAGGAAAGAAATTATGACTTTTCTCGAGTATTAAAATAGATTTTATTTCAATCACCAACTCAACATTCTCATAGTCTCATTCCTATAATTAAAGGCCAATGAAGAAATATTTTACTGTTGTTGATTAAGGCTGTATTGTACCATGAGACACCACTGTATTCAAATTCAAGGTCCAGACAAAACAGACATCTAAAATAATTCAAGAAGGAAAATTATTTGTGTGATAACAACGAGTAATTAGAGGAAGACGGCTGTTCTGAGGCAACTTTGGCTCTCATCACACAGACACTGTGGCACAGGTGCTCTGAAGTGAGGACAGATATGCCAGTCTTTGGTGTGGCTTCTCTCTCATTAGACCTCGCTCTGGCTGACCTCCAGCCTGGTGTTGTTTAGTCAGTGCCAGGCTTGTGGCAAAGCAGCTTGGGCAGGTGAGACCAACTGCTGGTCACTGAGACCACGATCATCAGCTCTTAGCCAAAAGATGGTTGGCACACTGCTGTATAACCCAGAGTAAGATACTCCACTACCAGCTTTCAGTCTGCAAATCACTACCACCACTCAGTTTTTGCTGCATAGATTGAGATTCTTAAGATGTCTTCCTTAGTCACATTTCAGCGCCGACGTCTGCAGATGTATTCAAACACAAAGCTGACAGCACTTGTAGTGCCCTGAGGGACACCAGAGGCACTGTTTAGCCCCAGGTCAGGTGTCACAGCTCTGGGATAAAACCTGGCATGCCACACAAATGCCTCAAACCCACAGGGAGGTGAAGCAGAGGTAGAAAGAGTCCTCAGAGGTCTCAGTCCTCCTGAAAAAGAGTAATAATACTTATATTAATGCTCACACTAACACAATTATTAAAGCAACAACCTATAAAC
Organism: Pundamilia nyererei; assembly: GCF_000239375.1. Taxonomy (NCBI): domain Eukaryota; kingdom Metazoa; phylum Chordata; class Actinopteri; order Cichliformes; family Cichlidae; genus Pundamilia; species Pundamilia nyererei. Next base: position 7,254,675 of record NW_005187408.1, read on the forward strand.
TAACAAAAGAAAAAAAAGATGTTGAATGAAAATGAATTGTGCTTTCTAAAAACCAAGGTTTGCTGTTGGGATTGAACTTGAGTTTCTACCGCAGAGGAAACCAAGCATCTCTCAGTCAGACCTGGGGCAAATAGTATTTGCAAACATTACACTTCATTGTTTGGTTTTGGCCTAATTCGGTGCCAGATGGGTGGAGTTTGCAACTAAAGGCAAAGTAAATCACTGCACACAGTTTAGACAATTAAAGTATCTGCATCTATTTGGCGTGTGAACTTTTATTTGAGCATTTGCCTTGATCAGACGTCTTAAAACAAACACCTTCTAAGATCCCAGATTTGTGCCATTATGTCACATTATGTTACTCTTTTATTTACAGTGGATTTGCATATGAGGGTGATGCAGAAAAGCAAAGGCCAGCTCTCTGAAATAATTCTGGAGGGATTGAGGGCATTACACAATTATTAAGAAGCCTGTTGCATGTGATGGCTAATCCAGTATGAGGCGTGAAAAACGGCCGATGAGTCATCAGTTTCTGGTTCGTTGTGTGTCCCATCTAACACTTTACCGTCCAAAATGTGCAAACGCACTTATGGAACCCTCTACCTGATCCATCGCATCGTCCTCATCTGCTGCGTTGCGCTGCCTTTCTTTAGAAGGCTCCCTCTTGTGTCTGACATTCAAAGGAATCAAAAAGACGTGCTTAGAATCAGACTAAATCCACACCCACATTTGATTTCATCTGCCACCGTCTCGATCAAGCACAAGCGAGATGCAACTAGAAGTGGTTGAGTGGAGTTTAACTAGTGTAAGTCCCCCCAATTACTGCTTTAAAGCCTCCTCCTGTCTGAATGTTTTGTAACATTGTTAGACGGATTAGGACTAGAGAATAATCACGCACAAACATATAAGCAGTGTCAGGCTTTCTGTCTTGTTTTCCGTTGCTGCAAATAGGGTTTCCTTTCTCCCAGGCCAACAGAAAGACAGCCCCACCGCAACTCTTTGTGGTTTCTCCTCGCAGGTGGAGTCCGCATTCAACCCTTTATCCTGTTTTGAACTTTTGGCAAACAGTTTATAGCACGGACACGTTGCCATCTATCCTATGAGCATGTGTACTCTTTTGTTAGAGCCACAAAGTTTGAATAATCTTCCTCTAAATGGTTTATCTAAGCCGCACGCATCAAGCATTAAGCAGAGGTAAAGAGTCAGAATTCGGCTGAACAGAATCAGGTGACCTGGAGCTAATCTGTCAAGTACAATGGAAATTTCACAATACAGTATCTAGAATCACAACCCTCAGCGTGCCCCGGAGTCTGTAAAGGCATTTTATTTGCACTCTCCTGCCGCTCCCAATACTTAAACATTAAACGCCAAGGCTAGACAGGCAGAACCTCTTTGAACTGCAGGGCAGGGTGAACTCAGTGGGAGGGGAAGGAGTTGAGTGAGTGGAGAACGGGGGGCTGGTGTTTGTGTGTTATTCCACCAGGTGAGTCAGCGCTGGCCACCGTGCGCTGCAACACCATCTCGGTCTTAAGCAACGGTGATAACAGAGGGAACGGCTCAGAGGGACTGACATGTGTCTGTTTACTTTAATGCATAACCGTACTGAGAGTTTCTGATGAGGCGTTGTGAAGAATTTACATCGAAACAAGCTGCTGTGTTTGTGGAAGCTTAGCCGTGTCTTTAACGTCCTAAATAAAAGTGATACACGGCCGATATTACTTCACTTCTTCTCCAAACCGGTTTCAATGTCATGACGGCACAGGTGGCCGATTTCTTCCATTCTACAGAAAATATCTGAGTTTACACTTTAAGGGGTACAAATGTTATAAAAAGAATAAAAGAGGGGAAACCAAGCAGACTCATGGAAAGCTAGTTTCAGCTGCAGCAACCTCCGAAGGAGATTTGTGTCTCCGATTGGAATCGAACCGGCTAATGCAAATGTGCTAACCACTGCAGTTTATTTTCTTCACCTCTGAATATATTTACTAAAATATAATGACGACATTCATCTCTAGACTAATGTAAATGTTTTTTGTGTGATAAAACATCTAAACAGCTAATACATGAACAAAAGCCTCACAATGTTTATGATCTGAACATCTCTATTTTCCTGAAATCAGTTCTTCCTCACTTAAATGAGTTCATATACAAACATTCAAGTGGCTCAGTGTGTTTCCAGAAACTGACCTGCGTTCACTTCACCAGTGAGTCCAATGAACCTGTGTCCTACATTAATATTGTAAGGTCGCTACCTCTTATATAAAGTGCCTCGAGACAAATGTTATTGACCAATAACTGGGGCTATATAAATAAAATTCAATAGATCTAAAGAAAAATATTTGCTTTCAAAGAGTACTTATGTGTCTGTGTTACATCTGTATTATGTCCAGTTTCACTCAGGCTGTATGCCAAGGCACTGACACCAAAGGACACCTTGTGCACAACTGAGACACCAGCAGCATTTAATGGGATGTGGCAAACGCATAGATGAAAGAGCATCTACTTGCTTTTCAAAAGACGATGAGGAGCAAACAATGTGCAAAACTCCAGTTTTGTTCTGAAAAAGACTTTTAAAATTTCAAACATTATCTAAGTGAATAAGAGTCTATGGGGTTTTTGTATCTATGTTTTATAAAAAACCTCAGCGAAGCTCAGGGATGACAGCGTTTCTCCTCAGGGGAGAAAGGTTTGGGCTATTTTGTGACAAATAGATGTGAGGCTGGTCACTTCCTGTGCAAAAACCTCTGCCTGCGGACACAGACCCTAAATCACAGCAAATTAGACAATAAAAAGACGAGAATACTGCATGATACAAGAAGTTGGATGAAGTGAGAGGCTGTATGCGCGGGTGTGTTCTTGATACCTCTCTCTATGTACCAGTGTGAGAAAATCCTGACTGCAGCCTCCAGTCTGCATGTTCAGTCAGATTATATTTGGGCTTTTGTGAAAATAAGCCAAACCTTTTTCCCTGGAATTTCAGAGTTGATCACCTCATACAGGAACTTCAGCAGTCTGGATGAATGTGTCACTGCTTTGTTCCTCCATCTCAGCCTCTGAGTCTGCTTAGTATTGATTCAGAGGAAAACTCTCAGCTGCAAAAGAAATGACATGAATAAAACTGCAAAGTTAAATATATTTTATTTATTTGTCATAGACAAAGCAGTTCCAGTTAAGCTAAGCTAACCACCTCTGGGTTCATATTCTGAGACACAAATTCCCCTTTGGTACTGCATCATTAAGGACATCCGCTGTAAAGCTTTACCAAATTAATCATGTGGTGATTCCTTGTGACATGGGAGCAGCCAAACCTTTGTGTACCACCTACAGATTGAGAGATGCAGAATTTCTGAGAATGCTGGATTTGTTGTTATTATAGAGAAATTTAGATATAGAAAATACACAATAAAGATTTATCTTCTTCAGAGTGAATAGTTGATTTAACTTCTTTGTAATAAATGTTTCAATAAAAGTGAGCAGAAATAAAAGGTACACATCAACAAGCTGAGGCTGAAAACACTGGTATCTGCACATTAAGTTGGAACCGGCAACCTTTTTTCTGCAGAAGTTGAAATATTGTGATATTTCTTAGCATGAGTCACACTCCAAAAACACACTGCATACAGACCTTCCCATACTGCAACTCTGTAGCATCTTGTGTTCTCACCGCTTGCCTGTCTGCCTGCTTTTTAGTCAGTGTTTAGGCTCAAAGTTTAAAAAACAAACAAACCCTAAACCAAGTGATAACTCCGATGGCCTTTCTTCTTTTACTGTAGAAAGTCAAAAACGTTACTGTCGTCATAGATTAGGTAGCAGTTTGATGACAAGTGAACTGAAATTTATAGGTGCCTTTTTAAAAGAAGCTGGAAAAAATGATGCCAGTAGGGTCTTTTTTAAAAAAAAATCTTTTTCAGTTTTAAGATGTTAAAAAAAACAAAAACATTAATTACATTCTGCAAAACCTGTGAAAGCAACTAAATTATAACGCAAATCTGGAAGAATCAGCGGCAACATGTGAGTTCATACACGGCATTAATATTTTACATCAGTCACAATATGTTCATCCACAAGACTGCAGGAAACGAGTTCAATCGAAACAAACTCAATGACTCAGGGGACATAAAGTTGTGAAACTGCGTGTAACCATCTGAAACACAAGAGTTAATCACACTGATGTGAGAGTATCAGCGGTACAGATATACTTCTTAGAGATGAGCAATCTGCTTCAACATGAACGCTTCAGGATTTGCTTTCATTAAAGAGAGGACACTGATTTTATCTCTCTAATGAGTCCTAAACGCTTCAAGTGTGTGCCATCACACCTCAGGCTAATAAACCCCCCCAGAAAGAAGTGTTAATAACTCTCCACTGCCTAAAATAAAGAATAAGAGCACAACAAACAGCAGCAAAGCTTCGGTCACGCCCAGTTAGCAGGCTACTACACTACCCATGCCAACCACATTAACCACCTGTGTCTGATAGTTGCTTATGCAAATATGCTGCTCCTCAATCAGCTCTTTCTCATTTGCCTTGATGATATCTGCAAAACAATGTGTCATCGCGCTCATGCCCCGATGTTTATTTGTTCTGTTGCCTGGTTAAATATGTAATCCGTATTTATTTTTTTCAATTCTAAACATCACTTCTTGCATTCTTGCAATTTTAGTTTTACCTTTAAATCATTTTAAAGTTCATTTGCTGCAAATATATATAGCTTTGTTAAAATAGAAATGGTGCTGGCCCGCACACAGTTTGCGTTCCAGTTTGATTTCTCAAAATCCGTCCTAAAGCAGCCCATATCCTTCCCGCTTTGTGTGTTCGTTCAGACTTTACTAATCCAGGAAATTGCTGCCACTCATCAAAGTTATTGCCTGGAAGGAACAAGGAAGCTGAACTTAAGTGACATTGCCTCATAGCTTATTATGGATTGAGTCTTTGGATGGATGCAGATCTCTGTCAGGTGGATATCTGATGGGAATTCAAAGTGAAAAGGGCAATAAATTCTGAGTCAGTTAAAGCAGTTCCTGTAATGATCAATGCTTTTTGTGGGTGACAGAAGTGATGCAATGAAAACCCTCTTTTTTTCTGTGGCATACATATTGTGTCTATTGATTTACCGCTCAAATATGGTTGATTTGGCTAATTAATATCAAATACAAAAGCAATTTATACTTAAGAAGTGTTCTGCCACTTAAGTGCTTTGCTCCTAGAAACCTGATGGACTCTGAAAGTGGATGCAGGCGACTACTTTTACAAAGACCTGATCACTTTCCATTTTAAAACAACTGTTTACTGTGGACAGTGCTTGTCCACGGTTCGTTCTCATTTTGCTTTTGCTTTTGTACTTTCCCCCATTTTTTCTTGTTGTCTTCTTGTCTGTGCCAGTTTGGGTGTCTGAAATTCTTATTTTGTATTTGTAAGCTAACTTAACAATCTCAGTCTGTGAATGGACCCTGCTAATTTAGCACTCCTCTCATCTCAATATGGTCACTTCTGGGTCCACAAAACCAAGAAGGCAATGGCCTAAATTCTACAATCCCACGGCCGATGTCACCGTGGGTATTTTCGATTTGCCGTATACAATTTATGCTAACAATTTTGGTTAAGCTAGTATTAGCTAAACTAATCTCAAGGGTTGGTAGGCGTAGCTGTAGCTAAGTGGCATGGTAGGCTACTCACTGTTAAGATTGTGATCAATATTTAAATATTATTTTTTATCAAACCAAAATATTTCAGTACCTCAAGTCATGTGAAGGACTAAGTATTTATAAGACTCTGTGCAGCACTGTGAAAAACCTAGTATACTATTACTGCTTTCATGGGAATTAAGAGGATTAGTAGCAGCCAGATAATCAAACGTAAGTGCTTAACTGATCATCAGCAACTGTGAACAACTCTATAAAAGCAGAAGTTTGGGGCATTTTGTTGGTCTGGCGCATTCAGGTGTGTGTTAACATTGTGTGCAACAGTCTTCCCTGGAGTGGAGGTCCCAGGAAATTCACCCCAAGGTTCAACCCCCTGTGCAACCCTCGAAGAAAGTGCAAAAGAGCCTACATGTCAGACTCTATAGGCCCCAGTTAGCATGTTAAAGCTCATGAACGTATGATTAGAAAAAAAGAAATGAACAAGTATGGCTTGTTTGGAAGGGTTGCCGGGACAAACAGCACGAACACCTCATAACAGATATTAAGCACAGTGGCGTAGAGGTTATGATTGGGCTTGTTTTGCAGCCACAGGACCTCATGTGCATACCAAAGTAATCTAGAGTCAAATCTGAGGCCATGTGGCCAACAGCTAATGCTTGGCCAATACTGTGTCATTCACGTGGACAGTCATCTCAAGCACAACAGCTAATCTACACCAGAATGGCTGAAAATAAGTAAATGAATAAATACAGGTGTTGCAATGGTCCAGCCAAAGACCAGACCTTAAACTGACTGAAATGCTGTGGCAAGTCCTTAGTCCTGAGTGACTAATGAAGTCATAGCAAAAACAGGTATTTGGTGGTTCTATAAGCTATTGAGTCATGGAGTGGATTGATTCACACGACTGCACAGAATACTGCTTTTGTTTTGTTTTTTTAAATAATCTGATGTTTCTATCAAGCTCTAATACAAACAGTCAATGATGAATGTACGCACCTATCCTGTCACCACACTCCAGAATCAATAAATCTGATCAGAGGGTAACGGTAACTCCTGCAGCTGTTGTAATTTAGACAAGCAGCAAAATACCAAAACATGTCAAAATGTGCACACCGGCAAACAGTCGACTGCCTCCAAATGGGATAGTTTGCCTCAGTGAATGTATGCAAGAGTGCATATGGGCACATGCATGCACGGCTGTAGCAGCGGGAATAACATCCCTGCAGGAGTTAATGAGGCGAGTGAGTGACGGAGCAGCCCGCCTGTGTCAACGCAGTATGGAAGAGAGGCAGGTTGCGAGTTTAAGGTCTAAGGGAACTCAGGTGAGTAGAGAGAGCAAGCAGGGCATCAGTGTTGATGGGAAAATGACAAACACTGCGGAGTCTGATTAGCATACGGACTGCGCTGCGCCGCTTGCTTACACCTTGGCGATGACCGCTGCCACTCACGTTTTCACCCCTTGAATAACAAATTCCACCTTCAGACATATTCACTGTTTTTTTTTTTTTTACAAGCAGAAAATCTACAATAAACGTACAATAAATGAAGGAAAGACCAAATCCCTTTATGGCTCGTTTATAAAATGCTGCCAAACAACCAGTCACTGAGCTCTCATACCTATGTTTATGATTTGTTTAGCCGGTGTGTTTGTCGGAGCTCTGGGTTAATTGTCTTTGAAGGCAGAAGCTTCTGTTTGTGTCCTCCGAGGGAAAATGTGGGGCATGCCCTGCATTAAATCTCCTTTGATGTCTGATCAGTAACAGACAGATTTAACTGACTGACAATAAAATAAAACACATAAATCACAGATGAATAGGCTCTAAAGTGATATTCCCCTTTTTAGTAAGAGGCGACCTCTGGGGCTGTAAAATCAGGCCAAAAAATGAAGTGCAGTTCATAGAATGGCCACTTGGGGCAAGGTCCAAAAGTGTGTTAACTTGTACACGCTAATTAGAAATCAAAGCATATAGTTAGGGGTGAATCAGGTGACCCTGAACCCTTAGTTATGTTGAGATAGGTCTAGGCTGCTGGCAGCGTCCCATGATGCATTGCTTCTTCTTCAGTCACCTTTTTCACTCACTATGTGTTTATAAACAACGTTTCTAGTGTGTCTTTGTCCTGTCTTCTTCCCCTCACCGGTTGAGGCAGATGCCCCCACATTTCTTAACCTCTTTCTGCCAGAGGTTTTTTCCTGTCAAAAGGGATTTTTTTCCTTCCCACTGTCGCCAAAGTGCTTGTTCATAGGGGGTGATATGATTCTTGGGGGTGTCTTTGTTTTCTCTGTATTATTGTAGGTTCTTAACCCCTCAGTACAATTCCTTACTTTTTGCGCTAAGCTTAGTATAAAGGCTTGGCCTAATAATGTCCTCCCAAAACAAATAAAACTCTAAGGACTAAACATATTTCAAAAGTACAAATGACAAACTACATTACTTCAGGTGGCTTATATGCAGAAGAAGGGGCTGCATGGGCATGTCTGAACAAGACTCAAACACCATATTTCTTTGTGCTATCACATGGGGTCAGATCATGTTTGTAGGCCAGGAGTTGCCCTGGATGTTGGTTTATACTCCAAACTGGGAGAAACAAGGTGCGAGAAATATTTATATTTGGCAGTTAGCGAAGCTATCCCCACTTCCTATCTGCAGGTGGGAAACTCCTCATCCTTTATCTTTATTGCCTCAGAGAATGGCTGCCCCGTCAGGAGCAGAGGGAGGAGTTTACTGGTTGATGGTTCTTTCAGCTTCTGCAGGGTGGAGAGGTTTATAAAAGGCTTAGATCACAGGTGAGAGGATCACAGAGCAGACAGCGCAGGTGTTTGAGGGGTGTACTGAAGGCTGCTGTAGTGCCGTGTACATATGAACATAATATCATATCGTACGCCGTCTTTCAGCTTTGTGAAGACGTGTTCTCCCTGCAGATCAAAAGAACAGGAAACGGACTTGCTCGCACTGGAGGTGACGGCTGCACTATGCAGTACAGCCAATCTCACAGAGATTATCTTGCTCAAGGCTCTTATTAGTTAATAGTAGCACAAATTGATTATTGTTTAGCGCTGCTCAAATGAATGTTTATGCTTTGTTCTTGCAGGAAAGGTGTTTTCCCACCTTTTGTTACTCAAATAACCCCAGCTCACACCATTTCTTATAAGGAAATTCCACATTACTACAATATTACAGGATATTTGTGTGTCTCAGTAGCTACATGGATTCATTGCTGTTATGACACTTTCCAAATGTTTCTGTTAAGGCAAGACCCTCTTCTGTTCCACTATAATCTCACCAAACTATCAGAGGCCGGATTCCACCGCTGGAGTTTTCGGGAAGGTCGGGGACAGTGTGAGACTTCACCACTTCCCCTGCTTGCGTAGTTCCCTGAAAACTGACAGGACACTGTGCAAAAACTCACCCACTTGCTACATTGTCAAGTAAGTTGCCAACCAGACTGGGCTCAGCACTCAAAAATGTGTTGAATTCACAGCCTAAATGCTTTTTCTTTAAATACAGAAAGACGGAGAGGAACGCTTTAGTCCAAACAGGCCGGCAGTAGGCGCTCAGAGCGACGTTAAAGCAATTTTTTAGGTCACAATCTATATTTGATTCTGCACAGGGTCGAGAATATCCAGAAACCTCAAGAAAAGCAGATCTGTGTCCACGGATCCCTGTCAGTCTGTTTGTCTGGCTCCGTGTCTGGGTCAGGCTTGAAACAATGTTTAGTGTGACGCACGGCAGCCAGGCTGCAGATAGGCAGAGCAGAGGTGTCTTGAAGTTATTCGGCCCCACAACACTGACAGCGACCTCGAGTATATGTCAGCTCACGTGAAACAAGACGCACCAGATCGTCCTCCACCTTAAGCTTTGGCTGTAAAAACCATAAATCAAAAAATAGCATCTTATTGCATCAATGTATATAATCACAGTCACGTGGAGTCCAAGAATTTAGTGTTAAGGACTGGATGATTGGGAGCGATTTTATTTTTTCAAAAGTTTAAAATTCATTTGACTTGAGTAACGAAAGTCAAAAAATGACTAAATTAAACCACAAATGGACAAAAAAGTGTAGTCCAAAGACTTTCGCTGCTGTGAATAATAATAATGTCAAGATCAGCTCTGTTCCGATCCCTGAGCTGTGTTAAGAGCCTTATTTTGCATTGAAAAGACACTTAAGGTGCTAATATAACAGTAGCAAGTGAATAAAAGTGGAGGTAATGGAGGTGGATCGATCTCTGGAGAAGTTTGCATAAAATCATCTTCTGATAGTCCTGCCATTATTGAAAAGGTGGTAGTTAACAGACTTTTACTGAGGCGACAGCCGCAGCGTTCAAAGCACTTAAAGAGCAGTGAGTGCATCAAAGAAAAAATAAAAGAGTGAAAAAGGAGAAAGTGAACAACTTTAATGAGGGTATGATCAGTGTGCAGCCGCTGCTCTTGTATTGAGAGCAAGGAAGGTAGCTGGCAGGGCTAGAATATAGACTTCTCCCCTGCTGCTCGCCATAATTTCCTCCCATCAGAGCACCTTACTTCACTTCTGTTCCTATAAATCACCACGTCAGAAAAAAAGGACAAAGAAGAGGAAGCAAGCAAAAGAGACACTAAAGGAGGGAAAGAAACTAAGAATACACTTAAATTGTTTCATTTTGCCATACATCTATCTCTACACATATCTATATAGATAGAGTGATACATATATGTGTAAGTATGTGTGTATTTTAGGGGTTTTTTTGCATTTAATTCAGATTTTTTCAAAATAAAGTCTTTTGGAGGATCAGTGCGGGAGAGGATCAACAGATGATTTGGGGGCCAATAGGGGGCACTGGGGGCCTAATCCACAACTTTGGGAGTGAGGATATGCCTTTCATTTTGCTCTCCCCACTGTCACGCTGCAGTGACTTTAAACTGGTAAAGCAAGAAAAGAATCAAACTTAATGTGCGTTATCTCATTTGCAGACATTAATGTGGGTTAAGGCGGCCTCGTGCAATCAATCTTTCGTGCTCGGTGAGACCACGGACACGGCTGCAGCCGTCTGAACTGTCATCAACGAGTCACTGGTGTCTAATCAGGGCTTGATTGGCACCCTGGGTAGAGACGGCCTGTAAATCAATCAGCTGTGAAGTGCTGCTTCAAGGGCTCAGTCAGCTCTCTGCAAGTATACAAGCTTCTGTTGTGCTCCTATCAGTAATCGCATGCGTTTAATGCTGCTCATCCCCCCACCCAATATGCAGTTGTAGCATTTTTTTTTCTTAAAGAAGATGATCAGGCTGTATTCAGAATCTTTGAAAAGCACCTTCGCTAATTACAACTCTTTCCAACTCTTTCCACCTCAGTGATTTATTTGCTGTAGCGAATTATGATAAAGCACATTGTTTTCGGCAATTACCTTGGATAGAGAGACTGACCTGCTCTCCCTTTCTACCTCCTGAGCCGTGGTTACCAATGGAAACAGTACAAGGCTAACATTTACCCTCACTCTTTTGTGTGATGTATTGCAGTAAAAAAAAAAGAGAGAGAGAGAGAAAAGGTGCAGGAGAATACTGCGTGCAAGAGAGAGAGGGAGACGAGGCTCTGCAGAGACTGAACTTCCCCAACTAATGTACCTTGCTAGTCTGGTGGTGACAAAGATAAATTAGCTAAAGAAAGAGCAGGGGACGCTTCAACAGCAACCGACCCTCCGACACCAATTAGCAGATTGATTATGCGCCTGAGAGAAGCGGACGCTTGTCAATCAGCGCCACACAAGGGGAGCGACAGGAAGGAGCTGGTGTGGATGTACCTGGAATGTTAAAGGAACAAGAGGCTGCTCCAGGGGATCCATACAGAGGCACTGATCCATAAGACTGTGTAACGCTCAACACTAACACACTGAAACAGCAGAGGTGCAAATACCACTATGCCACACGGAATACCTTCACAGGGTGCAAACTCAAATACCTGTATGACTGGAGGCACAGAGGCCCGTTGTGATGGCTGATCATGCGCCCAGCTTCCTGTATCCTGAGATCTGAGTGGATTACAGTCTGTAGGTTTTTGTTTTTGGTCCGCGTGCAAGCGTGTCTGCATGCATACACGTGTATTCTTGTTTGTATTCACGCACACCGTGTTATCCATCAACTCCCAAGGGGCTGGGCATTGGTGTCCTCTGCACGGTGACAGTCCCGTTCGCCTACATTTAGCAAGGACACACCAGCAAGGACATAAGGTAAATAAACGCCAGCCACTAAATTTAGTGCCACCTGATAGATGCACAGGCCCAAAACAAGAAGAGAGTTCATCTCTTTTTACTCAGATACAAGAAAACCCCAACTGTTCTTTTTTTTGGTGTGATGAGGTTAAAACCAGGTTACCGGCACGCCGTCAGTGTAAGAAACGGCAAGATTTGCTGCAGCTCAGTTTGAAATATCACCTCACATATGCAAAAACACACACGGGCAAGTCAACAGTTAAAAGTCCACACAGCTCAATGGGGCAGTTAAACATGGAGAAGATAAGGGCACAATTAGATTTGGCTGGAGGAGGAGAGACCATTAGGTCCTGATTCTCTGTCTCCCCCACAGAATATATGGTCGACAGTCACTCTTAAGAGGATGAGACGATGACATCACCCTCATATTCAGAATACCTACTGCATGAAAGAATGAAAAAAAAAAAGAGAGAGGAAACAGAAACCAATTTGTTAGATTAAATATTTCCCATGCAGCCAAATGATTTAGAAGGTCTGCTGACCGCAGTCACTCAAGGTTTTACCTCCCCTAAGACACAGCATTCTGTCAATCCGGCCCAGCCAGAATTTCTAATTATAGGCTGCAGACGCAAGAAGGTCAAAAGCTTATTAAAAGTCAAGATTAAAATTCCCAATGCATATTATAAGCCACCTCCTCCCCTGACTAGCAATTATTTGCTAACTCATGCCAGTACAGTGAGCAATATTCCTCAGGAGGAGCATGTTACGTGTGAGGTGAATATGTGTTTCTGTGGAGGGTGTAGGGGGGGATAATAGCGTTATAAATGATGTGCAGTTAGTTATTTGACTCTGCTGACATCTGCTTGCTGCTGTCTACTTCCTGGTCATAAATAATAATTGACATTACTTTAAAACCTCAAATTACAGTATTGGAAAAAATCCATCTTTGCTGTCTTGTTTTTTCAGTATGTTTTGGTAGTTTGTCTCCATTTGGCTGTAAATTGTAAATCAATCGCTCAGATCTTTACGTGACTTTTTTATGCGTTCGCGCTGGACAGCTGTGTACAGATGTGCGCCCGTGTAAATGTGCAGGTCATGAGTTTAAGAAGAATGGAAAGTAAATGTTTAACCATGAAGCCGTGGTTATTAGAGTAATCATTTTAAAGCACATTTGTAGGCCATTTATACTCTTATTTTTAGTAATGCCATGTTAAACTCATTTAAAAGTGCCTTTGGATGTTTATCACACTAATTAGTGTGAATACTATAGAACTTATGAAAACTGTGATGTAACCCACTGGTTTATGACCTCTAGTTTTTACTGACTGTTATGATATCTGGACATTTTCTACTTAAAGGGGAAAGGGGAGAAAATATAGAGCCAATACTCAATAAGACTAAACAGTACCCATCTTAATTATATTAAATATATATTTCGTTTTCGAGCCTTTATTCACTAGGACAGTGTACAGAAGACAGTAAAGCTTGGAGGAAGACCAGGGTAAATGGCCTGTGGACTGATTTGTACCCAGACCTCTGTATTAGCCTTATGGCTAATGAGCAGAAATTCTCATCATGTGTAATTTTTAAGTGCTAATACAATTTAAACAAAAGAATTATATAAAATTGTGCCGTTTTCATAAAACTCTGCTAGGTGGTTGAAACATTTGCAATAAAACCTTTCTTTAAAGTCAGTGTAAAGCAGAAACCCTGCTGAGCAACATATTATTAACACTACCAAATAGGGTGAATTATCTTTTAAACCAACTTGAGATGAACATAATTAGATATTACAAGAGAAACTAAACATTTTTTAAGACTTTGCATGTAATTCTTTAAAAGATTTTTTAAAAACCTACCCAACATAGTGGCTGTAAGGTTTGCTAATTATAATGTTACACACCAAAACACACACAAAAAGGTGGGTGCTAATTTTAACTTAAAATCACAGTTTACATATAATAATCGCTTGCCAAAGCTAAACTGATGCACACAACAAAGAGCTGCTGTAGACTTAGCTACCAATGATACATGCTATTAGCAGACAACAGTGGGTTGTCCTAGCTTACTCCAAGTCCTTATGAGACTTCCTGGTGCTGCACAGATGGTCAGTATGGCTCTTCTTGTATATTCAGCTCATCATTCAAAGAAGACAAGATGTATTTGCATGATGAAGACAGAGCTAGCTAGCAAACTTGTGACTGTAACATCAGTAAGTGTAGCGAGAGGAAAACCACTGATGCTAACCTGTTCTGGTGTTTAGGCAACTGAGTACTCACTCTAACTTTATTTTTCAAACATGCATATGTTAAAAAATGATCTGATCTCTAAAACAAAATCTAATGTTTTAAATCTTACATTTATGTTGCATGTTTGTTTGCTGAAACTAGCATGTTTCTTTTATATAACCACAACTGCGCTTTTAGCTATGAAATCTATAAATGTCGTCTCTGTCCATTTGCATTATAAAAACAAGATTTAAAAAAAAACAAACTGTTAAAGACATACCAACATACTGTAGTTTATTTTGATGAGTCAAACTCATCATTCAAATACAAACAAAAAGGTTAGCTGAGACCTTAAAAAGCACCTTATTGATTTTGATTTATTTGTAATTGAATCAGAATCATATGAGAAGGCGTTTTAAAATTCTTTCTTTGACTGGAAATGGAAGGAAGAAGCTGCCTGGAAAACCTAAAGTGAACCCTTTTTTCTGTTTGAGTCGGCTCCGTGCTTTAAAGATCTTTGCTTGCAGACTGCCTGAAAGCCTAGCCCTGGAGTAGCATGTTTTTTGTGCTATGGAAGCAGCCTCGCAGTGTCAAGGTGGGTCATCACAATAAACATCTTTTCTCCTTTTTTCTCAGAGAGACTTCTTTACTCACCCTCTTTAAAGAACCTTCCAAAAGATGTGTAGACAGACACTTCAGTGGACCAGCTAAGCTGTTGCTAGCAGACACGGTCTGTTATGAACCAAGACCATTTCAGTCAACAGGATCGATCTAACTCAGGAAAAAAAAAAGGGAAAAAAACCCATCGCCCTGTTTTTTTCTCTTTTTTCTCTCTTCTTCGTCTTCTCTGGATTGCTTCCAGCAGAGTCTAATCACCTCGCTGCTCTGGTATAGATCCGAGTTCACCTTCCATTACAGCGTTATAGGGCCTGAATCGTAATTGAAAAATTGATTACAGAATAATCACATGACACTTGTTTAATCAGCTCACTCTGAGCCAAGCAAATAAACTTGAACGCACATGCACACACTTTCTGGTGTGTGGGTAATGAAAGCTGCAAGGTGAAAAAGCACTTTATCAAATGAATGGCTGAAACAGTGCCGACCATAGTTATTATCAGTCCAGGCTGGAGGCTGAGACTCCTGTGAAGACAGGGATGCAGCAGAGCGTAATCTCTAACTGGATTTAATTGCTAGGTACAGAATGGCTATAGGGAGGGTGGGGGGATTGGAGGGGGGAGGGGGGGGGTTGCCATATTTATGAAAGTAAACACGATACCTGGCTTCCATGCTGCCTCCTCACATGTGGTTTCCCAATCTCAGGTCATCTTCCCTGCATCTGCGCCTCATGAAGGCAACTGCTGGGGAATAAAGTATTAATTATGGCTGTGTGGTTGAGTGGTGTCTGGGGGTACCACATTTTAAGTTTTGCCCTTCATAGTTCGTCTGTGTTTGAGCTCAGATGCGGGACTGGGCATGCTTACGGTCTGCACTGATGTATTCAGGGTCTAAAGTGAATCCTGAAGAAAGCCATACATTTGCATTCATGTATTCAAAATAAAACAATGACCCTCTGTGGCTCCAAAAAGGGGATAACACAAGCTATTTGACATCCACACTGTGATCAATTTACTCCACCACACAAACATGTTTATTGCTGACCGCCCCGCCTCTTTCTCTCTGATCTTTTTTGGTTTGGGTGACTTGCACTGCACTGCAGACACACGCCATCGCTGAATCCTATATTAGCGGTGTTATCTACATTGTGATAATACGGTCACTCGATATTTTGTGGTTGTCCACATTGCATCAGTCATGGCAGCTGCAGAACTCTGGGAAAAACCATTATGCAGTATGGTTTCATACATTTCCATTACAGTAATTTTCAGGTCTCACTTTTGTTTCAAATTTCCGGCTAGAGCTTTATCATCTGCAGAGCTAACTGTGCATTGGATCACCTTGATTTTAGTTTAAATTCTCATTTGCTTTTGATGTTTTCTTCCATGAAGGTGAGGCAGGTTAATGCACAGGTATCAGTAAGAATTACAGACAGGTACCTACAAACTGTCAGCCACACTTTCTTGTGGCCTACTAAGTAGAGCTGGCTGTTGTCGAAGATGAATGGGTACTGTGAAGTTTTACATAAATAATTATGTATGATTTCTTTTCTTTTTTTAAATGTTCTTTGCTTCTACCTTTGAACACAGGATGTGTTTCCAATGCAAGTAATTAAATCAGGGCACGGCCATTTTCATCCGCAGTCTGTCAAATGACTCAATAGAAACCTACCGACCCGCAAAAATGAAAAATCAATACAATGTAATATTATACTCCTGGCTGCACTATTGTAAATTACTTAAATTGTGTAATGAGGTAATCAAAGCAAACTTAATCCGAGCCAACTTCTAAAACAGTTTCTGCTCATCTGGTAATTTAGAAGTGCCTTGGTTGAACCCATTGCTCTGCATTTCCAAAGTGGATAGCATACTGAAGATTATAAACTGCAGAAGGAAGAAATGACAAAGCAGTTTTTGCAGGATACTGAGCCTCTCAGTGAGACTGGGCATTTGTTCTTTTTTTAAAAAAAATACAGTTTTCGTCTGACGTATAGACATATTTCTTGCCCGCTGCTTTTTTCATTTCATGCAAGATGACTAACAGAAGAGTGGAGTTATGTTATTGTCCGTAGGACGTTTCTGTCTGGTTGCATTCAATGTCTTTCACCGCAAACACTAGAAGCACTTTATGAATACAGTCCACATGCATCTCTTCCTACAAACCCCTAATGGGCAAGTTGTTTGATAGTTTCAATTCAGAGTTAAATGAGAAAACTAAACTGTGGCATCCAAACTGTTTTTTTCTTCTTTTACGAGTTATACGGTGTGGTGGTTTGCATCACCGCCTCTCAGCAGGCAGGTTCCTGGGTTTGAATCCACTGTGTGGAGTTTGCAAGTTCTGCCAGTGTCTGTGTGGATTCTCTCTGAGTACTCAAACTTCCTCTCACAGTCCAAGTATATTCAATTACGTGGTGATTCTAGACTAGGTGTGGATGTGAGTGCAAATGGTGGTCTGTCTCTGTGAGTTAGCCCTGCGATAGACTGGTTTACTTTCCAGGGTGTACCCTGCCTCTAACCGCTGGGATAGTCTTCAGCCCAACTGTGAGCCTGAACTGGGTAAGCATGGATGAATACTGTTATAGTCACATTGTATATAAGTAAGTTAAATCCTAGCATTTACTAATATAGTTGGACAAGATCACAACAATCAAAATCAATTATTCAGTCAAAGCAACCACCATGTATACACCAAAAAAATTACAACAGTCATAAAAAGCATTAGAAAAATAGCGAGCAGAGTTCTAAGATCTGTCAGTGGAATAAATAATATTTCCCACAAGCTCCGTGCCTCCACAGAAGACAGAAAACATATAAAAGCAATATACAAAGCAAACATCGCAGGTAAAAAAAGAACACTTTTACATGTTAGAGGTGATGAATATTATCAAGATCAAAATCAAGTTAAACTTACATAAATATGAGCACCACACTCTGCTACACAAGAAGTTGAATATTTACATTTAAGTGACATAAGACATTAAGCAAATGATTTTTGGCCCTCTAAAACCATCTGTAGGGCCACCGAAGGATCCTGAACCTCATGTTGGCATCCGCTGCTCTCTGTGCAAGCAGCAGACTGGCTGACTCAGTGGCTGCCCTCACTGT
Source organism: Pundamilia nyererei (assembly GCF_000239375.1). NCBI lineage: Eukaryota > Metazoa > Chordata > Actinopteri > Cichliformes > Cichlidae > Pundamilia > Pundamilia nyererei. The sequence goes on from NW_005187408.1 coordinate 7,272,445, forward strand.
TTCATCTACAGTGATGCCTCCAGAGCCAGTGCAGCCTGAGCACCTCTCTATTTCTGCCAGCCAGCAGCATCAGTGATGTAATGCTCATCCAGAGACACAGATATGTGATATTACATCATCGGTACTAAACCTGGGTAGAGAGTACACACACACACACACACACACACACACACACACACACACACATGTGTATGCTGTATGCAACTGCACACCCACACACACACATTTAGGATAATTAAGCTTTTGCTGCTCAGCCTCCATTGTTGACATTCAGCAGCCTTTCAGAAGTTTTGAATGTGGTGCTAATTTGGCAATGACGGTGCCTTTTATCATTTAGCAGATGCTTTTCAATCATGTGTAATGCTGTGAGGGAAAATGAGTGTCTCAGGATAGTCTAGAGGAGTTCGGTAAGTTGGTGGATTTTGGGGGGAAATGAGGAAGCTTTCAATGTGTCTACACTCAGGGCGGGAATGACAAGACCAGGGTGCAGGAAGAAGCAATTACATCCCCTGAAGAGTTGTTTGACAGTTTTATAGTGCAACATCTATTTTCTCTATCCTCCATATCGACATCTGTCTGAGAAATAGAGTGCTATTAGTTTCTCGAAAACACATCTCAATAATTAATGTTATGCTTCAGAAAATCACTGAATAAGCTGGATGGAGATGTTGGGCCATTGTTTTCACACTGGTCTAAAGAACGTATCAACCTCAAGGATCATTAAAGGCCAAAACATATTAAATGTTCTTAACGTGAGCTCGGAGAATTACTTATGGGATTGTTGCAAAGCAAAAGCACCACTGTATAGCGAACATGCAAACTCCACGCAGATGGTGGAGTCGAACTCAGGACCTCTTTGCTGTGAGGCAACAGTGCTAACCGCCAAAGCTGACAGACTTGCACTTATTGATCTGTGGGCATCTGAGTGCCATTTAACAGCCTCACAGGGATCAGCTGCACTTTGATCAAGGATTTTTGGAGAAACACAAAATCTACCTCTCTCCTCCTCCTTTAACCACATTTTTAAAAGTAGAAACAAACACAAATAACGACCGCAGCTCTGGAGAGCGCCCTGTTAGGGCACTCAAGGTTTTTAAACCAGGTGGATATGAGTTATGGTTTGGATTTTATAAACCAATGTCTACGAGTCATTTTGCTAGTTGGTAACTTGCTGCCACATCACAGGTGAAAGCAACTGACAATCTGATTGGCTGATTTGAGTGGTTCGCTCTCTGTCAGGAGATATTTGATGCTATAGCTGCTTGTTTTTTTACCCTAAACTTTTTAGCAGCAGGCTGCAGACCAAGAAATAACAACAATCCCACCACAATTGCCCCAGAAACTGCATAGTTTAGTTTTAAATTATTTTACAATTATTTTAGTTGTCAGTTGTCATTTTAATAATTTAATAATAAGAATTTTTTCCGTTACTTACAGATAAGGCATTATATCTTGCATGGTGCTAACTTTAGTGAGAGTCATGAAGTTTCTCCTGTTGAAAAATGATTATTCCTAACAGATAAAGAGGTACCTGTGAAGATATTTTATAAGGCTTTATATTCTGTACCTTCAGTGATGTCACAGAGGCTTAAAGGCACATGGGAAAAGGAGTTAGGTATAGCAATTGATGATGAAGAGTGGAAAGATCTCTGGAGTTATGCCAAATCAATCTCAGTTTGTAATCTTACCAAAGCAATGCAGTTAAAAATCATACACAGAATGCATATATCCATATTTCACAGACATCAGTATAATCCTACCCTTTCACCCATGTGCCTCAAATGCAAGACAGAAATTGGTACGCTAACTCACAGCTTCTGGTCATATTTGAAATTGCAAGAATATTGGTCCAATGTGTTATCTGAAAAGGAGAAGATTTTCAGTTGTGAATTGGAGATGGACCCTCTGTCTCTCATACTGGGCCTCCCCAGTTAATATCCAAGAATAATAGGAGACTGTGTTCTCACCTATGCGGCGAGGAAGAATATACTACTCCAATGGATTAATGAAAAAGCACCAACTATTAAAGGTTGGCACAGAGTAGTGTTGGATCTAGTGCCATTGGAATATCTTACATGTGTACTGCACTCAAAAACAGACCAATTCTTTAAGGTGTGGGAACCATACTTGAATTATGTGGAACCTGACGTCTCTAATATTATGTTACAAGGATTCTCTTGAGTGTTCAAACTGCAACGTAGTACTGGGACCACAGGTATTGTACTGTATTGTATTCTCTCTTTATTTATTTATTTTTTTAGATGGACCTGAGCTGGTGTTTTGTGCTTAGTTATCACAAAACTTGTTTGTTTGTTTGTTTTTTGTTTGTTTTTGTTTTTTATTTATTTATTTTTGGTTCTGAATTGTACACTTTATTATGTTATGTAATTATGTACTATTTGTGAAAACAGAAAAACTAATAAAAAAACATTAAAAAAAATCTTGATATCAAAGGAAAACAAAGGAAAACAATGAAGTTGGTGGTATTTGTGAGAGTGCTGCAAAAAAAGAACCAACAGCCTTGTTTATTATTTTTATTTCACATTTTATCTTCATCTTGTTTCAAATATGACAAATAAAGTTGAGCATGTTTTCTCCTTACACGCAGCTCTAAGTTACCTTTGTGCTTATCTTTACTTTTCCAGGGCTGAAGAAGGAAATGAGGCACCTCAGCCTGGCCATATGTAGTTTAGTTACACAGGTGATAAGGATGAATTTCCAGATATTGCAGTCTAGGACAGCAAATATTTACTTCTCCATGCTAACCTGCTTTACTTCTCCCTGCTAACCTGCTTGCCAAAGTGCAATTACTCCCCATAACATGATCCTAACACCATCTAATGACGCTCCCAAGAAGATGAGATTGAAATCAAAACCAAATTCCTCAATTCATATGCAAACAAACCATAACATTTTCTTTTGCTTAGAGTTATTAATAGGTTAATATTTTCTTATCAGGCTGTTATATATTTATTTAGAACTGCTAATATTTTTGCATTTAATAGGAAAATTGAAAAAACTCCAACATGACATCACAGGTTAAATTGTCCTCATAGAAATAGGGGCTGAAATCTTTTTCAGCTGAACAATAAAGTCATTTTAACTGTGCACAGTAAGGTATAGTATCATCCGTCCCTTTAGTGAGTGAGCAGACTTAGAAATGCCTCAGGTCGCACTCTCTGGGCCAAGTTGTTTCCCCTCCACTTAACTGTTAAAACAGAGTAGGCCTACATAAATACACAACATATTACATAAAGTGTCTTCATTGTAGGCTGAGATGTTTTTAATTAGCACATCAGGATTCACGATCAGTGAAGCATTCCTGTCAGATTTGTTAGGGCCTGCAACATTTAGAGTTTTTATCCCAGCTCATTGAACCTGTAAGACAGAATATGCCCATCAGTGCCTCCAAACACACCACTGACTGTGTATGTTTTTATAAAGAGACGGTATGAAAAACCTGCTACTATTCAATGTAAAAAATTAGGATACTTGTCTTGAATTTTTATTATAAAGTAAATAAATAATCAGACATCACAAATTTGTCAGAACTGCTTTCATAGCACCTGTATTATCTCCAAAAGGGAGATACTTTTGGTTAATACAAACAAAGAAAAACATGCATTTTTTTTCCCTTTAGGCCTCGGAAAGTAAAGAAAAGTGTGTAATTTATTTGCTGCAAATTCAAAATATCCTTAATTGTGGGGCCTGGTAGTGTTATGATCAGCCCTCAGCTATTTGCATCTCTGATAAAAAGACAGTACTGCTCATATCAGTTTGTGAATGTTACTTTAGACCAGTCAGTGCAGGTGAGGTTATGCTTTAGTTGACACCTGTCCACTTGTTTTCACAGAAGTGGAAAGTGACTTAATTGGAAAAATAAAAGCTCCCTATTTAGCATGTGACTACAACAAAATCTAACCCTAACCATGCAGATGATAAGAGGTCAAAGTTTCTGGATAACATCATTTTTAATACACCGTATCAACTTTAGCCATTTCATCATGGCTCTTAGAAGGTGCTTCTATTGCCTGTGCTTAACCAGCTCCTCAGCATCTTATTCCACATAATCTTTTGAGGTGTGGGTACAGCGAAGGGCTGCAGAATAAATGCAAAGTCGCTCGAGAAAGGCTTCATTGTGTTGAAGTATGAGAACAGTGTAACCTGTGCAGCACGTCTGCAACTCCTAAGTGTGTCCAGACATAGCCTTCTGCACATCACCGTTCCCCTAAGCTGCTATTGTCTTCAGACTCATCATCAGTGAGTGTAATCCAGGGATGTGCCACTAACTGGATGTTTATTGAGCCAAAATTGGCCAAGTGGAATCTCTGTACTTAAAAATCTTACGGCTGCTGAAGCTGACGCATCTCATATCAGCAATCATATCATGTTCAAAGTTGCCTAAATCACATGTTTTGCCCATTCTAACATTTAGTAGAAAAGAAACTAAATGCTGACTCACTGTCTGCAGGATCAAGCTGTGTGTGCAAACAGGAAGATGTCCCCAATGAATTGTCCACAATGTATATAGACAGGGAGTATCTTTCATCCACCCAGTATTTTCCCATGGAGCAAATTTCATAACTGTATTGCTGTGACGCATATACTTCCTTATATAACATAGGCGTAAATGTATTACAGCTTTTGTAAGCAGTGAGAGTCCTTGTTGTCTCTCACAATTACGTGTGAGTGTCATCACTACTTAGCTGAATACCCTGTAATACTATTTCTTCTCACTGTGAATTAGGGACTACGAAAATTACAGGCTGGAGGGCTGCCTCACAGTTTTATGAACTTTAAGTGCTGATATTGATGGAAGGGTAATGGTAGTCCTCGGCCCTGAGTGTAAATAGTATCTAAGGTGATTACTCTTTTATCACGTGTGGAAAAAAAAAAGGTGGAGGGGGAAAGATGTGAGACATGGCACATAACAGAGAGAGCCACAGTCTGAGAAACTGAGCACTGGTGTAGTTACATTGTAATGTTTACATGTTTTAGTTGATGGAGATGGTCTACAATTGAAAATCACTGCTTTAATACTGACAATAGTTAATATTGCTCATTTCTTTAGAAAAATTAGGTAAAATAAAAATCATTATTATTGTAAGGATGCTTACCATACCTACCATTAAGCATAAATACACCTAATCAAGGTAGACTAGAGCCTAAGTTGGGAAAATGTATCCCTGTGTAAGTACGCCTAAATATAAATTTAGTTGTAAAAGTTGGGATGCTGTCTAAAATGTAAGTAATGCATCCATTTGTGCATCATTGAACATATTTATTTAAAATAGCACAAAGACGAAAAAGAAGAAAACAGGAAAAGTTCTGTGATGTTTCAATAAAAACTAGTCACATGTTAATTAGTAACACGACTAGTTTAAAAAAAGGCACCTGTGAAAAACCTCGTGAGCAAACAGCTCAACAATGTCGATTAACCAAATAACTAAGAATTTAAGGATTTCTTCATCTATGGTGCGTGATGTCATTAAAAGAGTAACAGACTCTGGATAAATCACAGTACACAAGAGAGACACTAAGCTTTTGTTTAAATTAAAATATTGTCTGTGATCTTCGGGCCATCAGCACGGCATCAAAGTTCAAACTGACTGGGGTTAGGAACATGTCTTCAAAGCCCTGTCTATGAAAACAACTGTAAACTATTATGCAAAAAAGAAAATGTACACTGTGGATAAAATTACTAGGCCACATTAGTTGTTTGGCCATGGAGAGCCATGCAGCGAAGCTCCCGGTGCACAGTTTTTGTGCCGATGTTAATGCCAGAGGAGATGTATACCTCCATAGTTACTCAGTCAGCAGACTGTGGGCGAATTTTGTACTATGTGCAGCGTTCTACAACCCTGCAATGCTAGCAGTACAATCATGGAATATAAAGGAGAGACAAAATTATGGAGACTTGATGCATTATATTCACTGAGCTCCTTAGATCAACCCATTCTTTCACAATACATACACCTGATGACCCTGAAAACGCAGAGATTCAGATGTGTGGCCCAATAGTTTTGTTAATATACTGTATACAAACAACATCCAGAGACGCAGTTACCTTCTCTTGATCTTTGCTCATTTAACATGGACAGAAGCAAACTGCAAATCCGGGAAGGTTAGGAAGCTACCCTTAATGCTGGACGATGTACTGTAAATGCAATTTTTTATAGCAACATATGCTGCCACGCAGATGTCAAAGCACATTCTCAGTGCATTACAACGGAGTGGGCTGCCTGCAATCCAGACCTTACACATATTAATAAATGATGTTAAAAGAAGAGCTAATGCAACACAGTGGGAAACATGACCTGGTGACCAGATTTTATGATACTTGCAAATTCCCCCGTGTGTTTGCTTTGTTGTCAGGTAAGTAAACAGTTACTGTTGGGAAAATCATAATCTACATAGCAATATAGCAATATATATATATAGCAAATTTAATACTCAATGGATTGCTTCACAATGCAATATCATGATGATGCGCACCAAAACTTCATCATTTATCACCATTTTGCTCTGTTGCTCTGTTTTCTAAAATTTAAGCATTTTTATGGAGATTTATGTCGATAACTTGATCAACAATCTTCACACCTGCACTGGAAAGATTAAAAAATTTGTGCAAACCGTTAAAACACGTGTTGTGACAAACGTAAAAAAACAAACACTACATGTCAACAACTGTGCGTACGTAAATGCTGTCGCAGTTTGGTGCTCAACTGAACTATCAAATTTAAAATATTTCTGATTATTAAATTCATATTGCACCAACTCATATAGCACCAAATCACAACAGCAGTTGCCTCAAATTATTTTGTACTGTGAGGTAATGATCTTACAATAATAGAGAGAAAGCCCCAACAACCAAACAACACCCTGTGGAAGCACCTAGTGACAGTGGGAAGGAAAAACTCCATTTTAACAGGAAGAAACCTGAGGCTCAGGAAAGGGCAGCCGTTTGGGGGTATATTGTGGGATTTATATAAATATTTCTATAAACCATGTAGATGCTGACACTCACAGTATGTAAAGGTCAAGATTGGTTGACTTGTGTGTGAATAAAGAACATATAAGTACCATAACAACAGCAATGGCTGCCGTGACTCACAGATGCTCCCCAAAGTATGGGAAATGTGACTATGGTATGACTGTAAGCTTCCAGAGA
>NW_005187408.1:7279635-7281954 GCF_000239375.1 Pundamilia nyererei
ATATAAATATTTCTATAAACCATGTAGATGCTGACACTCACAGTATGTAAAGGTCAAGATTGGTTGACTTGTGTGTGAATAAAGAACATATAAGTACCATAACAACAGCAATGGCTGCCGTGACTCACAGATGCTCCCCAAAGTATGGGAAATGTGACTATGGTATGACTGTAAGCTTCCAGAGAACATTGTAAGTTTTATATGTAAAACTTTGTATTTAGCGATGTATTTTAAAACTTATATGGCAATTACTTAAAAAAAATAGCCATGTCAAATCGGCAGATTTTTAAAAATAATTCTTGTAGTATGATGAGTTTACGTTTAATCCGAAATAAGCTTCGATTATTTTTAGGTGCTTCACTTGTATTGTGTATTGTATTTACACCACATGTCTCCACTGTCTATATGTCAGGCCATGTAAAGTAACTGAATTTTTGTCAGTATTTGTGTTGTTGAAATTGACATATTAGTTGTGTGTCTTATATATGATGTTTTTGTTAAATGTTTTATGATTGTTTCCATTATTATTATACATGCAGTTTAAGGATAATACCTTGAAAAACACTATAAATGTAGACCAAAGTGCTTTACGTGCACAAAAGACACATATTACGTTGATTCATATGAATTCCACAGATACACCTAGTACTGAGAGAGCCAAGTCCAGGTCTGAAGAAGTCTGTGACAACTAAAAACATTCAAATATATAACATTTATAAAGAATAATATACACACAAAATACAACAAGTAGTTTCTAAGACTCCAGGGAAACTAAATCATTACAAATTAAGTGTGCAGCATTTCTGCTGAATACGCTTCAGCTGATCTAAAGATCTGGCAGTGGTCCACAATCTGTTCAGCATCGCTCCACAGCTGAGGACTTACCGTTACAGAAAAGCAAAAGGCATTCTGAAAGATGCTCTCCTTTGCTACATTTCCAATCAATCTGCCTGGCAGCTCCTCTGTTCACAGTTAAGCAGCTGTTAAATTGTTTTGGTTAATTTATATCTGAAGGCTCTCGTTACGCAGCTCTCCCTAAAAAGCTCTCTTGACACCCATGTCGAAGGGTTAAGATTTTTGATTTTCATCAGCCAGTCGCGTTCCCTCCGTCCTGCCCCTCCACCCAGCTATTGCATTTGGCCCCCTTCTCTCTGCTGAACCTATAGCTGATATCTTTCAATCAAGCGCTCTCCTGTCTTTGCAATCACAGTGTCATTGTTCATGTCATGTTGTGGAAAGCTCTTTTGACAGAGCGCTGTGATGAATCACCTGGCTAAGGCTTTTGAAAAAGAGGCCTTCAGATCCCATCGCCCTCCTTTTTCATAGGAAAAAAAACATTCAATTCATTTCTCCTGCTCTTTCATGTCTCCTGCTGCTTTTTTCATTTCGTACACAGTGTTTTAAAAGTTATTCACTGCAAACCCTCCTCTTTTCTTCTCACCGGGCTTCGCAAAGCAAATATCTGGCAGGTTTAGTTCATAAAAGAAGCGCTTTTACTTGCTTAAGGTGCTGACGGCAAGGCACACTCTGTTATGTTGAAGGCTTAAAAAAACAAAACTTTGCAGGGTAAGTCTCAGCCGCCAAATTAAGTGGCAGAGGCTTCTAATTCTTCTCTGCTCACCCCGCGGAAAAATGAATCCCCTTGCTCTTTTGTCCAGTAAGCCGTAGCAATGTAGAGGAACTCGTGCTCTTTTTTTTTTTAAAGTTTGTCATGAAATTCTTGCTGGGTTTTTTTCCTCTTATATCAACTGCTAAAAGTGAAAAGAGGGACAAATATAAACTTGCAGGAGGAGCGTGTGAGCACACGATCACGTCCAGGGTGAGTGTTTTCAAAAGGTTGAACACATCACACAAGAAACCTGACTGCAGGAAAAGTGCAAATGACACTCCCTCCAAACGGGCAAGAAAAGTGAGCACGCTGTGCTTCGAAAGCCTGTAACAGGTTGAAAATGAAAACAGCTACACATGTGCAACATATATCAGTATTTTAATGGTGTCAAGCAGCGGATTAGCAAAAGGCATTTTCCTGTGATTACAAAATATGTATTTAGGATTGTTACCTGTTGAAGATCTAACAGGATGGGGTTGGGTAAAGGTGAGGGATGTCATGCATGGCTGCCAAGGAAAATTTATAGATCCAGACACTGTACCTCCCAGCTGTGCAGTGCTTACTCCGCCCAGCCCACTAAATCCAGACATCTCTGAATGACAGGAGGCAAAGTTTGAACTGGCATCCAAAACTTTACCCTTAACCAAACACTTCAAACTCCATTGACACAGAGATCAAATCTTATTAATACTTGCCCATATTTTTATATA
>NW_005187408.1:7282039-7308868 GCF_000239375.1 Pundamilia nyererei
TGTGTGTGTATGTATTTATACATCAAGCAATTCGTGCATTTGGTGATCTGCCAAATGCTTCCGGGCATGACTATTTATACACAGCTGAGCAATTAAAACATATTATTGCAGTATTATACAATGCACAGTAATTATAATACAGTCTTGATTAATGTTGTTTGGAAAGAGTGTAAGTACAGTTCTTAAAAGCACTGCATACACAACACAAAGCTGGATATTAAACAAATGTTAGTTCGTGAGACTTTAAAGGTTGGAAGTTTTTGTGTAAACACTTTTTAAAACACTACTTTGAAAAGTGTTTTGAAAAAGTCTTTTCCTGTTTTTTCGCAGCCTGAAACGTCTTGAATGCAGGGCATGTTTCAACCTTTCAACGAGTCACACTGGTATTTTGTCACAATTATTTTAGGAGTTTCTTTCATGACTATGCTGAATGAGGCGATTTGTACAATTAAGGCACAGAAGCTTCAGCAATGCGAAGTTCGGAGACCTGGACAAACCCTCTGCTGTCTGCAGCGGGAGGCCTGACACCTGGGCAAACACTGCAGCCCAGTGATCTGTCATCAGCTATGGAAACCAGCACCAACTTGGTCGCTTTTGTCAGTGCACAAAAGAAAATGCCTCAAATTAATTTAGCACTCTGCATTCATCTTCTGTTGAGGCTTAAGACCTCATCTAAGCTTGCGAAACAGCGAGGAGCTCATGGGGCTTCATGTAAGAATTTTGGCTCATAGGTGAAGCCAAACGCTGTTAAGACGTGACATGTTGACTGTCTAGTGAAGTATGTGTATCCTGTTAATTCAGACAGTTGGTAATACCTGGGATCTACAAAGCCCTCAGATGTACTTCTGTGTGTACTTCTCTGATCTCTTTTACTCAGCCTTTCTCTACAATACCAGACCTCTTGAGGACATACAAGATAATTGTCCTTCTCCCACAGACAACCTCAAATAAACCGCTGCCAATTCCAGCCTGTCTTGAGCACAGCAGTGATGACTTCTCAGAAGATTGGCGAGGCTTTGCTGAGTCCTGATGATGCACTGAAATAAATATTCACATAGTCTGGAATGCAAATATTCAATGATGCCGTAACCTTAACTCGTCATTTGACAGATTGAAGTCAATAAGTTATTAAAGTTGGTTCCCTCTGGATAAAAAGTCAAGCAAATGATTATACTCATGCCTTAAATGTGCCGTAACAAGGTGAGTATGCGTGCACAGTGTTTTTCTTTGAGCTGGGACACCAAAGCAAATACATAAAGAATTATACATACTCCAATATGTCAGTGGCTTACTAGGGAATTGTGTTTTAGGCCGTCCAAACAATAAGATTAAATGGGATGTAGAACAAGATTTTTGAACATGTATAAAATGAACCAGGCTCTCATCAGGTAACACCTATTTTAATAACATCATAAGGTAATATTTTAAAAGCACATCTGCTAAATATGATAAATTAATCCAGAATGTGTCTGCAGAGCATTCGTCTTTAAAGTGCATCTCATTTGCATTCCACGCAATATCTGCACATAGCATATCATAGCATCATAGTGTAGTATATCAGAGGGACAGCGCAGGTTCAGCAGTTTGAAGTTAGAGAGGCTTGCTGAGAGGTTGAGGTGATTTGCAATGTGCAGAGGATGTGTTGGACAAAGGATGTTGAAGAAGAGAGCTGCCAGAGGACACTTGCAGAGGGTTGGTGTGACAGAGGAGGATGCAAGGGATAGGGTGAGATGGAGGAAGAAGACCCCTAAAGGGAAAATCTGCACAGTTACACTCATTTTAGTTCATTGGCCTCATACAGCGCAGTATGATTGCAACTGATTCACACCAACAAAATGCTGCATATGAACCTACTGAAAAACACCTTTTTTTTTTCTACCTGGCTTTCATTGCAAAGAAGTACAATCTGTAGAGGTTCCTGTCCTTTTAGAAAACAGATGACGAATAGCCTGAGATGTCCTCTTGGATGTCACTGAGTATGGAGATTAATAGGTCATGTTAGGCATACAGCCCACAGTAACAACTGTAGCAGTAGTTTGTTACAGATAGCGGATGAACCAAGGGACTACACCAGGCCCACTTTAGGATAAATAAAGACCATTTTGGAACTGAATCAGCTGGATATTGGAAAGTAAAGGAAAAGGTCTTCTTAAAAACATGTATTGGAGTTTTTTCAGCCCAGTGACAGACTGGTGAGACCTGTCACCAGGTATACTCTGGGCTCCAACCTCACCGCATCCCTGAACTGGATAAACAAAAGAAAATGGATGAATAGATGGATGTTGTTAAACTGTGAAAAATAACTAGTTGCCCCATGAAGAAGGTGTATTTTGTGGTTTAACCCAGACAACATGGCTACAAGGTAGAAAAAAAATGTTAATTTGAACACTTTAACTGTAATAATCACAGTATCACCACTGCTTTTCTCAAATCCTGAATAAATTAAGCCCAAACCGTCCACATCATTAGAACTAGCTAAGAGTAAGTAAAAAAAATGTGCCTTTTTGTAATCTGAGTGCACTGACCTTTTCCTTTGAATAGCATGGCCATTTTCTATTAAACCTGCAGCTATGAATGCATGCATTTATTGCAGGTATAAGTGTAGCACAAATGGTGTAACCTGATTGCCATTTCCATGGTAACATCATGTGACTTGGCTGCAATCAGTGCTGCGTAGCTGTCACACAAAGCCATTTAGACAGCCAATTGAGGAGAGGCCTTAAGAGTAAGACGGCCGGAGAGCCAGTGCAACAGGACCTTTTTTTTTGTCTCGGTGGAGCATTATAGGGCACACTGCTCAGACGTGATCACACACCAGAGGAACTCATCTTAAGCTCTTTAAACTAGCCAGTAATCCGCCAATATGTGCAATGTGACATGAATCTTTTGGCTGGAAAGGAGGGCATGCTACTGCATCACATTCAGGTCACCTAATTCCTTGTCAGTGTTATCCATCCCACATCCATGTTATTATTCTTAACAATACTTGCCTTCAGATCAAGCACTTAAAAGGGCATTAGTGTATCATCTGGATTTACTTGAATGGCAGGAGAATTTGGCAAACGCGCCAGATACAACTACAGAAATCATTTTATCTTAAAGTCTTTCTCTTAATTTTGGCGTCCGTTACATCATATATGCTCCCAATAAAAAGCAAGTTGATCCATAATCACTTCGGCTGTGTGTGACTCACTTATACCTAAATGCACTTATGCAGGGAACAGACTTTATCCACAGCTAAGCATGGCATCTTAGAGGATTGTGAACAGGAAATATGCGGATACTATATAACCAAGTCCTTGGTGACAAAAAGACTTATGCAAGAACAGCACCTCTTTATGACTGTTTATTCTTTCAAGGTATAGTCCACCTTAGGATGAACTTTATAGTGGCGTTGAAGGGTCAAATGGACTGAAACTTAAAAAGAAAAACATGAACAAACAGAAAAATGCCACAAAATCAGACAAAACACATCAGAAATAGAAAAAAAAATGCCACAAAAAGTTAAAGAAACAAATCAAAGAAAATTAAAGTGCTTTTTGGTTGTTTGTCTTTTTTAGCTTTTGGTGCATTTTTCTATTTGTTGGTGTCCTCTTAAGTTGCAGACCATTTCACCTGTCAGGGCCACCATAGACTTTCACCCAAGAGACTGGAGTTTAAATCCCACTAGGACCATAGTTTAGATCCCCCCCCCCCGGAAAGCAAAAAAGTTGAAAATATCTGCAGTTTCTTGTGAGGTCACTTGAGGTGAGGCCCAAACACGAGCCAATCCCCACAGACTCACGTGGACATGGGATGATTTTCTTTTTTTTAACACACCCTTTTAGGGCTTAAAGTGAAGGGTGTGTACACTTTGACCAACAGCCACATGCCAACACGAGCAGCTTCGAGTCATCAAACTGGATTTCTTGACCTTGGAGGGTTTTCTTTTGTTTTCTTTTGTTGAAAGAAGTCATTTGACAAGAATTTTGTCTCACCGTGCAGTTACCTGTAAGAACAGACCAAGAAGAATGGGCTTTGTTTTCAGTTTTTTGTTGTTGTTGTTGTTTTGGGAGGTTTTTTGCACAAAAACTGCTAATGTTGAAGCACCATACAAACCAGTGAATGCCATCACAATGGCTGTGTCCATCTTTTATATAGTTTGTGATCCATGTAAATGAACAACCAGAAGAATGTAGACAAAGCCTTGAAAGAAAAGTGGGTTGTTGGTGATTCAACACCCAACTTTTAACAAAAAGTAATTTGAATAATGCAACCAACGTTAACTTCAGCCCCTATGTTTATCATTTATAACTAATATATGAATATTTAATGATGAATATTTACTGTAATCTAATTTTACGTTTTTTTAAATAGTGACATTTTCAAAAGTTGTCTTTGGACAACAAGGTCCTATCTGGAATGATCCAACAGTATGCAAGATTATGTATCTGTCAGGTATCCAAAATGTTTACGGAAAGAACACAGGAAGATCTGATCGGTCACCAATACTTATATGAATATTATCCAGATATCCATTCTCTTCCACTTATCCTTGTCAGGGATGCAGGGGGGCTGGAGGCTATCCCAGCTGTCTTAAGGCAAGAGGCAGGGTACACCTTGGTCCCTGACAGGTTGCCAGTCTGCCACAGGGCTAACACATAGAGACAGACAACCATTCACATTCACACCTATGGGCAATTTAGAGTTACCAGTTAATCTATCCCCACTAACTGCATGTCTTCGGCACGTGGAAGGAAGACAAGCAAGATATGAATATGAATATATTGTAGAATTCAAGAGCCGTGTATCACAAAGATTGAAGATGTGGCAAAATGTCATCAAAGACCTTTCGGGAAACTGAGTATATCGTTAAAGGTACATTATTTTTACTTATATTCTTTCTTTGGTTGCAAACTACTGGTTGCTATCTTACTGCCACATAAGCATGAAATTGCTTTATTTGGAAAGTTAAGGAAAACTGTGTATTGTCACAGATGATTCGGCTAATTTTACATTAATATAATTATTACATTTTTCAATACTTCTTACATGCTAGAGAAGGTTAAAATAATGTATTATGTAATGCTAATAGCTTTAAGTAACATGTGAGAAAAGATCTGCTAAAGCATGCAGTGTTTGCCCAAGACAAATAAATACAGTCATACTGGCTGTGTCCTTTAGCATGTAAAATGAAAAGAATGCAAAGTATGTTAATTGTTTACTGGGATTTAAAGCTGGGAATCACCATGACTGCCTTCTTGCAGGTGCATCATTTTTTGTGAGAAGCTTAACATGAATAAAAACATTTCAAAAGCAATTGGGGTGATTGATAAGATATCAACTTTAACATCTCTATCCTTCAGTCCCCGGCTTACAAATCCTTCCTAGATTTCCTTCAATTCAGCCAGAAGATGAACAATATTCTTTGTCTGCAAATCCAGTCTCATGGCTGCCTTCCCCGCAGGTTTCTTTTCAGCAACAGGTTAGCCACAAGGGCAGATTAAGCCTTTTCCCCTCCCCAACCATCCAGTAACGCCAGCAGGCTGTATAGAGCCCATGTTGGGTTTTGCCTGTTGAATAGTGGCTTATGGCAGCTAAAGACCTCTAGAGGGGGAATCCTGAGGGGATTACTCTCACGTCCTCCATGAAGTGGGAAATCAAAACACGTCTTGAGCGTCTGGGGGTGATCTAAAGCATTCAGCATTCCCCCGCATGCACGCACACACACACAAACGCAAGCGAACACGTCTACGCTCATTTGTCAACATGCACAGTTGCACAGCCTCACAGACACATGCATACACAAGTAAACTTTGGGGATATTGGATGCTCCTGTCCCTTTTACCCATTGACACCCAGAGTTTTTTTGATACCCACGTATAGACATCTAACAAGGGCCAACTCCACTCTGAGAGGATTAGTGTAAGTCGGACTGATAATGAAATCATGGACTGAGTAGCTCTTGGGAGGATTTTATACAAAAGAGACCTGAATTACTTTGTCTTTTCTTTTTTCACGTCCTTTATTTTCTATGGTGAGAACATTAAGAACAGTATGAATTCTGCAGCACATGTCATCCTGTGACCCCTCCCCATCCCTCCACGCAGGGAACCCCAACATTTCCACCATCCATACAGAAACTGCTTAGCCTTCTCTCATCAGCAGCGGAACACATCATCATGGCATTAAGCTGCTGTAAGGCCCGCATCTTCTTTCACCGCAAGAGTTCAGCTGGGATTACACAGACTATCAGCATTCTCCTGCATAAATAGATTAAAAACTAGGCTGTGCCATGGTGAATTGTCAAGCGTCATCATGAATTTCTAAATTATCGTAGAAATGCAGCGAGTTATGTCTTCATTTTCTCCTCCATTCGTCTAGTGGCTCTGCGAGCGGTGCAAGGTTATATGTAAATTTGCATACATAAACTGTACGTGGAGAAACTGCAAAATCATTTCTTAGACAAGAAGAAATATTATTACTATATAAACAATATAATTACCTTGTTGGAATATTCAAAATCTGAAAGGCAGATGTGATTTATGAGCGTTGTTTTAATAAATATTATGTAATTTAAATTGAATTAACTTGATATATTATTAGTTTTCCTGAATTCCTGCTCTATTTTAAAACTTTACTACAGTTTTCCTGATCTGGCGGCGGCTCCTACATCAAAGTTAATTATAATAATATCATTTGTTTGTTTAAATGAATGAAACCCATCAGTGAACTAAGTAGAACAACACATATTGTTAAAGCTGAGCCCCTGATGAGTTTTCAATACAGGCGAGTAAAAAAGGAGATACGCCCTTTTACACTTTTAAGGTTCACATATCAGGATATAATAAAAATCATATTATCCTTATCAGGACTTAAGGTTAGGTAAATATAACCTCAGATAAACCTTAGCACATGATTTATTATATCATGCCCTCATTTATTTAACAGAAATTTACCCAAAATGCAGAAGAATTTTCCATTGGCATTAAAAGTAGCCAGGTGCTGCTAATCAAATGCACCTAATTAATTGATTGATCGTCACAAAGTGTGAGCACCTGTATGAAAGCAGATGGTTTGTCAGTTTGCTGTTCTGAGGTGTGTGTTAACACAATGCCAAGAAGGAAAGGCATAAGCAAAGATCTCAGAGAAGCAACTGTTGCTGCTCTGAGATCTGGAAAAATAGTAAGACACCATTTTCGATTGCAAAATTACATGTGAAAAAAGTTGAGATGTTCGGCCATGAAACAGCAAGCACGGTGGTGGAGGGGTGAAGATTTATGCTTGTTTTGCAGCCACGCGTGGACACCTTGCAGTCACTGATCAATCATAAACTTCTCTGTATACTAAAGTATTCTAGAGTTAAATATGAGGCCGTCTGTCTGACAGATAAAGCTTGGCCCAAACTGGGTCAACAGCAAATCTACAACAGAGTTGCCTGAAAAGAGAAGAATCGAGGAGTTAGGGTTATGGCGCAGTCACGGTCCAGACCTCAACCTGATTGAAATGTTGTGCCTACAACCTCAATAAACTGAAGCAACGCCATAAAGAAGAGTGGGCCAGAATCTCTCCACAATGAAGTGAGAGACTGATAAAGCTACACAAAAAATGATCACTTCAAGTGATAAAAGTAATAAAAGTGGTTCGACAAGCTACTAAGTGATTGGATGCACTTAGTTTTTCTTTTAGTGCTTCTGCTTCTTCGACTCAATGTCACCACGATGTATTATGCCATGTGTTGTTCATTTAAGGTTGTATTCACCTAATTCGAAGACCTAATAATGGTGAGATCATTTTTCATTGTAAAACCTTAGAACTGACAGAGGATATTCTTTCTTCTTCCATGGCTGCACATACTGTTTTGAGGCTCCAGTATTTATGTGATTTCTGTCATGTAATTACGCCATTAAATGTCATTTTACATTATGCCATGCCATGTCACGTTAGACGGTTTTATGTTACCGCTATGCCTTGTCTGTGTTCTGCACAGCATCAGAAGGAACATATTAATGCAGACACTTTATTAGAAACTACATACAGTAGAACGCCATTCAAGGACCTGTCCACCCACATCATCACATCATCAAAAGGAGGATTTTCAATCTTAGGAACTTATCTTTTAGCATTTACAATTGCAGTGAGTCATGCACAAACACCCTTTTAACTTGCTGTGAGGGAACACGAGCATAAACAGCTGTTACTTGTGAAAAGAAGGCTACACTTCTGTTTGGCAAACATTTAGAAATAGCTTGCCCTGCATTCAAGTTGGTCAGACTCGAACGATTTGCTTGAAGTGTCGAGTCACAGCTCCAGTGAAACTGACCTGTAGCTTATGCACAAAGAGCTTGGGGAGAAATGTAGGTCAAAAGCTAATTATGTGGTCTGGCAAGTGGGGCTTATATCAAGAAATTTCTCAAGGGCTACAACAGATCTGCCTGCACATGCTTGCTCAAGACACGTACCATGTGATCCATTAGGCTATTATTTGTTTAGGTACAAGACACAGTCACACCTTCACCTCATGAACTTAATGGTCTTCGAGAGCCAAAGTCCAAATGCCAGTGGCGGCTGTCACCATGCATTGTTGACTTAAATTGAAGGTAGAATTCAGCGAGTGCAATCATATTTGTCAAAACCATCCCTCGTGGAGGGTCTCACGTTAGAGCAGTAATTTAGGGATCAGGAAGGGAGAGCCACCTGTTGAGAGACAGAGGGTAAAAAGAATCCGCAGGCCTTCCCAGAATACCTGCGCTCGCAGCCAGGAAGTACAGTTTCGGGGCTTAATGTTGCATTCCACACGTTGCCTCTCGCAAGAATGCTGCTTCCAAAGTGTGTGAGATTAATATTTAACACAACATTGGCTGGAAATGCTGCTGCTGCTCAGAGTCTGTGGTTTACCTGGCTGTGTTTTCCTAAAAGCTCTGCTGCCACCGTTATCAAGCTTTCTTCATAACAAAGTCTCAAGTGACTGATGCACTGGGAACTGTATAGTCTTGCTCTACAGGATTTTTATTAAGGGACAGACAATATTTTCCACTGGACATCATAAAGTATGATAAATATTATTTAAATTAGTAGATTACCAAATTAAAATGAATATATGCATTCACAAATAGCAATGCTGTTCATGTCTAAATATATAATTTTTTTCACATTTTGAGATACCTCACCAAAGAAAGAAATACACATTTCTGTATTAGTCAATGCCATGTAATTTGCCCCCCCTTGTCTTCCTATTATAACACATTGCTAAGACTGTTTAAAACATCTACTATAAGGTGCCATATACTTGAATTAGGAGCAACCTGGGCCCTTTGACAGATCCACATATTGCTATAGCAACAACAGCCTAGCCATTGAGATATGAACAATGTGGTGGGGCAAATAGAGCAGGCTGAGATTGGAAACACAGGAGAGATTGGAAACTTCAGCTATAATGATGATGTATTGGATGCTGCCTCCGTTTCAGCTGCAGATCACTCAAACTGGCATTCCTCTGGCCTTGTCAACGTGGTATGTTCCTCAAATTTAGAAGGAACTGAATAAATTTGTGATCATTATCAATAAAACGATAAATGATAATTGTCGTAGAGCTTTAGTTATAGCAATTTAGATGCAAATGATAAAAATGGAGCAACACAATAAGGCTTCTGATGCATTATTTTTATGTATCACAATGACGCTGTCACTATAAAATCAACCGCGTGCATAAAAAGGCTCTGGCAGACTCTTATTTTTATTTTCGTGCAATTCTGAATCTGTATTTTGATGCGTTCATTGTCGCCGTTACGTACTCTGCTTGATTGCTCCTCAATATTTATGAGTTACAAAGCACATCAAGCGGTGCAGGAGGCAGTTCTAGCTGCACAATGAAAAACATCCTCCTGTTATTAGTTTGATTCATTACTGTGCCATTTTAGTTCTACGTGCAAAGGGGACCGCTCACCTGCAAATCAAATATCCCCGTTTTTCATCAGGTCTGCTGTACTGTTTATCCAGCTAGATTGTTTTACTGTGAGCTGCCCGGTTTTGGAGATACTGGGATGTTCCCTTTGTGGATTTGATAGAGTAACCAGGGCCTGATTTCTCAAAGGATAACTCTTTGGGTTTTCCTTTTTAGCTATTATTTTGTTGCATTACATACAAGAGAGGGCAGACATCAACCAAAATGACCAACTCACACCGAATCAGTCTTTTAATCTGAACAGTTTCGGTAAGCGACATAAAACTATAATCAAAAAGAGCTCAAATATTACCTTTCAATGGGGAAATAGTTTGTAGGTAAAGAATGTGAAGAGTGTTAAGGGGGATAAAAACGTGCTGGTCAAACATAACTCCCTTGGAGCGATCATTGCACTGATTGGGTGACAAAGATGAAAAAGGCCTTTCAATATCTCAGACTAATGTTGTGCCTTTGCTCAGACCGGCTGTTGCCCTGGGTGCGTGTGAAATGCTTGGTGTGGACAAAGTAAACCATGGCCGGTGCCCATGCTCCATTGTCCTCAAAGCCTCCTAAAGAGGTCTCTTCACAGGTCCAGCAAACACACTCTCCAGACTCTTGGCATATCTCTGAAGATCCTCCTTTTGTGTGAGGAAACACATTACTCTCTCAAGGAGAGTAACAGGGGAAACAAGGCAGCACTAGTGAAAAGGCTTAAGTATGTCACCCCCCACCCCTGTCAGACCGCCTCTCTTCCTTGCCAGATGATAATTGGGACTGAAACACTTTTTTGGTCGAAGCCTAATTCAGTGAGTAAATTGCAACATGGGAAAAACATGAATGGGGCCCAAGCTGTGTGGTGACTCAGCCACAGAGACGCTAGAGTCGCTCTTTGTGGCGGTCTACAAAAGGGAAATGTTCTGTTAATCAGCATTGTTATATAAGTAAGTGTGCTTTCCTTTAAAACTTCGAGTGAATGCTCATGCCAGACGAAAAATATCGATACCGAAGGACACTGAGTTTGAGCACCGCGCACAATCTGTGAACATCTTTGCAACGTGTTTCTACCTGCTTCATCTGTTTGCTTCTCAGCAGAAGCCTTTCTGGTTTTAGCCCTTTGTTTTCTGTTTTAACAAGTACAACTGGATCACTTCTCATTCATTTCTCACAGCGGTTTAAGTCCTGGAAGTGGGCATGGAAAACAAACCACAATGCTGACCTGACCAGCTTATACTGATTTGTTTCCCTGTGCTTGTATGAAAGAAGAAGAAAAAAACGCAAAGCAGATTAAAATTTAACAAGGAATGCCAAAAATTCCTCTCTGCACAGATCAGTAAAGGTTTAAACTATGCTACACAAAGACACTATGTTTCTCCATAACAGCAAAAATGAAGGTGTATTAACGAACTAATGCACCTTAGAATAAGGGACTGTTACTTTACAAAGCAGCTACATGCTGTAGTTAGGGTGGATGCCAAGCAGCAGTTTCAGCAGTAGAGATCGTTTTAGCAGCGCTTTGCAACTTTATATGTGTGTTTTCATATCAGGAAAAAGGTAACATGGGATTTCCAAAGAAGCCATGTTGCAGTTCTATAAGTCACAGAAAAAAAACACCAAAATTTGTCTCCATTACAGTACTGTTGTCATAGAGACAGCACACGCAGCAGAGTAGCATCATGTTTCGCCCATGTACCTGAAACATAAGAACATCATGGAGGCATCAGCTGTTGATGTTGTGCAGCTGGACGGAACCAAGTCAAAGGAGGCGCTGTTCAACTTTGTCTATGGCAACATCCTGAATAACATCCAGAAGTCTCTCTAACAAAAATCATCTGAAACGATAGTTTCATGGTAACTTGATAACTACTCTGTAAAAAAAAGGTCCTTCAAAGTTAAGAAAATGACTTAATCATTTTCTCCTTTCAATTTTATTAAAATATACATATTTCTATATTATATAAAAACAAAACATAAACTGTTTTCATCACCAACTCCCAAAACACGCGATGTGGCTTTGGATTGTATCTAAAGCCATAAAACAAAAGATCATATTTGTATATATCCACTGAGTATTTTCAGTTATTGTCCTAAAATGTTGTGAGGAAAAATTATCATCACTAATATAAGTGAAGATATGATTTTGTCATAAAATTATGAACATCAGCGAACCTTTAGGGAAGGTTTACTGTATCTACTCGTCCCCCTTCCATCAGATCAGGGAAAGAACTGAAGATTTTCCTCTTTGACAAATAAAATTCATCATTAACTTCAGCTCAAGGGGTAGAAAACATAAAAAGAAAAGAAATTTAAACTTTAGTTAAGATCAGAAAAATACTACTAAGCTAAAAGCAATATGTAGTATGGGCTATGCAGCCTACAGGACTGCATAGCAGATGCTGTGCACAACTACAAACAGCAGCTCTGCAAAAGTAGAATCATCTGCTAACACAAACACTAAGAAAGACAGTTACCTGTAAGTGAAAAATATAGTGTGCATGTGTGTGTGTGTGTTTGTGCACACAGGGTGCCACTTTAAAATAAAGCCCAAATAATACTATGCAGAGGAAATTATGAATGAAACTGCCTCTTTACATCCTGCAGCAGCTACTAACTCCTTAAACCCTGGGCAGGCTCTGCTTATACCAGGAAATAGATTGAAAATAAGAACAAGAATATACAAAAGTATAGCTTCAGGCAATCTGAAGTGATAATTTTCCAAATTGCTAGTCTCTTCTTTCTTGTGTCTCACTGTGCAAGTTCAAATCCTTCACTCAGACAGACGACTCTCTCATTATCTCTCTCTATAGATATGATGCGAACAGGTAAACAGTAGCTGAACTTGCACCCAAAATAAGTTTTACTATATAAGGAAAGCACGGTATTTGTTTAAACTACAAAGCCTCATTCTAAATTAGCAGCTCAGCAAACCCCCACTTGTCATGTCTCACCTTAGAGTCATACCTATAGCTCATAAGAACACATTAGATATTATACATTATTTCCTCTTTATGTTTGTCGCTTTCACGAGTTTTAGCAGTATGTAGCCTTATCGCTACTCCAGGATCCTGGGAATGTGCTTTCCTTGTGTATTCTGTATACGCACCACCCGCAATTGGCAGCAAACCCGAGGACATAAAGGATGATAATCTCCTTGGAATTCCTCTGCGTTTTCTTGTAGAGATGAGGGGAGTGCTGGACAGTGGGGTTAAAGGGTCAACGGGACCAGTTTGCTGAGGCCCATCTGTCGGCCCCTGCTCTGTTTACGCACCATCTCAGGAGTGAAAGGCAAGCGTCTTGAGAGCTATCCTGTTCTCATAACATCTCAGCGGTTCATATCTGTGGAGGAGACTCAGAGGGGAGCTCGTGGTGGTCCGCGCCCAGTGACCAATGTTCTCCCTCCTATTCATCATCTGCTCGTCCGATGAGACCTGCAGACAAAACTTAATAAGCAGCAGAAGAGGGTTTGACTCAAGAGGGCTTTCAGCTTTCAGCTTTAAAGCTTAAATTTTTAAGGCTTTTTTTTAAGCAGATGAAGGCTTGAAATACATGAAAGCATGAAAGCTTCTCTTTATAAAAGGTTATTTTGAGAAACTTCCTGTCAAAACATTCACATTTATAGACTTTAAGAAACACACCGGGCTAGAAACACAACAGAGAGTTAAAAAAAAAATAATGATGATGATAAAACAACTGACACCGACTGTATAGAACAAATTACAGGAAATTGGGTTGTCCTCATCTGCATTAGTTTTAATTTAAATTTAATTTCTCCAGAAAAGGAGTTTTCATCATCTTCTTGTTTATCAGTGTGTTTCTGTTTTCTTATAAAACTACACTTGTGTTTGTGTTCAACCTTCCTTCTACAATGGCACATTTCAATTTGGGGGCTTGCCAAGTATGAAATAAAATAAAAAAACTCTAACAACTCTAAGTAAATGTTCCATACCTGCCATTTTGAGCCGTTTCATTCACAAAATCTATGATTATACATTTTAATAACACCAGAGATAAGAGAAAGCGTGGCTGACTGAATATCAAATGGTGATATATATACAAAATGAGATGGTTATCCCAACCATTTGAAACTATGATACTGTATTTAGAGTGCATTTTGCCTTAACTTGTAAAAATTACAGCCCTGGCTATGTATTTAAGAAGAGCTGACTACAGTCGGAAGGCAAAATGTGAAGCCTATGACCACATTAAAAAGCACTTTAATATCTGACTTCAAAGTGGCAAAGTAAGAGCACCAGGAGAAAGCACTAAAAACAAAAACAATAATTTCACAGGTCATTATAAATATTAGTTAAAATTAAAATCTGCTTTTGGGTGGATTTTTTTTTTCATGTTTACTTCACCTATATAAGATTGCTGGATGATGAATGAATCAGGTAAGGATGACATGATCAATTAAAATTGTAGAAAAAAAGGTTTCTTGTTGGCTTAAACACAGTAAAAAATAATTAAAAACATCCCCTTACCATTGTTACTAAAGACCACTGTCAGAGGTCTTTAGTTAAAATGTGTTTAAATATGATGAATTTGTGTTTTTTTTTTTACGTTTGTCATGTGGTCCTGTAGAAGCCTTCTGGCAATAAATGAATAAATAACCTTATTTTTGTTTCCACACTTTATGTTTTAAGAACAGGTTTAAAGAAACCACATACAGCATGTTAAGCCATCCATCCATCCATTCGCTTCCGCTTATCGTTTTCAGGGTCGCGGGGGGCGCTGGAGTCTATCCCAGCTGTCATAGGGCGAGAGGCAGGGTACACCCTGGACAGGTCGCCAGTCTGTTGCAGGGCTAACACAGGAAACGATTCACACCTATGGGCAACTTAGATTAATCAATTAACCCATACCCACTAACTGGAGAGAGAGAGAGCCCACGCAAACACTGGGAGAAGATGCAAACTCCACACAGAAAGATCCCGGCCTGATGGTGGAATTGAACTCAGGACCTTCTTGCTGTGCGGCAACAGTGCACAAACATGTTAAGCGTTGATTATATTCTGCTTGTTGACACAGTTTGAAACACCATGGCTAAATAGCCATTGTAGTTATATTTCTTGTAAGTGTGCTTAGCCCACCACCGGAGGCACACTTCCACACGTGCATGCAATCACAAAAAAAAGTGGTCAGACATTACAATGGGTGGACATAGCTACACTGGCGTCATCCATTGGTTGGGTCCCGCATTGAAACCTCCAGATAAGTGTTTCCGATGCTTCCGTTGATTAAAAAAAACTGGAAAGGATGGTCTCATTGGCTAGGGACTTGTGATTGACTGGTCCTTAGCCAATGAGTAGACCCTAGATAACCCTCATTTTTGAAATGTATGACCAAGATTTGCTAAAAAGACTTAATTTATTATGTGACTGAGCTCCTACACTCAGTGTTAAAGTATTTACAGACAAAACGTCAGAAGTCTGTTATTTTATGCAGTTAGATTTGATTGGAAGTCTTTTTGCAACCACAGCTGTCGCCCTCTGGTGGCATTCAGATAGAATGCAGGTTTAAGGTATGTCTGCGTTAGCTTAGTTTTTCCAGCCCGTAAGCTAGGTCCATGTTTTTTTTGTCTCTGTGATCCACATGTACTCTTAAGCTTACTGTCTGGTATTTTTTAATAATTTACATCTCTGTAACTCAAGCGGATAATCAAGGCTTTAGCAGGCACATTTGGTTGCATTTGGGCACATTTCCTGCCTTTATGCTAAGCTAACCTACTCTAATGCTAGGTGCAACCTCCATTGTTTAATTGAATGCCATATTTCTCACAAAGAGTCACGAATTTGAAAATTTATGAACTTGTGTGTTTGTGAGGTAGAAAGCATGACTCTGGAGCTTGATGATCTTCTCTTGCAATATTATATAGATTTATTTTCAGTTTATCACTAAATTTTACTATTCTGCCTCTTGACTCTAACTCTGTGTGTGAGGCATGTTGAACAAATCAAAGTGCCTCGCTTTGTTTGCAATAACTGCATTGAAAGAGGTGATTTTTTTTTCCTAGGAAAACTGCAAGGTTCACAAACTCCAGCATTTTCAAAGGCTTATATCAGCCATACCACCAGTTTACAGTAATATATTTTAACGGGAAAAAGGGATGCAATTATAAAACAGCTCTGTGAGCAATGCTCCTTACAATAATTGCATTAAGATTAAGTCGGCTCAGTTAAAAGATGCTGAGGTAACAACCCTCAAAATCTTTACTGGCAGGAATCCTCAAAAAAGGAAACAATGAGGCTAAATCTTTACAGATAACTGATTTGGAGTTGTGTAAACTGGGGAAATCCCTATTGTTGGCAGATGTACCAACAGGTCTTGAAAGTCCTAAAGGCATCTACAGTGCAAGTCTTGGCTTTATGAGCAACAGCCTGAGGAGCTCAGACGAAATATTCAAACTCCAGGCAAAAGAAAAATCACACAGGTGAGTAAAGAAACAAATTATGTCATTATGTCCACATGTGGAAAATAAGCCTAATTATGTCACCTTAATTTTAAACCATTCAGTAAGTAGCTTGTATGAAATAATAATGGAGATCGTGACAAATAGGAACATCAAAGTACTTGTGAAACATTTAGACTTGCTTTGTGTAGCCAGACTGTGAGCATGCCTGAACACGCCTGCATGAACTTTTAATAAATCTTACATTGCAGGAGGAAAACCCTTAACAGATTGATTAACTGCTGACAGCTTTATGACAAAATTACTATTGTTGCACTCGGAGCACTCATCATTAGTTAAATCAATGGTAAGACATCACCATTTATACTATACCACACTTTATAGCGTCTCTGTCAGCCCTCTCATTTGGTCCAAGTCTATCACCAGTCCACAGCAATACAACACACCAGCTCTCCTAATAGACAGTAGTTATGACAGTAGCTGTCATGTGACACCAAATAGCATTTGATATGCACATTATATCTCAGAACGATTTAAGCTACGCTTGTATAGAGCTTACACGTGTAATTTTTAAACAGGAATAGTTTACTTTAGACAGTTAAACTGGCATTAGCCAAACCGTAAAGGCAACCCTTGTAGAAACTGAGTCAATTTACCAAAGAGTACTTTTTGCAGAATAGTGTTCTGTCTCACTAGCAATATTAATGCAATTGGCAATTAATCTGCAACACAAAGTACAGTATTTTCCATAATTTGCACATGTAGATGTCATATTGGTACAGGAGCACAGGTATTTTGTTGTTTGGTGGTGGATGTGTAGTGTACACGGGTTTATCTGGTTTTTTGTATTTTTAAAATAAATAAAGCTGCCTACTGTGGCTAAACAATGGGTCATTGGGAGCTTTGATACTAATCCAAGACATAATTATGCCAACTATAAACTCAAAATAATGAGCTGAAAGATGATTAAATACTTTTCAGTCTTTTAGGGACCTGCAGAGTGTGGTAATACTTCATATTTCTCAAGCCTCGCTCTTCAAATCATTTCATCCATTGTTTATACAAAACAAAAAGGTTACTGTAGCTTTAAAATGTTGCTTTTAAGTGAAGTCAGGACATTGTAGGATTCTTCATGGGCGCAGTTTTTTTTTTCTTTAAACCCGAAACTTAAAAACAAGTCGGCCTTAAGAAGTTGAATATCAACAGTCTTTGAGGCAGATAAAACAAAAGGTCAGTGGAAAAACCCGCCGAACAATCCCAACTTGTCTGAGTGAAATGATTAGGCTAAATCACATTTGTTTGGCTAAAGCAGCTTAAAAGACGCATGCATCGCCAAGAGTGTAATAACACAGTGACTGGAGGGGGGCTTTAGAAATACCAGAAGTCTGACAACATAACAAACAGTTGGGTCCAATGTCCTCATTCAGTCTGTGTTCATGGTTACTGTTCATTCATATCAATTTAAAGTTTACATTAAAAAGTTAAACCGAAACCATGGCGTTCCGTCGGTGTTGCCACTGTTATTGTAATCTGCACTTGTTGTTTCTAGATCACACCTGTACAGATGTGATCAGAGGAGATCTTAGAAATATCACAAACCGTGATTTATGTTGTTCTGTACTGAAAAGAAGCTGCGTGACTCAAGATAAATGAGCTTGATAAATATTTTTGCACACTTCTTATTGTCTCATTGGTGGTGTTTTCTGATTTTTGGCTGTGCACTCACTGCGCTCACAGCGACTTTGGATACCAGTGGATGGGTATCCCTTTCCTTTCAAAACGGTGCAATCTAATATGCCCTCAGCCCCTTCCTTCAGCAGCAGCCGCAGAGTTCCAGCAGTTAGTAACTTCATCTCATTCACATCATCTTCCACAAAAGGTGTGTCTGTTTACAAAACCCCAGCAAATGTGACACTTACAATGTCGGCAGGTACAAAGCCTCCGGCCGAGTGATCTGCGACTAGCAATGAAAGATGAAAGCGTGGACTGACACCGCTGCTGTGGAGCGCGTGTCTGGATGATGCTCTCGTCAGCCGTCAGACAGACAGGTGAACTGGGAAAGATGACCAGGAGAGCAGAACAGGGAGTATAAGGGTTGATTCTTGGCCAAGGCTGGGCTAACCGTTTGATATACTTTGATATGTGCACTCCACCTGAGCCCAGACTGTGAGTGCAAGGGGTGATAAGCAGGGACTTGTCAGGCACTTTATGGGATGCGGCGTTTGTTTATTAATCACTAGGTTCTGTGATGTGTCTCTCATCACCCCAACAGGTATAATTAAGCTTTAAAGGGCATGGGAGGCTTGATGTGTCTGCAATTCATTTTGTTTTATCTCCACGTTCCTTTTGAAGTCTCTGCTGCACGAGTAAGATGTGAGTGTACAGTGGAGGGTGTGTGCACGGAGGTGAGTAAATCTCTGCATGGTCACACAGGTTCTTGATAAAGATGTAGTCTGTGGTTCCCATGTTGCATGACCTGAACTGTCTGCTTACACGCCAGCTTGTTTAGCCTGACACGTCTTGTTTAGCCTCAACGGATTCAGTCATTTCAAGGCTGACAGTTCAAAGGTTGTCAGTCTGTGATGGCGCTTGTATGACATCTTGGGTTCCCAGCGGGGCAGCTGCGGCAGCCTGTTTTTCAGCACAAGTATGTGACAAATGTTGAGGGGAAAATAAACAAAAAGCCATCTAGCTGTGAGCGACGTAGCCCTATTGACCGTATCAAAAGGTTAAGCAAATTGCAATATACATCAGAGGAATGTTTGAATTTCACGGGCCCTTCTCCACTTCATCTCTCCTAAAATTGATTTGTGGTGTCAAATGAGATACTTGGAGTGGGACATCATACAGGAATGTAAACACGTTCGCACTACGCCTTTCTAGCCTTAATCTTCTGGCACTTCTAAAGCATTTTGAAATCTAGCCGTTCTTTTATTCCATACAAAAATGGCTTATTTTAAATAGCCAGCTTGAGTCAGGAGAGTCTATCAAAACACCTTTGCTACTTGTAAGTAGGCCAAAGCATCGTCCGTATTGTCTGGTGTGCTTCTTCTTGATTCTCTTCCATGTGATTCCCTGTCAGGAGCAGGCAGAGGTGCGAAAAGATGAGAAGCTCACCTGTTTACTTTGGCAGTGAAGACCGAGCAGGCAAACAGCCAGTAGCTTGTCACTCTTCCCACTGGATCCTCCCGTTCTGTCCCCACGCATGTGAGTGAATCGATGCAAGCCATGCAGAAACGTTACCCGGCGTCGCACTTAACATGACGAGCACAGGTCAGGGGAACATTTCAGTACGAGCCCCTCCTGCAGGAGCTTATGTAAATTAACAGCAGTATATAAATTACATTCCAGCAGAATAAATGTGGCACTGAGAGAATGCATATCTTGGTAGATAGAGTAGATGAATATCGCTGCGTTTTGTTTTCCTTTCTATATCACTCGGATCCTTAACTTTACTCAAGTTCTAACTTTCTGATCACGCAACAGTTTACAAGGTGTCTATCAAAGGCTCCTGTGCACACAGTGTGCAATGGGAAATGGATTTAAGTGGTGACAATCAAAGATTTACAAGTTACTAATTCATTGTGCGCTGCAGGCAAAAAACAAAAAAGACACACTCATTGTAACTTCTCATTAGTGGAAGGAAATCATGATTATAAATGTGCAGACTATTTATTATTGTAGGAATCGGGTTTATATTGTAACCAGCGGCTTACTTTCAAATAGTAACCATCAAAGCATGAGACAGTTAATGGAAAGGAAAAACACCTGTGGCTGCACCTACCTTTGCCACAGTAGATGCAAATAAGTTTTGCTACTTTACTTTCATCCCACATGAAAATTACAACAAGAAACCAAGAGATGATGCATGTTTGGCAGTCTTTCTACATGCTTTGAAGTACATGAGTTATGGTAAGTGAGTTGCTTTCAGGAGATGTTATTTTCAGTAACTGAAATCAAATTCTTTGGTGTTGTTTGACTGGAGCTAATCACTGAACATTGTTGTGGAAAGGCAGTGTGAGCTTTGTCACGTGTGACCTGTTTTGGGGTTGCTTTTTTTTTTTATATGAGTGTATGTGTGGAGAGTAGAGGGTTAACATTTAATGAAGGGACAGAACGATGGGGAATTACGTTAGACAAAGGTACATAGGTATACATAGTTGATGTGATGTCATGTGAACAGCCTAATCCTCTAACCCAACAGGACACTTATGTAACCATTAATTTTCTGTCAGTAACACAACGCTAAGGTAAACATGCTCTGTAATGTTTATATTTAGCAGTTTCTGTGATTTCCTGGCTTTGGTTTTGAACATTCATGCAGGTGAGGATTTTTTTTACTTTATTGCCAGACCAGTGCACGTCAGTATTGGTCCCATTACGCTACTTTAGAAGTAGGTGAAGTTGTACCTAACACATACAATCTGCTTTTTGGGGGTTTGATCAGCTCACATCTATAATCAGCATCCATCCATATACCTGCTTTGCATTGCTGATCTCTGTATGACTGATATGTGTATAAGTGTATTTATTTGTATGGAAATGCAATAAAATAAATATATGTGGCTGTCATTATGATAGCATTACGTCTCATGCCAATTAATGCCTCTTTTGTTTGCTACTAGAAGTGTTTCCATACAATTTAAGTGTGCTAACTCATTATTTGCAAATCTATAAATCAATCAAAGCCACACTGCTTTGTGTGAAAATTTTTATATGGTTTGTGTCAATGTAATGTTGGATCCCAGGTACCTGGTCCCAAGTCCGAATCCCAGACAAGCCCCCAAATTGTTAGACTCATCAAAAGGTCCTAGGGGATGGGGAGTAACAATATAAAAAGTGTCTACAAATAAAACTGTATTTTTTAAAGGTTTCAATTAAAGAGAAAAGTAGACTGATGTGTCCATCAAAAACCTAAAACAAAAAGTTTGCAACAAATCCTCAAAGCTGAAAAAAGTCAAATGGTTAAAAAAGAAAAGACTGTTAGTTATTAAGTAAGTAATAATTAAAATGTATTCATGTAGTGCTTTTTAAGATGAGAGCCAGTCACATAGTGCTTTACAGAGGTAATACCCTTTCTACTACAATTCTTGTTCACCCAGCGCTTTTATGTATCATTGTCACTGCACTGGGGCAATTCAGGGCACAGTTGCCCCAGTGCCCAAGGGGCAACTATTTCCTGCACAAGGATACTTTGACACATGGACTAGAGGAGCTATGATTATAGCAAATAACCCACTGTTTCTCCTGAGCTATAGTCGCCCTCAAATAAGGAAGCACTTATAACAGTGCCAGAGCTGGCTGGTGGGGCTGGCCAGCTAGTCTTCAAAGCTTTTATACTCCAATGTTGATTGCTGAGTGGAGCCTTCTGTGCACTGTCGCGGCAGGAAGGTGCATACACAGCACTACTGCATGTACCAGAGCCAGACATCTTCTTTCTCATAAAAAAATAAATAAAAATTGCATTTGTGACTATAATACACATGGCTAGACCACGCAATCTATGTTATAGCTTGTTTATTGACACAAGAGCTGTGCAGATATTTAAAAACAATCAAATCAACGTGTCTGCCACTTAAAAAATGTTGTCACTGTCCACAGACTATATTTCCCTATCTTATATCACATGTATGCTATATTCTTTTCGTGGTGTGGCTATATTCAATTGTCCTTTTATTATATCAATATAAATGCAATAAAGATAGTCCTCTCTTTGTAGCTTACAAGAAAAAATAAATACCATAAAAATTTGCAGGCCTATGTGACCTTATAAAGTTGGAAACATCACAAAAGACAACTTGTATAACCACAAACCTTAGCAATAAACTGCTCTAAATCCCTACTATATGCCTTCTGTAAAGTCGGGGAAATGAGAAGAATTAAAAAAGATGTGAAAAAGATTAATCCACTTTATAACTTGGCCCGCAGCTTGAAACATTCAGCATACTTCTGTTGCAAGATGGGGAAAAATTAATTGTTTTTCAACAAAATTACGACGATAGTACAGACTACTTAAAATTATTGTACACTGTACTGAATTTGAATTTACTTATAGTGCAATTTCATTAAATTTTTACAAAAAATGTACAAATCTGACGATGAGCAAGCACTTGGTGACAGCGGGAAGAAAGAACTCCCTTTTAACTCACAATGAGACGTCCAGCAGAACTAAGTCAGGGAAGCATAGAAAAACAAGGGCAAGGGCAAAATGTAATGCACATTTAACATATATGGCCAATCTAGAATCACATGCAAGGACATGCATGTGATTCTAGATTGGATACCCAGAGAAAACCCACAAAGGCACAGGAGAAGGCCTCCAGCAAGAGCTCTACTTCACCACCACATTTTCTACTGCATACTGATGTCTTTCAACTTTCAATTGTGACTGCAGCGTCTAATTGTACTAGAATACAAACTCTAGTTTGGGATGCAAGAGGATTCCTGAAATATTACATTCATCATGCATCTTGATCAATAGTTTATTTTACTTGTTATTGTCAATATTTTAAAGGAGTTTTTAATGATATGCATTGGCAGGTTTTATATGTGGCTCATCCTCTTATATTTCTACACCTCATCACCTTAAAGATGGATTCATTTGTAGTGGTACATGCAAGGTGGGAGGAGGATACAACGAGATCTTGTGCAGACGGGGAAAGTCCCCAATTATGTGGTAAATTTAGAGAGTGGTTGCGATATTTATTCTTAGTGCCCAAAGAACTTGGCATTTATGAGACTTGCCGCAAATGCATTCCCCGCAGCACAGGCAAACTTCAGGCTCATTGCAGCAGCTCAATCAGATGAAATAGCTGCTGCTGATGATTTATGGTGGAGTTTGGAAGAAAGTCTCCAGTAGCTCGGCTTGTTTAATGCAGGTGCCCTTTCAAAAAATGAAACAAGTTAATTAGGTTTACAGTAGCTCCTCTTTTAGAAGGTCGATGAATATGTTTTAAAATTTCCAGAGCCATGAAAAAAATACTAGAAGTTCTAAGAGTCCAAGCAGTTTATAGTTTAAGTAAAATTGACGTATCTTCTACAGATGAATAGGGATTATATCAGGAACCATTGTATGTCATGCTTTCAATCAATAATGCTTTTTTAGCAGAAATCCTGGATTACATTGTGCCACTAAAACTCTGCAAAGGTCATTTGAGTGTGCTCTGTGCTTAAAAGGTATGATTTGACGCCACTGGATGTTCATTGTATGTAATCAGCATGGAGTCAAAATGTAAGGACAAAAAGGGAATGTACAGAAGTTGCAATGCCTCTCTCACACAGCAG
Source organism: Pundamilia nyererei (assembly GCF_000239375.1). Classification (NCBI taxonomy): domain Eukaryota; kingdom Metazoa; phylum Chordata; class Actinopteri; order Cichliformes; family Cichlidae; genus Pundamilia; species Pundamilia nyererei. The sequence goes on from NW_005187408.1 coordinate 7,305,652, forward strand.
GGGTGATGGGATTTTTAAGTGCCTTTGCAGGGAACAATTTATGGCCATTACGGTGGACTATTTCTAGCCATAGAGATGGATTAGGGTCAATTATTGTCCATTATGGAGAAAGATGGCCGCGCAATTCTACGAGAAATTACTGGTTCTGGCTGCAGTACATTACAGAGAAATTATCTCTTGGGCCTAAACTAAAATCTGTTGTTTTGTGACTGATTCCTTTAGTTTTGCCTGATGTTTTTTCCTCATAATGTTCTCATACTTGTGGCCTATTAAATAATATTACATATTGTGGGGATGTGTGCACTTTAAATTAAACGTTGCCTTTTTTTTTTTCCTTTTTCCTTTTCTCTTTATTTATTTATTTAATTGTTGCAGGTCAAAGGAGCCTACTCAGGTAGGCTATGATGATTATAAGATTATATGATATAAGATTATATGATATAAGATGCTCAGTTGGTACTAAGGGCCCCAAAGTGTGCCAAAAAATATCCCCCACTGTTACACCACCAGCAACAGCCTGAACTGTGGATACAAGGCAGGATGGATTGATGAATTTGGACCCTACCAAAGCTGAAATCAAATCAAACCAGGCACCATGTTTCCTATGTTCTGTTGTCCCTATTTTGGTGAGTGAATTGTTGTCTCAGTTTCCTGTTCTTAGTTGAACAGAGGGCCGTCAGATATGGTCTTCAGCTGCTTTAGCCCATCTGACCTGTCATTTAATCAGAGATGCTCGTCTGATCACCTGTAACTGAGTGTATGCAACACAAAAACACTTTCAATTTACCTTTTGTTGGATTAAATTGTAAAAAAAATCAGCTTTCAATTTACCTCTGAGTCCATAAAATCAGAGGTTGCTATCTAAATATAATGTTTTTATTGGTCTCTCACTGTCTGTTTGGTTGTTTTTTAAGAGGGTATTTTTAAATATAACGCTTCCAGTATTATTATTACAGTTATCTAATGCTTTTCCTATACTCCGTGGTCCTGACCCATACAGTAAACTTTTTCCAATAAGCAAACCCTTTACAGCCACCCCCCCCACACCCCCCCTCCTGCTTTCAATATGTTTATGTCTAAATAATGGAGAAGAATCGGGAAATAGAGGGTGAGCTCCTATTATTCCTGGCATTAGAGCTCTGCAGTGGCTGTCATCTTGCCAGAGCTCAGGCTGGCAGTCAGCACAAACTGGAGGTTACTGAGAGAAGTCCCTGCCAGCTGCCAGGGTTGGGGGTGGGGGGGTTGAATGCCACCATACCCTCCAGCAAATATTAATCAAAATCCCCGATCAATAACTTCTCAAGTGCTAATAAGCACTGGCAAGTTTCATGATATGTGAGCCCCTTCATCATTTCAACTACCGGGAGATTTATTGGAAATCCATTGTTAGGTCCAAAGTATGAGGTAATGTAGCACTTAGTAAATGAAGTAAAACCCAAAGCCCGGGGTGATTTGTATTTCATTTACAAAGAACATGTCTAATCATTAGTAGCTCCATCTCTCTGAAAAGCAACCAAACTGCCGTAATGATGGCTGTGTTCTTTTATGGCTTACTTACTCAGCAATGTCGCAGGAGATAACAGCAACCGGTAAAGCCTCGCTGTCCTCCACTCCAGGCTGGTTCACTCCAAAAGAGCCATGGGGGACTCCTACGCACCATGGAGTGATTAAAGTCATGTTAGGGAAGCATTATGGGTCAAGTCATAAAGTAATTTGATTTCTGTCCCCCTACACTGTCTCCTATCAAAGTGATTGGTCTCCTGGTCATCTCACTGGCTGACATAATTGTTAATTAACCATTATGGGCTGCCCTCTCTCATCTATATCTCACAGCAATTACTCATTTGACAACAATGCAGTATATCACAGTGCATGATGTTTGGACACAGACCAGTTTTATGAGTACGAATCAACCTGATATTTTGAAAATGCTGTGCATTTACTCACACGTATGGATTCTTATTTACCCAAATATTAATTAGCATCAAGCACACGATTGTCTTGCTGCTTCACTTAACGCCAAGACATATGCACAAGCACTGCAGAGCTGACAGATTTAGTAGTGTTTTCAACCAGCTATTGGTGTAAATTTGCAAACTAGTCCTTCACACTGGTTTTCCCTTTTTTCAAACTAACCCCTGAAGTCATCAGCTCACTGCACGTCAAGGCGAGCTGTCTATTTAAAAATACCACAGATCAGGTAAAGAGGTCTAGGGGGAAGAAAGTTAAATAAAAAGCTCTTTAAAATGGTATTCATAGAGAAAAAGACAAACAATGCCGCGTTGAAAATAAAAGCATGCTCTAAAGTCCATTCTGATGACAGTTGGAAGAATGCGGGCTTTATGGGGGACTTGAGCCCCATCTATGCTGTATCTTTTAAGCGTGATTATTTACTTAAAACAACAAACCAAATCTCCAAGTCTGGCACTGTGGACGATGGCCCTTTGATTGAGCTCTGAGCTTGAATTCTTAACTAATAAATTGTCCCGTGCCTTTGTCTGGGGCATTAGCAGCAGTAGTCTACGTTTTTCTTGTCCTAATCTCAAGAATGTGGCAGCCTCTTGAGAAGCTCAGGGGTTTCCTCCTCTCCCAGAGCCAGTGTCTTCACTTTGTTTTCTTAGAGGACTCCCTGGATTGACAGGCCTCACCGTTAGCCCTCTCTCCTCGGCCATCTGTTTTCAACGATTCTGACTGAGCACATCAAAGTCAATCAGTGCTGCAAAGCATTTTAAAAGTCGTACCCCCCCCCTCCTTGTATGTGAGAAATAAAGCAAACTTTTCATCAGTTTCACAAAAAGACAGATGGTTTGTACTGTGCGTGTTTGTGTGTATGGTTTCAGTGTAAGGGTGACCTGGGAGGGATCCCTGAGCTCACAGGACAGGTATGAGCAGCTTAGCTTTGTTCAGTGCCTACTCTGACGACAGCTCGGTGAGTCACCTAGACACACTCACCTAGGCTAACCTCCTTTGGTCAGGTTCCAACTAATGACAACTCTCTGACAATAAAATAATCATTAGTGAGACTGAGATGCACAGTCTTCAAAGAGAGAGACTTGTCTTTGTGTGGTGATGGAAGGACAATGACTTAGAAGACTTTGTGAACAGTGGTGGAGGAAGTATCAAAAGCTTTTGTTTTGATTAAAAAAATATCCGGCATAAAATCTTGAAAAATTGTGCTCATCCTAAACATACAGACACCTTCACATGTGCGCTAAGG
>NW_005187408.1:7309534-7349856 GCF_000239375.1 Pundamilia nyererei
TATAGCTGTCGTACTTTATTCTTTAAGGAAATAAGGTAGGAAGGTTAAAGCGAAGGTGGAGTGAATTGTTGGATTCGATTCTGGTTTCTGGTTGCTCAGTAGATTATATAACTTGCTCATTAGTTTTCTCAGTGGCTCAAGTGAGAACATGTAAATTCAATAAGCTTAGATTAAATCACCGGAGGAAAAAAAAATCACCGAAGTCTGGACTGCAAATAATACAGTACTTACAGTAATACCGTAAATGTAAGCTGCTCAGATTCCACTGCTATTTATGTGATAAAATATTCATCACAAATCCTAAAACACGAATAGCGTTAGAGGTACTTGCGATATTGAACATATTCCTGTATTGTGCAGTTATTAATTAACCACACAAAGTTGAATCCGTGCCGTTTTAGTTTAGAAACTATCGACAGCCAATCAGAGGCACTGATGGGGCTGAGTCTTTGGTTGCTCTGGCGATGCGTAGGGCGGGGACTGGTAACCCGGTAACCACCGAAACACTGCTGATAGGATGGCATTGCGGAAGGTTTGGGTTTTAATTTCAGCTCCTTTTCACCCAGATTTGTGATATTATTTAAACAAAACATTGTAGTTTGCTAATCTGAAAATGTAGTTTTCTTCTACTTCTTTGGTCCTTAGACTTTGACAGACTTCATTAGCTGAAGACTTGAAACTGGGCACAGTGGTTGACAAAATTTCTCCTTTCTGTGGCTTTCTGTAGCTCCATACGGGATAAATAAATAAATAAATATATATATATGATGTCTATGTAATTTCTGGATTACCTAATAATCATTTCCTCATGCATTTTGCTGTTATTGTAGACAGTATAGCTCACAGTGTATTCATTTTTGTTTATAGCTTTGTGCTCATCCTCACTGAGATAAATAATTCTGCATTCGCTGCTTTTGCCCAGCTATGCATTTACTGAATGTAACTGCAGCAGTTCACATATTTTACAGAACTTAAAATCCAAAGCAAGCAGCAAATTGGTAATCACCTCAGCTGCTTTCCAAGACCACATAATGCGAAGCCTGCTGCATCCAGATTTCTCACTTTCTGACCCTTTGCGGAGACACAGTAGAGGCAAACATCCCCAGGTGAGAGAAGGAGTGGAAGAAAGGGATCTGCAAAGGCGACATGAGCAAGAAGAGAGAGAATACGTGCTTGACCCTGCTCCACCGCCGTTAACTTTAGGTAGAACAAACAGTTGGGGATTTTAGGAAGACTAGGATATGAATTATAACTATTACTTCAAGTAATTTTTATTTTATTTTTTTATAGCTCAAAAGTTAGGTTTGGTGGCCTCCCCTAGAGAAAGACTGACAGAGGATGAGTGGACCCGGGTCAAAGAAAGGTCCGTTCAGCAGGAGGAATCAGCTCAGCCCTGTGCAATATGCAGGGAGGAGTTTCAACTCCAGCCTCAGGTACTCCCCAACACAGTGGCTCCTCTTAATTCCCTGTGTGGGAGCTATTTTCCCCCCTTTTCTTCTTACTTTTTTTTTTTTTTACTGTATTCTGTGTCTGGCCTCAGGGAAGCCTGTGTTTCCCTACACACACACACAGACAAACACACGCACAACCACACACACACACACATGGAAACACAAAGCATCCCCCTCGCCCCCTCCTTCTCCCCTGCAGTTCCTGTATGTTCTAATCTGTGTAGACAACTGTACAAATTTACCCATACTGCCTTGGAACTCAACTGTGACGTGATGATGTAGCAATCAGTGTGTTACTGTGAGGGTCATTCGGTCTTTTACACCTTTCCGATCCCCTTTTAAGATGCCAATCTCCTCAAGAATGCGGGACCAGAATAGACGCCTTCACAAAGAACAGTTGCCATAGATGCGCGTGTAAATATTAGTTTGACTCAGGGGGAGGAAAAAAAAAAGTTAATTAGAGCCTGCTAACAAGGGAAAGTGACAAGAGGGAATCTTTGTTGATCTGGCATTTTCTTGAAAGCCTTCATATTGTAACAATTGCAATTGTGCTGCAAATCTTATGTTGCATTCCAGCGTTAATGTGACACTTGAAAATGCTTACGACAGCAGTTGTTGTGAATCGTTCGTGTGGATTGAAGCATTTGCTCCTCTCTGCAGCTGATAATGTTTTGATACTTACCGCGAATTGTTTGCAACACTGCAGGAATAAAATAGCAAGAGCTCTTGTGCTTCCCAAATGTTTTATTTCACTTCTATATTGTGTGTCTGATGGAAAAGTGCAGCCTGAAGCTTTAGAGCGTAGAGAGAGAGAGAGATGTGAAATCTCTCTCTCTCTGGTCTAATGGCTTGTCGAGCTCCTGGAAATTGTACACTGCAGGGGGCCCTTTCACTGGTGATGGAGTGTGTTGGTCAGGCCAAAAACAATGGGAAATCAATACGCCTCCCCCCTTGCCCTCTAGAGACCTGAGTAAACTGGTTTGTGTGCCCAGCCCCATAGCTTCAGTGCTCTACTTTCAGGCAATAAAGGAGTCCCTCTTACAGGTAGAAGAAGGCTATAGTCCAGGTCCCAGTTGGCCCACTGGGGGTCATGCTGACTCCTTCTATCCTCTTGGTAAATAACAGTGAAAGGCAGATACAGGTGATCACATATGTGCTTGAATACACACAGATTTAGCATGGCTTAAACCTCACAGCCACACACTGTATGTGTTCATAATGCAATCAAGCTTTCCTTAAAACCAATGTGCATTCAGCATCCTTCAGGCTGGAGACAAGTCAGCACCATATATTCAGTCCAACCGGGGAATCTGAGCTGAACATTTTAGGTCAAGATTTTTGATCTTTTTTTCTTTTTCTTTGCATGTTTTCCTTACTGTTCTTTTCAGGTTTTGCTATCCTGCTCTCACGTTTTCCACCGAGCGTGTCTGCATGCCTTTGAGAGGTTTTCTGGGCGGAAGCGCTGCCCGCTGTGCAGAAGGGAGCCATATGAAACACGTGTCATCAGCGATGCAGCTCGCCTTTTCCAACATCAGTGTGCCACCAGGTAGGGGCGATAAGCTAGTAATATATCTTTAGAGAAATATATATATATCGGCAACACTCGCTGGAATTTGGATGTGTTGTTACATGGGTGTCTTGTCATGTGATGTGTGTGTTCAGGATACAAGCGTACTGGCGAGGTTACATGGCTCGTAAATGGTACAGAACTATCAAGAAAACCATCTGCCCAAAAGACAAAAGGCTGAGACGTCAGTTTTTCGAATCAAGGGTGAGATAAACACGGCAGGGATGACATCACAATGATCACAGCAAACAAACATAAGATCACATCGCAGGGCGTCAAGCCTCCATTTTTTATTTCTTTCTTTCCACATTTAACTCGGACATTCTTTGACTGTGTAGCTGGTCAAATAACGGCCGCGATGACTATCACATCTTGAGGGTTCAGACGTGGGTTTCAGGGACTCGCTGACCCCAGTGCTAGCACACACACACACACGCACACTTCTTCACCTGCTCTCACCCTCTTGAGCTCCTTTGATCTTTTGTGAATCATACACTGTTTGTCCACGAATGTGAAGAGAGTTTTGTGTTTTAGTCAAACAGTCTGGACATTCCTGGGTCAACACAACTGCACCAGGTCTCGTGTGTATGCTTGGGTTGCTTTTTCTTTATGTCTGGTGTGTGTATGTGTGTGTTCAGTCCTGTCACTGGGTAATATGGAAGAAGGGGAAGAGGAGAGGGAGGTGAAAATGTCTTTGGATGCTTGATGCAGTTTGTGATATGTTGAAAGCTAAGGCGGACTCGATAAGAGGTCATTTTTACAAACCCCTGACCACTGATCTCGTAATCTGTCAGGGAATGGGGTCGTTTGACTCTGAAGCTGTGTCGCTTTCATGACGGCTCTCAGGAAAAGGGAACATTGCCACCTAGTGAACCTCCCCCAGCTAAGGCCTTGAATGACCAAAGGCTAAACGGGTCACCATTTTTCTTTACCAAACATCTGTTTGCAGAGTAACCCCTCGTGAAAATTCATCCAGCGGCCATTGTTTGTAATAGATAAAGCTCCAACGCACGTATGTTTTTATGTCTCTATGGAGTGTTGCAATCATGCAAAGTGCTCCTTTCCTTCCAAGAGGCTGATTAAGCACAAGTGACAAATGCGTGAGGGCCACACTTACAATGTGTCGTAAGGGTCACAGTGTCCCACCCATCCCCCTGTCCGTCTCCATCTTCTCGCCTATAAAGCGTCCCTACAGCTGTCACATAAACAAAGACACAGCCTTTACTGAGGCAATTAACTCCGTTCTAACACATTAGACCACGTCCATGTGCACATTCTCAGGATGGAGTCAGCTGTATCAGCTACTCTACATTCAAGTTGTGTGATTCAGTGGTTGTGGGTGGTCATGAGATTGTCTCATATCTTTTGTCACACCGAGGATGATCTTCAAGAGCCGCGCACCGCAGCGCTGACAGGTCTGATTGACTTGATTTTCAAGAGGGAGACTTATTTGCTTAGCTGACTGTAATGCAAACAGGCGTGTTAGCGCTGAGCCGGGACCTGTATGAGTGGGAGAAACCTATTCTTTCGGTTTTTCCTTATGATAACACACGGCAATAAAGCATCTTTGTATCATGAAGCTACAGGTGTTCCCGAAGGTGTTCCTCAGAAAAAACACTGACAACAACAGGCCAGTTTCAGAACTCTTATCAGCTTATCCAGATGTCCAGCTTTCAATTTTCGTCCTGTTTCGGAGGTCCGACCCTGAGTCAACACATTACCTCGAGACAGTTCCGACAACTACGTGGATTGCTGTGAGATAACGTAGCGTGCCCCCCTCCCCACTCTCTTGTCTGCATCGACTGTGGAGCGAGGCAAAGTTCATCAGAGGCTGAGCTGTTTGCATTGACTGTCGAAAAAAAGTCCGCCAGCCACATAAAACCCTCCATCCGAATGCTTAACAGTTGTTTAATTAGTGATAAAAGCCTAGCTGTAAAGCAATTCTGATGTCACTGTGGCAGGCTAAGGGATAAGGTTTGTATTTGTGCACGTATGAAAGCAGGTGCTGGGCCAAACGCTCCTCTGCTGTTAACGCACTTACAAATTATTCTTACTTTTGCGAGGTGCACAGACCAATAGTGTGACTATCTTGTGATTAAGTGAATCGCTGGAGGTTTAAGACTATTGATCAAACAAGACGAGATTTTAAACACATCACCCCGAGCTTGAGGAAGGTCTGATAAAAATTTCTGCAGAACATCAAATCGCTTGTAGCCTGCACGAAGACACGATAGTTGTTGAACTAGTTAAAATATTCAAATCAGAAGGCTTTAAATGAATGTACAGCCTCTTCATATTTTCATTGAGTATGTTTTAATTGTTGCCTAGCAACAGCTGCTGTAAATGGGAGAAGACAGATGAATTCTGTGTAGATAGACATCATAATAATAATTTAAAAAAAGACTTTAAAATGGTCAAACTGACAATTGAATAGCTGACTAAATGCTTCAGAGAGAGGAGTGAAGACGCTGTATTTAAAGTCCACATCCCTCTTTGGAAAATGTTGCCCACACACCAAATAATATCCAAAATAGAAGAATTTGTGGGGCATGCGGGTAGGCTATGTTTTACTTGGTTTAAATGCTGCTTCTTCACAGTAGTATTCTTGTGAAGTGATACTGAATTTTTAAGTAGTTAAATTTAAAGTAGTTAAATCACACTGGACTCAGTCTGTGTTGTCTATGTATCGAAAAGGAAAGCTCAATTCCACCTGAATAGACAGAAAACCGACCATAACATGTGATATATTCCATCTAGCTGAGAAAGATAAAGTCATGCTGGTTAAGCTGATCCAGAAATATGGCTTTGGAACAAATATCAAGAAATCAGAAGTTGCTTTAGAAAAGAGGAGTTCGTATTCAGTCGTTTAGATTGAACAATTACTGTGCAATTGGTTTGACTGAGTGTCTGCCCAGACGGTGTGTAGCAGTTTGCGTGTGCGTCTGGTGTATGAAGCAGAAAAAAGTGTAAGTGATATGTGTGTTTCCATGTTTCCCAGCACCCTCTTCCTTTTTTTTACTGGTTTCCATTAATTCTCCATGCTAGTGGGAGATGTGACTGTATCGATCTGGCTGTTTAACAACTGCACCCTGTCAGCGTGCCTCAGCCATTACAATACACGCACACATACACACACAAACACAATTAGCCTTCGCCGAAAACACGACTCTATTGTGCGGCTGAATGAAAACGTTCGCATCCTTTGTGCCGCTAAAATGGTTTTTCTAATTAGTTGCAGGAGTTGAATGACAGCTTTGTCCGATACTGTCACACCGACACGGAGGCTTTTCTGAGTGATATCGACCGCTCGCTGTCATCAAGCAGACGAGTGTTCCAGCAGCTGGAGAGAAAGAGCGTCTCCGAACCTCAGGAGAACGACTGGGACCGAATAAAGAGCCAGGTCAGGGGGCGAGATACACTAGAAGCCGCTTGTATCATTAAACAAGGCGCCATAAAAATATCTAATCCGAGTCTGATTCTTCTTCCAGCCTTGCCTTTCCCTTGACAAGTCAATGCTTGCAAGGGGACCACAGCATCACAGCTGCAATACAGAAAGTACATATCTCTCAGAGGTGATCATTCATTTTTACCAAATGAATGTGAGTGAGTAGGCTAATAATCCTCTGTGTTTATCAAAAAACACGAGCAAGTCTGATGATGCACGGCAGGCTTTTCATCACCTGGCCTACTGCGGAGGAACTGAAAAGACATTAAGATTTGCTGTTCCTTAAGGCCCCATTGTTGGCTTTCATTGCAGTCAGTGCCATTTTTCCATAGAGGGAGTGGGGTGTGTGCAAAGAAGATGTCTGTTTTTTTTCTTTATCTGGTGTGAAAAGGTTGAGCACAAGGCAGGAGTGGCTCAGCCTTGACATGAAGCATCAAACGCTGAATGCGCTTTCAACACATGCCTTGCACCTTTTTCACGGGTACAAACTCTATAAACTGGCGTGCAGCTCGTTATGAAACATTAAACAGCGGGCGCATGCTGGCCCTTAAATACAGGAAGCTTGCCTTTGGTTAATAATTGGTGAATCCATGCATGTGATGCTTTGTTTTGTATAAGGATCGCTGATAAACGCGTTATTGCTTCGTGTCCGATCAAACCTGTCAGGTTCTGCCAACAGAACCTCAGTGTCCTCTTATTGTGCAGGTACATATTAAGGCAAGTTCAAGAGAATTCATGTGATTTACTTCAAACTCTTACAGGTTATCCAGAGAGGTGTGTGGGACTGCCCCATTTGCCTGACTGCACTAAGCAACCTCAGCCTCCCGACAGTATCGGCGAGATCCAACCATCAACAGCGGAGACCAACCGTGCTCCTGTCCTGTTCCCACCTTTTCCACCAGCTCTGTCTTGAGGCCTTTGAGGCCTTCTCTGCAGATAGTAGACCTTTGTGTCCACTGTGCAGATCTGCGTACCACAAAAAAACTATCTAATAGGGTGGAGAAGGCAATCTGGATGACTCCATGTGGATCGCTTAATATAAAATCAGAATTAGCTGTATAAAATACTAAAATAAAATAAGCATTTTTGCTGAAGCTGTGCAGAATTATGCTTTCGTACAATGAATATTCTCTGGGTTACAGCCTCTACATAGAGGTGGGTCACAAACTGTTTAAAAAACACATTTTCAGTTTTGTTAGAAACCTCAACCAAATCAGCTTTTCTCTGGGAAACTTCTTGAATTTGTTCCAGTTTTTGTTTTCCTTCAACCAACTTTGAACCAGTATCACAATTTTGATAGTTGCACAACTGCACCAATTTAATGTCTGTGATACAGGGTAGCAGAGTGGTAGCCTGGATGTTTTATCTGTTTTCTGATCACTTGAGAAGACTTCAAATGTCAATATCCCTTTCCACCACATTACAAAGCTATTCGATTGAGATCTGGTAACTCTGAAGGACTACAGTGAATTTTTTTTATCATGTTCAAGAAACCAGTTTGAGATGTTTGAGCTTTGTGACATGGTGTGTTATCCTGCTGGAAGCTCCCATCAGTAGATGGCCACACTGTGGTCACAAATGGATGGACATGGTCAGCAACAATACTCAGGTAGGCTGTGGTATTTTATCAAAGCTCAGTCGGTAACAAGGGGCTCAAAGTGTAGCAAGAAAATATCTCCTGAACCACTACACAACTAGCAGCCTGTACTGTTGATGCAAGACAGCAGGGATCCCGACTCTATTATCTCCTGATTACGGCCTAAGTTTGGCGAACCCTTGTGAATTGTAGCCTCAGTTCTTAGCTGACAGGAGTGGCATCCAGTATGGTCTTCTGCTGCTGTAAATATCTGCTTCGAGGTTCAAAATGTTGCGCATACAGAGATGCTCTTTTGCATACCTTATTTGTAATGAGTGCTTATTTCTTATCAGCTCGAAGTAGTCTGGCCATTCTCATCTGACCTCTGACATCAAAGCATTTTCATCCAAAGACCTGCTGCTTACAGGATGATTTCTTTTTAAGACCGTTCTCTGTAAACCCTAGAGATGGTTGTATGGGGAAAGTCAAAGCAGATCAGCATTTTCTAAAATACTCAGGTCAGCCCATTAACAACCAACAACCAGTCAGTCACTTAAATCACCTTCTTTCCACATTCTCATCCTTAGTTTGAACTAAGACCACCTTAACTAAGTCTACAAGCCTTAAAGCAATACATTTCTGCAGTTTGATTGGCTGATATTTGTATTACTAAGCACCTGTACCAAATGAAGTGACCAGCAAGTGTACATATTACACTGACTTTGACTTCATATTGTGACACTTTGAGTGGGTGTAAAATTGCTTTGGCTGCAGTTTTAACAGAGCATAGAGATGATTTTGAGCCCCGGAAATCTCATGAGGTTTTCACCTATAATTAAGATGTTATGAGGGATAAAAAAAAAAAATAAAAAAAAAAAAGACGGAATACATAAGGCAAATTGAAAAGTGTCCATATTAGACCCACCCTATTATAGTATGCAAGAAAAATGTCGCAAAGCTTCATTAAAATGCTACGGTTTATGTACAATAAATAAATAAAACCAGCTGATCCTGAGGGTTTCAGGTAGGGATAACCTAATCATCTATCGCAGTTAAACATTAAATATGAAGCTGGAACCGACAGGCCATGATCTCGGCATAATCATGCAGGGTGAAGAAGTGAAGCAGACTAAAACCACAACTAAAGCGTACATAAAACTCTGCATCGCTCACGTTTACTTTGTGCATTAAAAAGAAACACGAGAGACGTTATTTACCAAACAGCAGCTAGCCCTTGTGTAGTTGTGCCACCGTGAGAGTTAACAGGCAACCAGCAGCTGTTGTTTGACAAGACATAATTATAGCGCGTAGCTCCCCATTAAACCACAAGCTATCTTTTCATTGCTTATTTATGGATTAAACAAGTGAGATATTATGTTGGTGAGCTTTATAGGTGCCATTTTTCTTTATATCTGAGGACGGAGCTAGGATGGCTTCCCAGTCTTATCCTGAGCAAAGCTAATAACATCCTGCCATCATACCCACAACACAAATATTACAATGGTGTCATTCTTCTGATCCAACACATCCACATTTTCACCTTTTATTATGGGAAGGAAAGAAACTGATTACTGGACAAGTAATAGGTAAACATTGAAGTCACAATTAGCCAACGACCGCTGATGACCTGATTGCCACAGTGACAAATGAAAATAAGTTGAAGCATTTTCTTTTATTTGCAAACACACAAACATCGAAAAGAACAAAACGTTACATTTAGCAGACTGAAGAATTGTTTAAAAAAAATACATTCACAAAAAACATGTACCAAAATTACATGCAGGGATCGAGTGTCAGATGGAAAGAAATGAAAGCCTGCTCACTGACATTTCAGAGCAACTTTCAAGTTTTTTGACCCCCCCCCCTCACAAAAACCCCATTAAACAGATTTATTGTAAATGCAGTATGCAGAGTTTGATTGTGATGCTTTATTAGGGGTGTGACACTTTCCTGCAGTGTGTAGCTGAGTGGATGGACGCACGGGTTTAACCTTTTCACCCAGATGAAGAATTATTATTAATTTTAATCTCTAATCCGTCAGTGTCACCCTTTATTGACCTACCACATTAATTTGTGCACAATGGTATTTTTCCCCACAGTATGCAGACATCAGCGTGCTTTTACTGGAAACAAATAAAATGACAAGAAACATACCAGGACATGTACCTCAAGTTTCTGCCACTACACAACTTGCTCTCTTGATATGGCCTTGATCACAAATCAGACACATGGCTGTACTTTGGATTTGGGATGAAAAGCCGACATAATCACCATTTACAAAACATTCTCAGGTCTGATTGGAGAAGTTGGTGTCAGTGAGTTTTTTCCTTAATTCCAGTCTTTGTAACAACATCAAATTGCAGTCAGTTTTTGGTGCAAAAAAATTCTCCTTCCCATTTCGATTGCATATACAAATTCAGCTTTTTTTCCTCCTTCTTTTCATCACTCTATCACTTAAACGACCATGAAAATACAAAGCGCGCGCACACACACACACACACACACACACACACACACACACACACAATCATCATGAGATCACTCTAATCTAGTCTCAATGGAGCTGATGTGACATAAACATTCATGGCAAAAAGAAATGGCTTCAGACTAGAAACTCTGGCATACAGGAGATCACAGTGGAACTGTCTACACGCTCACAATGCCCACGCACACACGCACGTGTGCACGGACAAAAACTCCACAGAACCTTAACATTAAGCCTGCTTTTTCGTATAAGGCATTTAAGGTGGTTCTGGAGACAAAGAACATCACAGTTCAGAAGATTATGCAGCAATACAACAACATGTAAAAGGGGCCTGAGTCACCTAGTCTTTCTCACAGCAACAAAGCTGGATGTTTTCTTACTCATGCATTCTGTGTGAAGACCTACAGATTTGCATTAGATGAAGCTGTTTATAAAAAAAATATATTTATAGGTATATGTACAAGAAAATACAGAATGCTTAGTGATTCAGACCCTGGGTGCGAGCCCAATGTTTACATCCAAAATAGGTATGAAACAATGAAATATGTACATGTGTATACAACATTTACAAAGAAACGTGACCATTTCTGTGCCCTGTATAAAAAAAAGTTTCTTTCCTTCTTTATTTATTTACTTATTTTTGAGGATTTTGGGGTGTGGAATAAGCAATATTGCGGTGACATTTTCCTCCGATGTGCATAAAAGAATACAACCTCGTCCTCACTTTCAAACCTGCTCATTGGAAGCGAAGTGAAATAAAACTCCCACATAGTTTCCCATTTGTGGAGCCGTTCAAGTCAAATCTGGAGCACCCAAAAAAAAGTTCTCATCCTACTTCATACAAACTAATGACATCATCAATAAAGTTAAAGCGCACTTGGAGTAAAGCCAGATAAAATGACTGATGACAGTCCCGAGTGCTAAAAATTTGAGGCCCTTTTATTAAGAATGACAGTGCCTAATTCACAATATGTGAGCCGTATTGATGCTGTGCAGTTTTACAGACCAGCCGTGATGAGTGGGAATAAATGACTCGTCCTCACGCTTCACAAAGCTCTTGGTTATTTTTCACATTTTTTGACAAACTGACACCTCATTACGCCTGTATCAGTTAACATCAGAACAACAACAGCAAAAACCCTCTACGATTAAAGACCCTTAACTGTGAGTGCACCCTGCCTCACTGTCACAGACACATTAACAATAAAAAAAAAAAAAAACTGTCTAATTGAATTGTGTAGGTGAAATTTATGTTAGTGAACACGGAGGTAAATGTAAGACTCTGGTTGCTTCTGTGTAGTGCGGTGGTGTAAAGGTTGTAAGAGAATGGGCAGAGGGAGGGAGAGAATGCCCCTGAAGCAAAAGATGGGTGGTTTGAAGTCACAGTCGTGGTTGAGGTCAACTTCAAGGTCACTGCAGTGATGCCAGTCTATTTCAATCCTCAGTCTCAGCCCTGGCCCTGTCCCAGCTTCCATCCGAGACGCAGAGGATGGAATGTCACGAAGCTAAATTGCTCTCAGCCTCCATTTGCAGCATCCGTCAGACACTGCCTGGGTTTATTAAGTTCCTTCCAATCCTTTTCACCTTTCAGCAGTCAGGCAGTACTGTCGAAATATCCCTTTGGCTGCATTTACGTGTGTAGGTGTCTGTGCGTGTGTGTGTGTGTGCGCGTGTGTGTATATGTGTGTGTTGATCTATCGTCCCTTTCACAGAGTTTTCTGATGCCCATTGGCCGAGAGCTTCCCAGATTCAGGGTCTGTGGGGCTGTTTGACAGTTGCAATTTATCCAGACCTGGGCAGTGGGAGATAAGGCAGAAAAATCTCATTAAAAAGCCTCAGACTTTCACTTAGACAGAAGTATTGATGTCCTTTTTCCTCCCTCGGTTCTTCTGTCTGGCATTTTCTAGCCCTATCCCACCCTGTGTATCAAACATGCAGGGCCCGTCACCACAAGCCTTGGGGGCTAGTCTCATCTTCTGTCACATGTCAGTTCAGCGACACGCTGGACGTGTCGCTCTATCAGAGAGAAATAAACACCATTTCTCTCCAAAGCTACCAACTAGGTTGGATTTGTCAGCGTCTCAAAATTAGGATTAAATTGAGCAGTCACATACTATCAGACAGACGTAGAACCAACATAGCTGTACTGAGGCACGTGAAAGACTACGCACTGTCCTGTACTATATACTGAAAGCTGCTGGTTAGAAACTTTTAGGATATGTACAGACCCTGTTGATGAATTTACCTAACGCCTTCAGGAGCTCTTCCCGGACCGCTGAGGTGAATTTCCTCACGAGACAAAGTGTTGTCACAACTGCAAACAGCAGGTTGTACGAAAGGACGATGTAAAAGTTTCCCAGCCAATTAAATCTGCCAAAGTCTCCCAAAAGATCAAACCTGGTGATGCCTGTGAAGGACAGAGACACACACACACACGCACACGCAACTGGGTTACAAATGAGGTTGACATTCATTCAAAAATGTGCAATTTCTTACTCAGAACCGTGACCTTTAATAACTCTTCACACAAAGCTGTGATAACCAAGAGTCGAAATGTTTTCTCCTCAGCTGAATTCCACAAAATAAACAAAACCCTGAGAAAAATGAAGTTCATCTTTCCAAGGCTCCTTCTGACAAGACAAGTATTGTTCATAAGAATTCTTCCTAACAAAAGCAGAAGGCTGCAGCAAACTTATGAGCCTCTTTGAAAATGTCATTCTCCCCAGGCCCATCTTTTTCAAAAAAGTAAAAAAAGAAAAGAAAAATCTGAAAAGGGGGCTTATATACAAAAACAATTTAATATGGATTACAGGAATTAATACATTTCTGAATTGTAATTAAAAAAAACAACTACTTGTAATAGCGTTGGTGCACTTTGGGTCTGAGACCAGCCCTGTGTTGTAAGGTGGTACAAAAACAACTACTTCAAGAACTCCACAGATTCACACCACTAGTCTTCATGCATGCAATTCTAATTTCTGTTGACAAATCTGCACATTTCCAAGCAGATTTACGCCCAAATCTGAAAAAATAAATAAATAAATCAAACAAAAACTAACCTACATTAGGTATTTCCACCCTCTTCAATAACCTATTGCGAAGACAGAGTGTGCCCACTGAAATCTCAAACACTATGGACAATTCATATTTGTCCAATCTCCCCTGTAAGGTCAACTCGTGAACCTCTAGACCACTTTTAGCACTGCTGCCACACTGCTGTGAATATGTCATCATGACTTTTGTGCATCGTTCGTCTTCAATTTGTCTCCATCGACGGCCACATTAACACAGTTTACGTTAATGAACTGATATTTCAGCTGTGTTTTACCATTTTGCCAAACTGACGGGAATCCAGTGTCCAGTGCAGAGGTATATTGGTCAGATCACGACTTCAGGGAGTGATCTTAAAATCGACCACGCTAAAAGCGATCCAGAGTTACACACGAGACGGCCTTGAAGGGAGGTCATCCAAATGTACAGCGTGTAAGAATTCTGATTTGGACCAAAGCAATTTCACTCAGGCTTGGGTAAACATCCATTGACCCACTGCATGGCAGAGTTGCTGCTTATTTTTATCACTTGGCTGCATCTTGGTTAATGTGAGCACAATTCTCTGAGGAACATAAAAGGATGGCGAGCTAATTATAGCAGCTAAGGTGGCTTGCAGGTGGACTTCATCTCTCCTTCAGACAAAGACAAAGGAGCTCCCTCTTAGCTCTACACTGCCAGACCAATTTCAAACCATCTGTCACAGCTGATCACATGCAGCTTGGAAAGCCATCAACACCCTTTTGTTTTCCTGCTTATCCATCCATGCGTTCATGCACTCTAGCTGCGCCATCCCACAGAGTACTGTGGGGAGATAATTAAGTTTTCAATAACCTGTGTGCACAGATCTGTTTAATGTTATTAAATCATCTTCTCCTATGTTAATTTTGCATGCAACATTGATGAAGGAAATTACTGCATCAATATTTAAAGTCCAAGTACCATAACGGTATCCTGTCCTGCTATCTGTAAGCAGAAATCACATTCTCATGCATCAGACTGAGGAAGCCCTAGTCCCTGGACATTCAACTTCTCCTGTAACATCTTCACAACCTCTGTCATCAATTAGATTGGGCAATCGATTCAGCGTCTGGAGAGATGTATTTACAGCCGCAGTAAGCGGTTTGGCAAGCATCAAGGACCTTTAACAAAATTGCTTGAGAAAAGATGGGGAGAGCGATGATGGAGACCCCAGTCAATACAGCTAGCCACTGTGGTCGGGCTAAATTCATTTCTAATGCCAAAGGTTTTAAACTTGGGTTAGTAATGTGAGAAAATCTAATTGAGGGTTTCAAAAAAAAAAACAAAACCATTTCAGTCTCTGAAATGTCGGTAGGGAGACGGAGACATTATCATGCTGCACTGTGTTTCCATCTTCACTCTGACCCTGCCTCAACTCAGCAGAGACCAACATGTCATGTAGAATTTGTCAAAGTTTTAAATATGAATTGGTGCAAAGTAAAACCAAGCCATAACGTCTGGTGATATTACCATTAATCAAGCTGGATTTGATGGTGATGCAGCTTAAAGTGCACAGAGAGAGACATTAAAGTTCACCCAAACATGTGTAACCTGCAGAGGTGGGAGGGGAGGGTGGAGCTGGTTGTGATGTGCATTTGGTGTAACTAAACATTTGTTACTACACTATTAAACATGCTGCGTGCTCTAGCACAATTCCCTTATCTCTTACACAGTGCATATTTACCACCCACCGACATAAAAACGCCTCACGTCAACACACGAAACCCTTTCTTGTCTCTTAACATCTCACTTCGTCACACTCAACTCTTTGCACGTCTTTTTTTATCTTGTGCTGAGCGGCCTTTTCTCTTCAACTCTGTCTCATGCATTTATTCCTTTTCATCCATTCAGTGTCACAAAGCAGAACCTGTTGATATTTTGTAAAGCTCCCAGTGAGTCACTGTATGCTCACTCCATCCTATTTTCCCACTCTGTTGCTCTCACACATACTTGCGCGCACACACACACACACACACAAAAGTAGTGCTATTTAAACAGCTGTGCTCTGCACTCTGCATGTTTATTAGTGCCATTGTGATGGTGCTACTCCTGTCATTTTTATTCTGCCTGCACTCTTTTCTAACATCACCATGAGAGACTGTAGGAGAATTCAACTCCTGTGACCTGGTGTTAGTGGTAACAATGAAAATTGTTGTAGGAGAGGAAGATTTAATCTTTCTTCTTGTTTGTGCCAAGGACACAATGACAGCTCTGATAAGTCTGTAACCTACATTTCAATCATTCAGTCGTAACACAGCAAAAATACCAGCTTCTGTAAAGCTCACTAATGAGCATGCTGTATCTTGTTTCTTTCATTAACAAAGTCTGTTTTTGGGCAGGAATATTTCTTGTCTGTTCTGCATGTTCAGATTATAAAAGGAGATACAGTATGCTGGTCTCAGCCAGGATAACCCTGAAAGAGAGGTTTTGATCTTTTTCAGGTTTTCCTTGATAAACCAGCAGTTGGAACTTTTGCATCGTTCATTTGGTAGTGAGAGTGGACATGCTTATAGCACCAACTGGAATAGAGGATAACTGATACCATGACCAAACGCTGTTCTGTCCACCAGAATGGATCTGGATAATTTAAAAAAAAAAAAAAAAAAAAAGAAGCTAACAGAAAACAAACTGATCTGTAAATGATAGCAGTTTATAGAGATTACACCAATGGGCCTTACTGTCGACCGCTTTCTTTTTTAGACCATTATTCTTTCTCTGAATGCAGAGTTTCTTTTTCCCCCTTCCAATCTGTATTTCTATCAGTGCAGTTTACTCTGTCCCTGGTGCTACCTTTTCTGCCCTCTTCAAATCTGGAAAACCAATTGCTGCTGGTTGCACATTGCAAAAAGGTTGGCCTGTTCACAATATTTAAAACTCTGGTATAAATCAAGTTGGATTTTCCCAGCCTTGCATGTCCTCCCAAATTCCAGCTTTGAATCACATAAACTGTAGTGTTGGTTGGTGGATTCTCACTTCTTTCAGACAGAGCAAGGCTAGCCGTTTTGTCCCTTTAACCCTCGATTATACTTTCCACATCCAGGAGTCCGCTTTGGTTTGCTCAGGTCAGAGTGGCAAATTTCATCAGACAGTGAGCGCAAGGGTCCATGCAGATATCCATGTGTCACCACAAACATTGGTCAAGGGAGAATTTATATTACAATGCATCAACTACACATGCACCCTAGGTAGTGGACTTCAAGTACAACAGGAAGAACTACCCAGCTGTCAGTGTCCACAATGGACAATAATCAGGGACTTACATTTTCAAGCTATCAAACTAACAAGCTACAGCTTCATATTTAGTGGGTGGACACCCACTATTAATGTTTTCATCTGACTCTAAAAAAAAATGTCCTTTCTTTTTGAAAGTTGTCAAACTGCTGCTATTTAATCATTTAATGTGTCTAAAAAAATTGGCTCTGAATGAAAAAAGAAAAAGCAAGCTGCACTCACTCTCCTTACCGCAGGCAAAAGAAAATACAAAAACACTCACATGAAAAAGCATACTCACCTAGTGTTCTGGACATCACTGGCAAGGCTGAGCTCAGCACCAGGATGGAGACACAGCAACCAATGATCTGCAAATAAGACTAAATAATCAAACCTCCGAGTTTAGCCCTCAACAAATTACATGCAATTTATAGCGAGTGTGAAGCAGAAAAAGCACCCATTGCACCAGCAGTTTTAGCCGTGATGTGCCCACACACATACACGCCACTTGATGATAAATTGGTTCCACATATTATACAATTAGTACCTCTGAAGATGCTCATTATGAGGTTCCTTCTATTGTCCTTTCAAGTCCTTTCACTGAAGCATCATGCTAGTTAACAAGCCTCACCACTCCCAAACTCATTACCAAGTGAATAGTTGCCACCCAGCCCCCTTCTCCCCCTAAGAAAAAAAAAAAAAACTCACTCTCCCTCTGATGTACAAGAAAGGAGCTTGCACTTTGCTGGTGTTTACGCAACTTACAAACAAATATTGAACAGATCAACTAAGGCCATTGAGGGGCCCGGAGGAAAACATTAGTGAGCAGCAGGGACAGAGAAGACAGGAAGGCGAGAGCAATGAAGACAGAAAAAAAAGACAGGGGAAATAGATGAAACACAGGAGGGGGCAAACACATCAGCACCTTAGGAGCAATTTCAGCACCCTTGCCCCCACTTCACCCCACTCCCTGCCTTTCTATCCCATCTTTACCGTTGTCATGGTTGTGTCATCCTTCCTGGGAGTGAGTCCCTCAAAGACACGCAGACTGTAGAAGCCAACGACAGAAGACACCATCAAGTAGCTGTTCAGCAAATCAATCAAGGAGCAAAAACACCTTGCTGCAAGTAGAAAGCAGCTTTTCTTTGAGTCAACTTTTTATGTGTCAAGGCTCAACCTTTTCAGGTATCATAAAGGGTGATGAAACAACGCAACATGTTTTCCGGAAGGTGTTCAGCTCAACTATGTCCTGGGTAAACAAAGCTGCCTTGGCAATGTTGCTCTTGGCCATGGAGCATGTTACTCAGGCCACAGACAAAGGGGAGGTCACTGAAAGGATACAATATGAGGACAATCTCCAGCACTGCCTGAGCCACACCAAATGTGGACAAAGAGGTGTTCCCAATGGCTCGATCCTAGAAGAGAGAGACAAATAGGAAAACAGGGATATTAAACATCCTACACTACCCTTCAGACTAAAACAGATCACAAAAATGACAACACTTGGTGTTGTGTACGACTGCAGACATGAGCAATTACAGAAGACCTGCAAAAGTAAGTACGTGGTGCACGAAGAATTTCCCTACTTGAGAAAGACAGAATCAAATTGGCTAAGTAATGAATGGAACAAGATGAAAGAGGCTCTTTGCAAATCACTGTCGACCATACAATATGTGAACAGGTGTTCAAACAAAAACGGCACATTGCTTACGGTAAGAAGAGTGTACAGGCTGAAAGCATGCCAAAAACATAAAAACAACTAAACAAATCCTTTAGCAAATACACTACGCAAACCCCCTCACCCATCCTCACCCCTCCAACCCCTAAGGCCTTTTGAAAGTGGAGCAGGAAAAAGACATACATCCACATACACAGCACATACCAAGCATCTGAGTTGTCAAATGCCAAATATTTGCTTTTTTCAGACTTGGCACCCAAGACGATCCTCCAGAGGATTTGTACATTTAATGGGGGTATATACACAGTACTTCACACAAAGTTACCTAAAACTCCCCTAAAAGTGTTTGCTGCAAATTCAGATTCTTGCTGATACAATAAACCTATCTTAACAGAGCTGTGCAGCACTAATCCAGTCATTTTATTTATTTATTTTTACTCTAAATCATAGAGTACTGCATGTACAGTTAGAGTACAGAAGTGCAAGGCAAATGTGCTGTTACTCGTCATGCAATATGCACCTACAGCATATTAAACTGCACAGCATATATTTGGTGTGCTGCCGTGGTTTCTGTTTGAGATTTGCATTTGTATTCTTTTTCCCTTTCCCACTTTAAGTGTCTTTATCTTGATTTGTTTTGTAAAACGGGCTGCAGGGGAAAAAAGGAAAGCCTGACAGGTTGTTTCATGCCTTTTTATGCAACTGTCATCCCTGGGAGCTTACTGCAGAGCCATGGTGCAGTGCCCTCTCTCTCTTACACAGAGAATTAGCAGCATTAGCAGACAGAATCTGATGTCATTTATTAATGGAGGGAGGGCATGCATTAAGATGGCGTGTGCACTCGCAATAAGCATGCACGTGCGTACACAGGACACCTAGCTTGTGCTGTGCACCTCCTTTCCATTCGTCTTTACATTCCGGTAGCAGAAAGAGTGACAGATCGTGTGTTACTGTGTGTGAAAGAGCGGGATAGGGGTCCATAGAGGGAAGGGTCTATGTTCCAGTCAACTCACACTGCACATTAAGACTGCATATTGAGGCTGATGAGGCCGTCAATGCCATACATACATCTATACTTCACATTCTTACTTTGTACTAAGTTGTTTTGCTTTTTTTAATTGTATTTAATTTGATTTTATTAACACAGCTACACATGCACCCTATGATTAACATATTTCAAGGCAGTCCCGTAAAATATTCTCATATTTTTCATCTTTCGTATAGTCAAAGCCATGTCCTACTCATGCATCCAGTTGCCAACAACCTAATTCCAACCTATAAAAATCGAAACAAGTGGGAGAAGAAACTGTTCAGATCTCTGAAGTTGCTTGTGCCCATGTAACAACCTTGAAACAGCAACTGCGTTTCAAAGTTTACTTTTACAGTCATACTCATTTAATTTTATTTTATTTACATGGTGCCAAATTTAATAACAGTTGCCTTATAGCACTTTAAATTGTAAGGTAAAGACACTACAGTAATTCAAAGAAATCCTGCCTCCACCCACCCACCCCACTAAGTAGGCACTTTGCAAAAGTGGGAAGGAAAATCTCCCTTTTAACAGGAAGAAGCAGGCTCAGGGAGGGGTGACCATCTGCCGCAACCAGTTGGAGTCTGAGGGGGTTTAAGTGACAGACATTTGCAATCCATACATTTCACCGAACTATGAGAGGCTGCCGTCATTTAATCTTACAGAATTTCTGAAATGTAAATATTAAATATACATATAATAAGCAACAAGCAAAGACTTAATATTCACATACATTTCCAGATTTTTAGATAATCTTAAAGCCAGTTATAAAGTGAAAAGGGTGTCTGGAGATGGGAGGTCAAGTTGTTAAATACATGCAAGGATAAATGCGTTTGTATGTCCTCTCTGTGCCTATGTGGACTCTCTCCAGGTACTCTGGCTTCCTCCCACAGTCCAAACACATGCATGTTGGGCTAACTGATAATTCTAAACTGGCTGCAGGTATTCATGTAAGCGTGAACTGTTGTCTATCTCTACGCAGTCGCACCGCGACAGACTGGTGACTAGTTTTGGGTGTATTCTGCCTTTTGCCCCACAACAGCTGGGACTAGCATGACCCGGATCTGGACAGGCAGAAGATGGGTGGATGGATGCAAGCCTTTGTGCATTTGGACAAGGGCAACTTTAGTTGGGTGAAAATTACTGTCCAGCCACAGTAATTGCCTGTTTTGCAAAATAGAGTGTCAAGTGCAGTGGCCACCAAAAAGAAGGGCCTGTAGTAACAGTTTTATTGGTGTCTCTAAGTGCTTGTTCATAAAGCTGTAAATCCCTCTGTCCTATGACAGAGGCAGTGCCAACTTCTCATCTATAGCCACCTCCGTTTCCTCTCTGCTCGTCATCCTTTTCTTTCCCTACTCCTTGTTATCCTTCTCTATACCCATCCACTGCCCTGTAAAGCTGAGCAGTACACTGCTCAGTATTCTAAAGACTACAGCAGGATGCTTAGCTGGAAGGGAAGACAAACACTGACAGGGCACTTCTATTGTGCTCTACTCCCATAACAATCAGGGCCTCATTTGACTTTCCCACAGTCTGAGTCTCTCTTGCTCTGGCAGTACCTTGTCGAGATGTCAAACCTCTCTCTCCCCTCTTATATCACATTCTATCCCCTGTCGTTATCTTTTTCCAGACAGAGGGCAGAGGGAATTTCTGTGCCAGAGGGGCACAGTCTGAGAGTTAGTGGATAAGGTTAAAGAAGCATGATAGATGATCTCATATCAGTATTGATTGTTTTAGGAAGATGAGATGGCCCCTCCTGCTCGTAGATTTGTGAGATCAGAGGTGTGGCATCCATCCAGCTCAACATAAAGCATAAACCATTTAGTGAGGCCATACTGTCAGGGAGGACAGCTTCAAGCTACATGACAAGTGTAATTTGGGGGATTTTCTGCAATGTGTCATGCCAAAGAAAACATCTCTGCTCAATAAAATAATTGGAATGTCGAGGGCAGCTCTGTCAGATGCCCGCGAGATGCAAAATGAAATGAGGGAGAAATAGGATACATTATGTTGCCCCTTTTCAGACAAGAATGCAACCACAACTGCACACACATGCAAGCACACACATGCACGCATCTCTGTCACTGCAGATGAGATGAGATACAAGGAGCTTAAAACACATTGCATGTTAGGCAGAGATGAGAATCTCAGAGCCATTCCACACTTGGTGGAATGGCTGTTTCACAGTAAGAGCCCTTCACTTGCCCCCGTCTGCATTTGCACAAGGGAGGAAAAGCAGCTTATTCACCCACTGAGGGCAGGAGACACATAGCAACCTCATTGAATTTGCACACTGCTGTGAAATGACTTTGAATGAGCTTCCAAAACAAAACCAGAGCCACAACGTTGAAGCCTGATTAACATCTGGTCCAGTCTTTTCTTCCAACGTGCACCTGAGCATATCTGGAATTTGATTTATGTCTCCGCCAGGGACAGGGCAGGCCCGATAGGCAAGCCCTACTGCAGTTTACATTCTAGGTGTGTGATGGTGTGAACGCAAAAGCCTAGTTAGACAGAAGGCTTACTGTGGATCCCTTGGGCATTGCAGTCTCATCTACTAGAAGATAGAGGATGTTCAGTGCCACCAGAAGAACAGAGATTGTCTGCAGACATAGAGGAAGACAAAAATTTGTTCACACATGGTATAATTATAAAAAGATTGATCAAATCCTCCAAGTATCCGGCATCATGATATAATTGAATGCATAATAACAATCTTGTAACTGTAAACTGTGCCAAAATTGAGCTTCTCAAAACTTAAACAATTTGGGGGTTGTGCGATGCACGTGCCATGCCTTGCACATGGCCTTTCTACCTTATCTAACAGTATCAGACGACATAAACAGTATTCACACACTGTAATTTATTTAAAATCACTGTTGTTGTAGGTTGGTATTCAGCATTGTCTTAAAACATCCATTAAACAAAAGTAGTTTCCCCACCCAGACTCTGTGGGAAAAGATGGATTTTGAGGTACCGTGTTACTCCCAGTGGATACCAGCCAGGCTGTAAACGTCATGAGCAAACAGTGTGGGCCTAATGATAGGTCAATCTTAACACTCACCGTTCCTGTGAGCAGGATCAGCATCACTATGGGATACAACAAGTTCTTCTCCCATCCCGATGCCTTCTTTCTTCTCTCTGTGAGGACATGAAAGCGCAACAAAGAGTGAGTTTATTTATTTTAAGAAATGTATGTACGATGAACTAAACTCCTCCATTACACTTTCCACTACTTGTTAATTAATCAGCTCATCAAAGAACCTACTGCAACCACAAGCCCTCTGGCTTTATTTACAGGGTTTGTACCGCTTTGTTTAGTAAAACATATCGCGAGTGTGTGGGCTGAGCACAATCTCAGCTCTCATCGCAACCGCCCCACCTGCAGGTAATATACATTTCATAACCTTCAAAAATTACACTCTTCCTCTGTAATTAGCCACACTCATCATTGCCTTAATTAATGGAAAAAAATAATAACTCCTGGATGAAAAGAAATGCTACAAAATTAATTTTATGATTTATATTTAGGAGAAAATACGTATGCATGTGCTGGGCGACTTATGCCTCTCATTCTTCTAAGCCAGATGAAACATTTCAGCTTTATATGTACCTCGTATTTCAACGGCTCATTCATCATGTTTATAGACTTTGCTGACAGCCCATGGACCACAGGCACTATGTCTTACAGACATCAACTGTCCTCTTACAATGTGTATTTGACTGCCCTTTAGTATTTGCTATTTTGACTTCTTTCTCCATTTCCAACCTTGTTACTCCTCCTTATTCTCAAAGTGCATCCACCCAGCCTGCCCAAGAAGTTTGCCAAGTGCACTTTATATGCACCATCCTTCTAAATTAATGACATCACTAAAAGGCTTGGTACAATATAAAGTTTGCATCTTGTCCAATATCCTAAGTGCCTTTGTGCTCTCCTACCCCTCCTACCCTGCTCCCCAAAAGGCTCAGGCTTCATTTATAATATCCTAAAATGGATGGGAAATTATCAGGCAGTTCTGGTCCAAGTCCAAATTAAGAAATTAAGGCAGATGAAGAGAAAGCGGCTGCCTGTCAGCAATATGCAAAAAGCTAAGCTAACGTCTGTGGCATATATCTCCGAGATGCAAAACAGAAAATGAAGAGAAATGATGCATATCATTTAAGGAATAAAACCAAGGGAACAGAAATAATAATAATAAAAAATAAAAATAAAAAAACTCAAATGAAAGGCAGCGAGAGAGACAGCGAGAGAGTATAAAAACTACCACATACACATACTTACCCAATTTATTCCTCTGATTTCTAATATTGTCCAGTTCTTTGTTGAGCTGGTGAGCAAAGCTCCCTCTGGTATAAGCGTGTGTGGAAGACCCTGTGAAAATAAAAATATTCAAAATGTCTGAAACGTGCTGTATGAGCACATGTTGTGTAGGGATAATATAGAGCTATGTTTCTTCTCTTAAAATTTTTTATTTCACAGAAGACAAAGAAAAAAAACGATGCCCCTTTTGAAAGGTTTGGCTTTTTTGCTTTGTTAAAACAACCTAAATGACTATCAACAGCAAAAATAACTCACTGTTTTTGATTCAGCTATAATGTTGTTTAAACAGAAACAAAGCTCCTCTTTTGGACACCATAACTTGGAGAAAAAAAAATCTTCTCTTTTCTTTTTTTTTTTAAACTTCCCTTAAATACTTAAATAGACGGAGAGGATGTTAACCTCTCCCTGTATTCATCCTACCTCAGCATATGGTATTTGACTTGTCTTTATTAAGCAATCCCATCAAAACAAGTAATCCTGCACAGAAAATAACAACGTGATCTCAAACAAGTAAAAATAATCTCTTGTGTCAGGAGCTGTCTAGCACATGCCACAACTGGTTGAGTGGGCTGGATAAGACAGCAAGGGATTCTCCAGGAAAACCACAAGGCCAGCTCATTTAAGTCTAATTTATCTATTTTACTCTGTTTTCCTTCCAGCTTGACGCACTATCACAGAGGCCCCTCGAAGCCAAAGTGGAAGAGTATCCATTTGCATCCCTCGGGTGATTGGCAGATCAAGACCAATTAGTTCAGTGTTACACCGTTACTAACGTGCAATAAAAATACCATCTTTCATCTTTGTTACAGGAGTGAAGGACCAATCACTTTGATCAGACCTTCTTCTTCCCTCTGTTATTATGTCACGCCCTGTCTGGATGGGTTTAAGTAGGTAAGAGGGTGAGATAGACGCAGAGGTGGAGAGTTAGCAGTCTATGCCCGTCTAAGGATCTGAGCAAGGGAAAGTTTGAACCCTCCAAGCAAATACGCTCGGAACACAACAGGAAATGTCATAGATAGTTCATAGATAGTTTTCTTTTTTCCAGAGACAAACTGAACACTTTGCCTCGGGGGAGCCAAATCTGTTCAGCTGCAAGTGAACTTATCCTTTACCTACGTGCACTGCGTATTTGAACAAGGCCTGACGCATCACTGGCACATATAAATCCTTGCTGAAATTTAAAAAAAAAAAAAAAAGCATCCATCCAAAACAATACTTTACACTGAAAACAAAGGACAATAAAATCGATTGTTCAAAGCAGAGAAAGGGAAATGCTTAGATTTTCAACTGCAGTATCTTCAATGACATCACAGCAAACCGAAGTTAAATATATCCTTCTACTCCTTCTGCTGGCAGCGTCAAGTATAAGACTGAGTTACAGCAAGGCAGAGATGCTGAGTGGGGCTTCTGGCAGTCAGGAAGGCCTGGAGTAATTCAACATATCCTCTCCAACCTTCTCCACAGTCAAAAAATTACGTCATTCACAAATATGCTAAACACCATGCTGAGACAACAGAGGCACTGGCAAGGTCATTGTGCCGCATAGCATCTGGACGAGTGCTCTGTTTTCAGCACATCAGGGTGGTGAGAGGGCAGTCTGTACAAGTGTGTGCATCGCTTTGCCTGTATTGCAGTATATTTATGTGTGCCTGGTGCTGTTTTAATATATTCTGTTCTTCACTATGAAACTACTGAAACAGTATATAAACTGGTCCTTGTAAACTTTGACAAGCACAAATACAAGTTTTTTTTAGCCTCTCACACATCTACCATGTGTATGGAGACCTGCAACATCTGGCAGTACAAAGGACAGTTTAGGATTATGAAGCAACAGAAGTGAAAGGCTTGTTATGGAACTAAAAACTGAATCAAGTTACTTTCTGTAACTGAGGCAATGCAATCAATAGTGTCAACAGGACGTTTTATATTTGCCGTGTCTCTCCGACATCATAAAAAACCCCCAAACATTTATTTCTGATACAATGCACCATTATTCTTGAACCTTGGTTCACATTGGCTGCACATAGCAGCCATCACTGGGTGCTCCTTTTGAAGCAATGTTGATGGATCTACAGCTTTGACTTCTATATCTGGAATCTGAGAAAACTATTGTGAAAACACAGTGTACAGGAATTAAGATATAAAGACCACTGTAATTTCTGCTTTAGCACAACAGTAGCAACAGTGATGATAGAGACGAACAAGGACTTTGTTAGGAATTCAACTTTTTGAATGTCAACTTCTTGAAACCCATCTATTAGTTTTTGGGGTTTTTGTTTTTTTTGGTTATAAATGGAATAGTTAAAAAGCCCATCAAAGAAAACACAGATTACTGGTAATCAGACTTTATCATTGGGGTTTGCATACAGAGATAAACGAGTGGAGTATTAAAGTCAGTATCTCTTGCTTTGCTCTGACCTTTTTTTTCTTTAAAGTTTGAACATAGAGAAAGTTGAAGAGCAGCGAGAGGAATCGCAGGCTGACTCCATCCTGACTTCTGTGTCACCTGACTACTTGTGCAGTTGGGATAAATTCATCACCCTGTATATACATTTAAAAGCAATATAGTAGGGGTGCAACAATGTGTTATTACTTGTAACAATTGCTAAGCACCATCCATTTTTTATCTGGACATTCTCCTTTTAGGTTCATTACGCTCGTTACAAGAAAAGCAGACACACATTGCTAATGAGCCGGTTTAAACCACAATGTCGTGATCAGCAACACATAAACTACCAACATGTCATTACAAATGGGCAATTTCATGCCACAGGAGGACAACAAAGGACCAGACATGTAAATAAACATGAATGCATCAACTGATTAGGCTCAACAGTCCACATCTACAAACACAAACTTTCTAAGATGATAATTTATTAGAGAGGCCTGATGCAAAGCGGACACCGGTGAAGCAAGAAGACAACATTGCTCGTCTTTGGAGTGTGTCCCGTGAACTGTTCCTGACCTGCTCTCTACTTAATGCCCTGAGCAGATCAAAGGAACCACGCTTAGACGTTCAGTTGCACCCAACTATGACCATGAACAATGAGTATTTGCATGTGCACATACTTGCATGCATATTGTATCTGCATAAAAACATTATGTCTGATAAGCAACGCTTTAAGCTTCACTGAACATTCCCCTTGCTTCTCTCTCCAATTCCCACCTCTCTAACAGACAAAAATGAACTGCAGCTTGTCCTTGGTACACATACTGGGATGTTGACCACTGTTGTTTGGTTTTTGTTTTTTTTTTGCCCCACCGTGACGTGTAAAGATCAAACAGTCCTGGAGATGATAAGGAACAGATTACAATTATTCTATCAGGTAGTTCAAAGCAGGGCACTGAGGAATGAGCCCTAAGAAACTGTACGCATTGGTGGCACTCTATGGAGGTGGCCGGCAAAGCGTTCAAAAACATGTGTTATCTAGGAGTGATCTCGCTTACCTCCCGGGTTTAAAAGGACACTCCTTTCTGTTCATTTACTCACATCTGTACACTTGGTTGCGTGCTTGAGTTAATATTAAAGTAGGTTTTGGAAACTGGCCGAAATACTTCCTGCTTTTTTTAAGATTATTTAACGTCAAACAAGGAATTTGGGAACACAGAAAGCTGGACGTGAAAAGGAAATGCAGGCTAAAAAAATATAACATCTTCAACATTCTTCAACACTTCAAACTTTCCCTAAAAAAAGCAGCACAAGGCTCCCGGTGTCCTCTCAGAAGAGTTATGGCTCTTTAATGTCTACAGCACCAAACCCTTTCGTGAAAAATTTCATTTCCATCCTATTAAACAGGCTGCCATTCGAGGCCTGACATTAAATGTGGCAATCATTTCACCAATAATGGCAGCGGCAGTGGATTTTCTTAAGTGGATTCTTAAGAAAAACTTCCTAAACAAAATATGGTCCTTGCCATAGTGGCTGCTTTGACCTTAAGCAGAAAGTTATGAGAGTGTGACGGTGTCAGGGAAAAGCCAGTGACAAGTGTGTGTGAATTTTGTGAATGTCTGTGTGTGTCTGTGTGCCTAGCTGAATTTTCAATGCTAATTGATTCCAGCGTGGCCTACTCCATCACACCCAATAGGGCAGTCAACCCCTCCCCTCCCCTATAATGTGCCAACACGTCTCCCACAGACATACCGTTTAATCTCCTCTGAAGGGTTTCCTCCTGCAAATGGATGCAGTAAATCTGCTCATCCAGGTCCTCAAGGATCTAAAGGGGAGAGAGCAGAGTAGGAAGAGATGAAATGGGTTATAATTAGGCCCGAAGTGGGACTGGAGCAGTGGCAGATGGGAAGATGAGTTGGTGATGTATTTGTAGTCCTCTGTTGTGATTTTAAATGGCTAAATGAGACATCTTTCAGACAAGAAGAGCAGACTCGAGTCTGTCTGTAGAGACATTTTTTTAAAGAAATCTGAACAACAACTGTTTAATAAACTCTTTTCCATCGACTCAACTTTTAGAAATGCAGTAAATACTTCATCCAAGTGATTACTTACTGTCGGCTTCACTAGCAACTGGCCCATGACGGTAAACATCCTGGACAACCCCACAGGAGTGCACACTACACAGGAGACAGGACAATGCGGTCAGTTTGTTTAAATATAATAAAGGCATGTTTCCACATATAGGGTCTGGAACTTTTAGTTCAAACTTTTCAGAGGAAGTATAAAAAGTATCCTTTAGACAGTTGATTGTCCACAGTGGACACCAGGCGGCGACTCCTATGGTTACAAAAACACTTTCAGTTGTGCACAAGTGTAAAAGAACAAAGCCCTCAGCTTTCCCTTCAGTAACACTTCACTAATGCTCCTCTCTGAGGAGTTCATGTCAATAGATTTGGTTCATACTGAGTGAAGCACATTCTAAGTTCTAAATTATCCAGGGTATGCTCAACTTGGCCATCAGAAGAGGGCCACCCCCATGCCTATCACATTCAAAACACCAAGCGGGCGATAGTGAAAATCTTCAACTCGAGGCTTTGAGTTATAAACCTGTGAACCAAGTTAACAGGAGTTTATACCCAAAAATAACATACAACCTGCCTAGCCTATAAGGGTGCTGAAACCATGGTGGAAAGACAGAGCTTTGAGGTTTTCTTGTTTGTTCAGAAAGGTTTCTCGGACTCAAAGTTTTAGGTACTTTGAGGGAAAACACTGCTCATAGAGATACATTTTCTATTTGCATCATTTCGTAAAATTATAAACACACTTACTTAGTAAAAGGAGTCCTCCCATCAGAGAAATACAGGAATAGAGGTATGGCAGGTAGAACTCCCAAAGATCTACAAAATATGTAGACTTTTAGTAAAAATGAAACTTAGGAACAGCTCAACACTTTGGAACAAGCCAAGATGTGTGTTCATTGGAGTTTTAGAGCTGCTAGAAATCTGATTTCCTTCCTAAACAAACTCTCAGCCTAGATTCATAGTTAATGCACAGTCAGATTGTTAAATCCTAAAACTATTCCTTTATTAAAAAAACAAAAACAATGGGTTTAAAATGACCAATCATGTAGAATATTACAAAAATCATACCATAGAGTGACTCCATACTGGCTGCATCATTATCAATGAGGGCTGATGCCACCCACACAATTCCAAGAATGAGCAATGCCAGGAGAAAGAGCATCACAAAGGTCTCCAAAATGCGTGCTTTAATGCCCTGACAGGAAAAAAAGCAGGAATAAGAGAGAAAATTATTTCAATTAAAATAATGCATATAAAATCATAATGATGATACACAAAAGTTATATTATCAACCATGTCAAATTTTTACGTTTACATATACTGGCCATTACAAAACAACAAAATTCACACAGGACCCAAATTCCCAGAGTTTTAGAAATATTAAATTTAGATTTAGTCAGTCTTTTAACTAAAACATTATTTAGTTTTAGTCATGGTTTAGGCCTCAAAATTCTTATATTTTAGTGAACTAAATATCTTAAGATTATTGTAGACTAAATCTAAAGTATAAAGTGCAAAAGTTTGTTTTATTTTTATTGGTGAGAGTTGCTCTATGTGGTTTACAAAGTGTCTTATTTTCCTCAACATCAAATGTGAAATGTGTCCATATGTCTACTATTCTCTTCCTCCCATGCACGGGACCATGCATGTTGGCGACTGATCAAATTGTGCACATTTAACCTGACTGCACGATTACTTCTGATTACTTCCAAACTCGTCCCGCCTTTCTACACACATTGATTAAATCTGATTGGACCTTGTCTCTCCATTTTCATCTCGTTTTCAATTCGTCGACTTAAGTGTGAATACATTTCATCATAGTTTTTGTCCTAGAGCATTACTTTTTTTTTTTTATGTAGTTGTTTTCGTTAAAAGGAAGAAAAAAAAAGTTGTTGACAGAAACTATACAAAAATTTATAAGTCAACAAAACAAACACTGGTGCTTACAAAATATTTTCTTGGGATGTGCGTTTTTGAGCACACAAAAGGGCACAAACATGTCTCAAAGCTGACAGAGTGCTTCCACTTAGTGAAAAGGTGAAAGACAGAAGATGTGTCAGAAAAACATCAGAAGGTAATTTGCCAGAACGAGTTGGTAAAAAAAAAAAAAAATGTTGGAGAGAGATGACAAATCTGTCAAATATGGTCTTGGTTCCGTTATGGCTATGACTGCTAACTGAACTGGCACGTTGGCATTTGATGACTTTATTCTTCTCTGGAGAAACAGGATTGATGCAGGGGTATGAAGAAACCTTCTGTGTGCTCTGATTCAGCCAAAAGCACCAATCAATCAATGGACAACATTTCAATATCAGCAGCATAACACAGCTAAACATGCAACCAAAACATCAGCATGAGCTACACCTGCTGAGGACCACACTAAAACCGGGGAGCTCAGAAAACTACAAGA
The DNA here is from genome assembly GCF_000239375.1 of Pundamilia nyererei. Taxonomy (NCBI): domain Eukaryota; kingdom Metazoa; phylum Chordata; class Actinopteri; order Cichliformes; family Cichlidae; genus Pundamilia; species Pundamilia nyererei. The sequence continues at coordinate 7,340,247 of NW_005187408.1, forward strand.
TAATATTTCAACATGATGCTTTGTTTGACCTTATATGTACCATGTAGTACTGTCTCCCACATATTTCTATTTTGCTATAACCCACCTCTAAATGAAGCACTAATATGGTTCTCGTTAATTCAAGCAGAACATCTGTAAAACAAATCTGTATAAGTGTTCAAATACTTTGTATAATCAGGAATAAACTTTAAAGGAGCTAGAAGTGCTGTTTCCTACATTTCATATTGAAACACTGAACATGATTACTTTTACAGGAAACCTCGCTTCCACCCCCCCTCCTTCACTTAAACTAAACAGCATCATTTCCATTCACTCCACACAAACATAACATAAACGCTCTCATCCACTCCTCTGTAAAACAGCTCGTTTATATACACATATCGTGGTCTATAAAAATGGGTCCAACCAGGGATGGTGGTAGTAGAGGTAAAATTAAAAAGAGGGAGGAGGGGAGGGGTTCCTGGGGTGTTGCAAGGAGCATGAAGCCTGGCTGGGTCAGCTACTGTCTGCGATCAAGAGCAGACCTCCCATCTGGGGCCGATTAGGAGCTCCCTTAGCACCACAGTCATGTCTCAGGCCGTGCAGAAGAGAGGGTTTGGGGTAATTTGGGTTTTCCGGGTCACAAACTGCTGAGTGGTTAATAAAGTCCTCCTGTACCTGTTCACACACAGTTTCCATAACCTCCCACCCCCGAGAGCTGAACTGTCTAGCACTGCAAGACAGATTGGTACTCTCAAACGTCAGCTTAGGCTACCGGGCATGGGATAACAAGGGCTCTCTGCTTTTGAGCATTGTTTAAATTAGGTACATACGAGTAATTTGTTACCAGCTAACATAATGGCTGTGTGGGTGCTGTTCAGTATTTGCCAACAGGTACACTCGCTGTGTGGCTGCTGTTCAGTATTTGTCAACAGCTACATGGAAGTCTATGAATAATAACGAAGCCTATTTAAAGAGTGGAAATGGCTTTAATTCTTGAGATTAATTTTGGTTTTTTTAAATGGGGGGCAGAGTTATTAGTTCCTCACAGTTCCACACACCTGACCTTCAGCATCTGCATTTTAAAGTGGAAATACTTTAACATTCCCTTACTACCCACTCTACAGCTCAATGTGCCATTGTGCAAATATGCATTAGTCAGATAGTCAATATTCATATTTAATATTTAATAAATGTGATCCCTACACTTTGCTACCAACCCACTCAGTATATATTTACTATAGTAATGTAAGGAAGGGAGTTTCTTTCTAAGATTTCATTAATTTTCTGTAGTAAAAATCCCCTGTAGCATCCCTTTGCAATTACTGAGAAATGACTCCCGCTTCTCGCCTTCTCTTGCGGTGTTATTCTGGAAAAGCCTCTGGGGTCAGTGTAGAATTTTCTAGCATGGCAGAGAGTGAAATGGGCAGGGTCTGGAGTGCCTCAGTGTGGCCGAAGTGGACACTGCAGCCACAGGTAACGTTAGAGGGGGTGGGACCTTTAGTCAGCACGAAATAAGTACTATGGAAAAATACAGAGCCTTAATAGAGACATCATGGTGGTGACATATAAGTGAACTACGCATGCCTTTCTGTTGTGATATTTAGCAATGAATTTATCAGTCAATTGAAATTAATAGGCTACAATTACAGTAACAAGCTGACATAAGCACACATTTTGCTGACCTTCTAATGCTCAGTGTCTGCACGTTATATCGATGTTGCAATCAAGCACATCACAGATCAGCTCAACTGTGCAGTCGGGAGCACGCTAAACACAGCTGAATAGAAAAGATGGAGGAGATGGAAGAGAGAGAGAGACTGGTGGAGGAGAGGAGTCAACGTCTGAGCATATCGCGTTCCCTAGAGGTAAGAGAGGTGAGAGAGGAATGCTTTCAGGGACTTCAGCCACGTCCCTCACGTGGTCTCTTAAGGATGCATAAGAACAAGCAGAAACCACAGGCAGGACGTGTGTCCGCTCAAGCGCACCAGTCCACCTTAACAAGATGTCCAGGCCATGCTGAAGGTGTATTCCCTTTAGATATGTCTCTCAATCATTTATAAGACTCAAATCATTACCCATTCAGATCATTTAGGGCAAAGGCAATGCTTGTCACCTCGCTTACTATCACCCCTGGTTCTTGCTTCGCAGGAAGAACGATCCACTGTGTCAAAACCGATTTGGCGGGTCAAGAGAACGGGGGACACTGAGAGTGACTGATTTGAATGGTTTTATTGATCCATTTACATGCATGATATAGCACAGTGAAAGTTCTGCTTATGATCACACATTCTTGCAAGGAAAAATGTAGCCCTTTGCACCTCATTGCAAAATATGTGGTTTAAAAATAGGAAAATCCAAGTCAGTCATCATCAGTGATCAAAGAAAACTGTCAACTGGTGAAGGAAGGGTGGAAAAAAAAGAAAAAGACTGCGCCTTGGCATCTAGAGTGCCCGTTGAAAGTTTCTATTCTTGCCTTTCTAAATGTGTAACTACCTCTAAATATAGCAGCTCTGAAATATTCAGCATCCCCCGATCCTCACACTGACATCGAGTGAGGGGCTGCAACTTTGCTTGTACAAGACAAGGGAGATTTTCTAAGAAATGTGCGTAGTGGCCAGAGAGGAAAGTAATCACTTCATATGCGGCAGCAAACAAACATGCATGGATTGATCTACCCACACACACAGAAGCACACAATCAGACAAGTTCATCTTTCTCCCAATCCACCCAGTCACACAAAGCTACAGAGGGCTTTGGAAATAGTTCACAAGCTTGTTGCCTGGTGTATTCTGCAGACAAACTAAAGCCAATCTTTCATGACCCGTTTCCACTTCCAAGTAAAATCAAGTTGCAATCAAACACAGGACGAAACTAAGTTGGCACAGGAGTTTCCTAGTCGCTGTGATCATTCCATAACAGGTCAGCAGGTGATGGCAGAGATCATCCAACGGACCATCCTTCTGCTCACTGTCAGGGACGTGTGCAACAAGGGCCAAGAGTATAATAAGTGAGGAAGGGGGCAGGGTCCTTTTCACTTCCAAGCAAAAAGACCTGCCCTCTTTGCTAAAGACATGCCAGATGCTCAGGGACCTTATTAGCGTATCCTTCAACCAGTCGGTAGCAGCGCAATGACCGTGTCAAAGACAGAAAGCAGAGGAGAGGGACACTGCCCTGTAAAGCTGCGCAATCAACTTCTAAGGACTCCTAAGACTTCTTAATAAACAGGGCAGAAGGGAAATGGCTGGTGTCAAGTCATATCATTCAAACCACAGTGAAGCAGCTTATCTGTTTGAATACAGATGCTTAAGAAAACAGAATCGTTTTAATGAATAACATAGCTTTCAGTTGTTTGTCAAGTCTCCCTCTCCCTTTTGTTTTTTTGGTTGTTTTTTTTAATCATCCTATTGTGGCAGCACCTTGTGATTATATAAAATCCTTATATTAATAAGAATTCAAATAGATGACTGCTTCCTGGGTTTTGTTAAGCGGAAAGTAGGGACCAAGCACACCTAATAACACATAATACTCTACCTAACTTAACCCACAGTGCAAATAAAGCTGTGTAACCAAGTCAACGTGAGTTACAGATTACTTTAAAATCTTCAAAAACAGCTACAAAATCAGCAGAGACTCAGTTTTGTTTCAGAACTTTGCATTTAGATTTGAAAAACTGAGTCACGAGAGGAGGGGAAAATCTCGCTTGCTCGTTTTTACAATTCCTAGCTCAAGCTAATATGTCGCCATGGTAACGAACATTGTAACAGGCAGCTTTAGGGAGACATTGTGACCTTAAAGGAAGGTATGTAAACACCACTTTATATTCCCCGGCTGGCCCTACCAAAAAGAAGGCCTGGGAAAAATGTCTGCATGTGCAGGAGATTTGAAATAAATATCCAGGCCCCTATTGTGGAGCTCCAACAAAGACGAGTATCTTAGTAACACCACACGGGTTTACTCGGCGAGACGTTTTCTCTTTCCCCTCCTCCTCCTCCTCCACAATAAACACACTTCTCATCATCGGCGGGTTAGGGCTTAGGATGAGATTGATGAGGAGTTTCTTTAACTACCAGATGAAACCTGTTGGCCCTTTGCTGGGTCAGTCAGGGGGTCAGACTCGTTCCAACTCGTTTGAGGATCAAACACATTTCAATACTGTGGGGAAGACCAAAAGACTATTCTCTGCAAAGCACGAGTTCCTGTACAAATCCTGTTTCACAGACTTTATGCATGCTTTAATAATTGTCACTTATTTTGGTTGAAATAGAACAGGAAGTTGTCACCATCAAAACCCTTTCCCTTGATTTCACTGTTTTTGAGTAAATATAGCGCTGAGATATCACACTCATCAATTATATCTATTAATGTGATTACATTTCCTTGATATAAATAGAAGACTGACTAAAGGTTTATGTTGATGTCTTCAGTCTTTGTTACAGCATACTGATCATCTCAATAAGGATGACATGTATGGTTCTCATCATTACAATGCCACCTATTGGTGGTGTGGAGACAAGTAACAGAGAGACAATAATGGCAATTTTCTTTTTTTATTTATCTAAATTCCTTTGCTAATGCTGCAAAAAAGAAAAAGTGGACAATATTTGATAAGCACATCACCAACAATGTAGTATCTCAATTTCTAAATATGATCAGAACCTAAAAACAAACTAAACAACAACCTTTACTTGCCTCAGTGATGCAGCTCTTCTGCAAAGATTTGAGAACACAGCAGTAAAGCGGTAGACATTTTACAGCAGCAAATAAAGCTAAATCATAACATCTGACATCAAAACCTTAAGTCGCTCTTGATTCATCCACAATTTGGACAATTTGTTAAACTATCAATCATTCAGGTGACAGAGCCTCTAAAGAGTTGAACATTAAAAAACAACAACATTAAAAAAAAAAAAAAAAAACATCTTTAATCTGTTGGTGTCTTTTAGTACATCGTCAAAAGTAAACACAGCCACATGAAAAGGCTGACTTACGACGTTAGAAGTGAAATTCATCATTCACTTCATTTCCGCACTCAAAGGGAACTCGCAGTGCTATAACATTAGCCCAGTGGGTTAAAATGCCACATAAAACCTTATGGCATAGCAGTCTAATGCTGTTATCGGATAAAGGGATAATATCACATTATAAAAACACAGATCTGCTTTTACATTTATCTTGCTGTCGGCTCTATAATTCACTCTGCAGGCAGCTCGGGCTTTTTGTTTTGTTTTTTTGGAGGGCGATTAAATGGAGGAGTGGGTATATCATTTCCACCCTTGCCTTAGCACAGAACCAACAAAATATATACCTGGAAGTGCAGCTCAACACTGAACAGTACTTCCTCTAGGCACATTTATGGAAGCTGTATTGCAAGAAACAGTCTTGCTGAAATGAAAAAGAACAAAAGGGAGAAATGTGAAAGAGGCCCTCATCCTGCTTCCTACACATCAGGGCTTGCCCTCTACTGAAGAAATCCAACCGAAACAAATTAGTGGGCTGAGGAAGAAAAGAACTCGCTATACACTACAGTACAAACTAATTTTTATGTGCTTTTGCCAGGAGGGACATAAACCAGAGAGGTTTCAAACTGTGACACAGGATAGAGGCGTATTAAAAGTAAATCTTTGGCCCTCCATTTTGCAAGGCTCTATTGTGCTGTCATGTTGCTGCGACTTTATGGACGTTTGGAACACGAGCCCCCAGCCCATTTTTTGGGGGGGGTAATCAATTAAACAAGGAAGTTCGCTGAGCCTTACAACTCGATTATTAGCTTGTCCTTTTGAAGTTTTATTTTAGGGGGCTGGGGAGGAGGTGACAAGGAATCAGGCTTTAAATCAGTGGGGCCGATGCAGCAGTGTTGAAGCGTTTGCAGCCTATGGCCATATTGAAAGGGTTTGTCAGGATGTGGCACTGGGTGAAGACCAGATTCAGACTTTCATGGTTAATGAGCTTTTTGCGGTGGCAGTTACGGTCAGTGGCATGAGTCAGGGAGAGGGCAAGCACTAAGCACCTGCTGCTGCTCTGGTTGCTAAGAGAAAACCTCTTGCATAGGTATTAGAGCATTCAAATACATAACAGCCTAGAGTACAGTACCACACAAAATTTTACTATGAACTGTTTTTAATGACTTCCAAGTTTGTTTGTTTTTTTTAAACCAAAAAAAAATTGTCCAAATAATTTTTTGTAATGAAATTCTACCTTGTCCATTATTTTTTTAAAGGCATCAATAAACATGTGTTACAAAAAAAAAATTGATATTAGAACAGTTGGATAGGTTGGCAACTTTTTTCTCATTTTTAGATAAAGACCCATAGTTTGTACCTTTTTCGATCCTGCAAATCCCTCAGACTCCAAAAAGAAATAGGCAAATGGCATCAGGACGAAGAGGCAAAGATTGGAGAACAGTGACACCAGGTTCCACAGACCTGCAGTAACCAAACAGACATATACAGAGACAATATATTATTTAAAAAAATGTTTCATTATGAAGGGGACATGTGCCAAAGATTCATTCACAGAGTTTCCTAAATTGCAATTTAAGTTAAGACAGTTTTGTCTGTTGAGTGCCCTCTTGGCAGTTTCTAAGTCATGGACTCTACTGCCACCTGGTGGATACTTGAACATCAAACAGCCTTAACAGAAGCAGGTAATTAGCACAATAATTCTCAATCTCAAATGGTTTAAGGGGAAAAACAAACTGGCTTCTTTCATTTGTTAGCACCCCATCTGGTAACACATCTATTCTTTTTTTTTTTGTATAGCAAAGTCATGTTTCAACAAATACAAAGTTTCTCAACAGTCATAGGAAGCAAACTGTGTCAGTGTTTGTACAAAGAGACCACATTTCTTATTATCTAATGCATTATTTGGCTTAATCAAAGCTTTAACTTACTCTACAAAATTCTAGCACATAAGATATTTTTAATAGGTTTCACCTTTTTTCTCCCTTTATAAACATCTAAAAATTCTCAAAGTCAGCATGTTTTCTTTTAGTTTTAGTGCAAACACAATGGAACTGAGTCATGTTTAGACTTTGTGCACCAAAGGACACTTAATGTTATCTTTTCTACACAAACATAACCCAGATAATTAACATCATTGGTGTTTAAATCTTCATAATAAGATGTGTAAGGTGAGTGAATAACATACACTGTCACGTAGTTACTCTGAGATAAATGAATGTGTCACCATAAAAGCGCATTAATATGTCCACAAATTGAAACTAGATACACTGTATGATAGAGGACTTTATAGACTACAGGTGTCAAAACTTACAGCTGTGGATCTTCATACTACACCAAAGTAATTTATCTACTATAGAAAACATTTTATGTGCATTAACAAAAACTTTGTTTATTAATTACTGGGCATTCTTGGCATTCTTTTTTGTGGTATTACACATTTAATCCTACAATTTAAACCCCCAAAGTTGTGCTGACAACTTTGTGATACTGTTTGAACTGCATATTTGTCTCTTATATTAAGATATCTCGGAGTATAACTTTAACACTGACAGAAAGGCAAGTTTCACTGATCCAGGTTAACATTCCTTCTATAGACAGATCCCGTTCGGATGCTATTAATGTTGATGAGTCACCAAATAATTACTTAGTGAGAATTACTATAATTAGTTTTAGAAAACTCTATTGTCTGGATTTATATTAATCTCTACTAGGAACTCCACAAAAACACAATAAGTACACTCTTAGGGCATTTTCACACCTACAGTTCATTTATGTTGGTCCGAATTAGTTGGCGATTCGTAATTTGTTTTTTTTTTCCCAAAAAGAAGAATCCAAGCAAACCAAATTTCATCACTACAAACCATGTGAAAATGTTCAGTCTACTTAATGGCCAGATGTGTGTGGAGTGGGAGCAACAAAGACAAATGGAAGATAGAAGATGCTGTGTTCTGGATGACTGGTGAACACGGAGAAATGCTAGCCTGTACAGACCACATCTATAGTACATTGCTGCATCACAGAATGTTTTTTTTTTAAACCTCAGACTTGCAATGTACAACTAGTAGCTGATCCAGACTGAGGTTGGATCACATTCACACCACATCTGTGGTTAGTAGTCCAATGTAATGTACACAGAATGTTAATGAGCACAACTTTTTTATCCTGACATCAATGTGAAAAGCTGAACTGACTGTTATTATGATCAAATACGCTGGAAGACAAATTTTCTTTACAGTGAAGTATTTCATAAACAAAAAGAGAAAATGAAAACTGGGATAAACTGTGTGAACTACTGACCGTGAATGAGGGAGCCATTGAGCCACTGAATGTAGTAGTTTTGGGGGAAGGAGAGCAGGATCTCATTACTAATGATTGAGAAAGGCAATAAGGAGACGGCACCACCCGACACTGCCAGAGTGAAGGTGCACAAGTACAATCTGTAAATGTAATCAACACACAGACATAGACACACGTACAGACTCATGTTAGGGCAATTCCACATAACAACACCAAAAGGAAAAATCGTTTACTTACTGAAAGATTAGATTAGTTTAGATTATTGTATATTCTAAAAAAATAAAAATAGGCCACTTGCATCAAGTGGGAGTGTGTCACATGGATAAACATTTCCAGCAAGCAACATATTAGCTTATTTAGAATCAGTAGCCACTTAAATAAAACTAAACCTTCACCACCTTTGCCTTAGTCCACGAACAACAAAAGGCATAAACTGGGTATTTTTTCACAATATAGTGTCCAGACTCTGCCCAAGGCAGTGACCAGCTGCTCAGTGGGCCCGACACCCGTTCGCTAAAAAAGCATGTTAATCAGGCATGCTATCTATTGTGTGCGCAGGACCCTAAGGTACCATGTCCTCCAGCTGGAAATAAGCAGGCAGGACGAATGCGATGACAGCAGTCATACAATGAAGGGTGGATGTAAGATCCTAGCTGGAGTGATGTGATACCTTCATCACTGATCTAGAAAATGAAACCATTTTTGAAACATACAGATTGTTGGGGAGCAAATTTATGAAAACATTTTTCTGGTTATTAGTAATTAATGATTATTTTGCTTAAGCTCGTCTTCTTCTTACTTTCTACATTAAATGAATTAACGGATTTGGACGCAGTAAATTCTGAATTGCAGAAAATTCATTTAATTTAATTAAGAAAATTAATGGTTAGCATCTACAAATAAAGAATTTTTTTTTTATTTTTGTACAGAAAAAAAATCCCACACTCACGATATTCTGTTGACAACAGCATCTTCATCCTCGTGGTCATCTAAAGAGGGAAACAAAAGTCCTTCAGTTTCAAGGAGAAATCCTGAGTCAGACTATAGACTCTGCAAAGACTACACTGTATATGTAAGTACAGCAGAACATAATCGAACACAGGTCATTTCAGCTTTGTAATACAACAGATTCCTCAAAGCACTTTACGGTACATTATGATGTAAAGACCCCACAATGTCAGGAAATCCCAGCAACCATATAATTCCCTTACAAGAGAGCAATTGGTGATGGTGAGAAAAAAGAACTTAATTTTAATTTAGATTCAGAGAGGCAGCTACAGTGGGGCAAAAAAGTATTTAGTCAGCCACCGATTGTGCAAGTTCCCCCACCTAAAATGATGACAGAGGTCAGTAATTTGCACCAGAGGTAC
>NW_005187408.1:7351167-7385746 GCF_000239375.1 Pundamilia nyererei
TTTCACATTCTGTCTCTCACAGTTGAAGTGTACCTCTGGTGCAAATTACTGACCTCTGTCATCATTTTAAGTGGGGGAACTTGCACAATCGGTAGCTGACTAAATACTTTTTTGCCCCACTGTATCTGCCACCCCTGGTTGGGGAGTGTGGGGGAAAAGAGAAGAGACAGGAGAGCACAGGAAGACTACGAAAAACAAACAAGACAAAAAACAAACTCTGGGCAAACATAGAAGAGAAAAAAAAAAAAACAGCAACATGGATATAATAACATAATGAACGCTTTCATACAGATAGCTCAAAGTATTTGATATTCTCTACTCACCATACAAAACCAAAATGTATGATTAACTATCAGTACAAATACAGAACAAATTTCAGACAGCTGAAAAAAAAAATGGATGCGTCCAGGTCTGAAAACTAAAGCCAACAGCCTTCACTTTTTGCAAAAAACCAAACGTCGGCCAATGAGCTTCCACCTTCAGTCAGACCCATACCTCACTTGGCACATTGAGTGTCAAAACACTAAGAGTCAGCGAAAACATTTCACAAACCAACAAGTAAACAAGAGGCTGCATCGATTTTATATACGTCATCAGGGGAAAAACATCAAACAGCAGGCTAAGAATGTTGTACCCTTAAATATTATGTACCAGTTTTGTTACCTTGGGATTCAGTTAATTGTGGATAGTGAAAATTTCTATGTCACAAATGGTTAAGCGTAACAAGGCAATCCAAAGAAGTCCCACCCAGAACCAGAATAACCCTTGGACCTGTACCGTACTAATAATGCTTTTTACAACCATACAAGTGTTGATATTCTCCACTGACAGTAAACAGCTGGATGCACATGGTCCCACATCCTATCTGAGCCTTCTTCCTGTTTTAAAAGAGCTTTTCCTCTACACTGTTGCAAGTGCTTACCTTATCATGTTAAGTACCTTGAGAAGACTTGTGCTAATGCTTTGGCACTATATAAAGAAAATTCAATTGAATCAAATCTCTGATTCTATTATCTAAAGCAAAAAAATAAAAAAATAAATAAATTTGATGATGGAAGCTAAAATACTCACACATTATTTGCTCTATAACCAAATCACTGGGTGCAGCCTAGTTTTCTACAGTTTAAATCTCCAGAAGGGATTTCTGATGTGAAGTGGTCTACTTTTAAAATAAGACAAGGTAAGGCTGGGTGACCTGGACAAACTATATTAGCCTTGGGAAAATGGGAAAGAGTTCACATTATCTATATGACTATTTTTGTGCTACATGTTTGTTTTTTTCTTTTCTTCTTGTTCTTATCTCCTTGTTTGTCACACAGGTTACAATCAATGTTTTAGGTGACGTAGCTGAAGTTATCAACCTCACAGGACAAGTTATGTCAGCATTAACCTAACAGCTTTTGTGACCAAGTGGATTAATGTGGCCACAGCCCTTCCAACACAAAGCAGGCTGTGTTCAGGCGTGGGTGTGACCCAAAGCAAACAACTATAGGATCCTTGGCTGTAAAAATCATGGGTTCTGAGTGTGAGCAAACACAGCATAAATGACAAAATAAGCAAACCTCTGTTATGCTTGGTGTGAGAATCGTTTCACTGCAGACACAGCGCTGCTTTTTACGTGTTACAGACAGGCGAGAATTTTAGTCTGAACTCACATTTTGCACAGCACTTACCACTCTTCCTCTTGTATCTGGTTATGATGAAGTAGGACACGATGTAGAGGACGGCAAACAGGAGGAAGCAAATCTGAAACAACATCACAAGAATTTTAATGCAGGATTTATTATGACAAGGGATGAATCAGCACATTGGAGACACCATATGCACCATCCACCCAGCAGATTTTAAACCCCAAAATATCCCACATTAAGACTATGACACACTTAGGTATTAAAAGGATTGTCAAAGTATTTCTTACACCATATGCTGTATATACAATGCTAATACCATTGTGTGCAGCTCAAAATCAGTAATACGTGGTCTTAGGTACAGAGTAGTTATTGTGTTTTTATATAATGAAGTTGAAAGATCAAAACCTTCTTCTCAGAGCTTTACTGCGATACCACTGTTAAATGTACAAGCTGTGCTCCCCCACTCTGAGGAACACACTGGGAATTCATTTATATCTAAGGCATTATCAGGCTTGACCATCTCTCCCAATACTGTAAAATAATAGGATCAACAGAAGTAAATACAGGAAGAAATTGATGTGTTCTGAACTAGTAGATAACAAAGGAGACTTCAATCCCAACATTTGTATTTATCTGAATAATATTTTAGGCAAAACTCGACTGTCTATGGTGTCTGTCGCAAAGAATAGCTGGCTATAAGAAGGCATTTAGCTCAAACTTGTAGCCTACACGTCACTCTGGAGTTTCTTTGGAACCGGACTGAGACCACCTCGGGAGACCAGTTGTTTTGGTCCACACCCAAAAGCGATTACCGTGTTCACAAATGAACTGCACCAAAAGGAAAAACAAACCAGAGTCTGATATGAATGGACTAAACGGTGTGGATGTTAAAAGATCAAGACTGCCGTTTAACAGCAATGGCAGATTTCTTACAATGACCAACATATTCTGAGCTCACACAAGGTAACTTTTAGTTGTAATGGTGTAACCTCTAATTATTTGCATAAAAGCAATTTTGCATTTTGCATTAAAGCAAGTCAATAACTTCTCATGCTCTAATATTGAGCAATTTACTTTTTTTGTGTACCAGTAAATGATTACTGCAACTCAATTGTGCATGTCCCTTATGTCAGTTGCAAAGTTTATGCAGAAACCTTAGTTGCAACCACATGATGGCACATTAACAGTGGCAACTAAGATGTTTAATATGACCCATTTATTCGATTAAAGTAGGAAAGTGAGAATTGCATTGTTGCTCTTATTTGTCTGATGACACTAATTAGGTCGAAGCTACATGCAAAGTGGTCCACAAATTAGATAACCACAGCCTCAAAACAAGCCACAGAAAGATCACTTTCCACATTCCCTTCTTCTCCTGTGACAGTGACCAGGACGCAACTAATCTTAGAAGCTCCCACTTCAGCACTTTGCACCTTGTCAACACCACATAGCTCACTGCGGCCGAGCTGGGGTTATGAGAGGATTCAACCAGATGCCAGGCGGACATACACAACACAGACAGGCAAACTGGCATAATAAGAAATGCCAAATGTCATAATGTGACAGCAGCAACAAAAACATTTTTCCTATCATATGCAGTCCCCTATCAAATGAAAGACTGCTCATATGTTTCTAGCTATAAATTCTGTAGTGATGCTGGTGCAAGCCGAATGATGTCCACAAAGTGGCAAACCCTGAACAAGACATCATCAGGTGCACAGAGCTGATAAAGCAGCACAGACACAAAGACACAGCAGTCTCTGAGGAGATAACAGCAACTTTCAGGCACAGCAGTGAACGCCAGTGCTACTACCCTTCTTATCAATCCATTTTCCCTCAAAAAAATTTTTAAATTTGCATTCTATGTAAAGGAAAAATCAGCGAGTGTTGACAAGGGGACATCATTTAACCAGGTTGCAAACCATTTCCAAAAACTTATTTTATGCATTCACTCACTGGGGCAAAATCCATAACGTCAATTATTTTTGGCCAATTCAACAGAATTTAGGGGCCATAAAACAAGGGAAAATGCCTTTTCATGTGAGGTGAAAGAAACCTCCCACAGGCTTGCCGGAAGTGAATTTTGACCTTTAAGGAGGGCAAAAGTAAAGGAAAAAGATGTGCTGAGAGGGAAAAATAAGCTTTTTTGAAAAACAGAATTTGGCACAACAATCGTTTCAGCATTACAATCCTATGTTACCAAATTGGTGGAAATTGGCTTGAACGGAAGAACAGCAATACCTTTTTCCCCGCTAAAAGGGGCTTAACAGATAAATAATCAACTTGTTTTCATGTACTGTGGCAATAAAACTCATTCAGGAGTAGTTTGATTTCAGAGACAAAAACCTGAAATATCCATCTATTTTGCAGATTAAGTTATTAAAAACAATATTATTAACAGAGGTACATTCTGGGCAGTACTGTATACCATTAGCTTGAGTGTGTTTTTGATGTGTGCATTACCTTAAATAGCGTTATCTTCAGACTTCTCTAACACATTTCCAAACTTTAATTATTGCCAGATTATCAGAAAGATGCTTATTAGACAAGGGAAGGATCTTTCCTAATGCTGTGATGACCACCACAAGGCAAAAACATTAGCAATAAACCAGAATAAACTGGTGAAATTAATCATTTGTCCCTCCTTTTGGTTAAAGTGTCACTAGTCTGGGTATTTAATAATGGAAGAATATGATTTTGGTTTAGCATCACAGATGAATATACTGAAAAAGACCAGCCTTTTCAGAAACTTAAGTAGTAAAAAGTACTTTCTCATAATGGTAACAATCTCATAAAATAATAATAATAATTATAATTATTATTATTATTATTATAACTACTACTAAACAATGGCTGATTGTGACATCAATTATAATAAAACTTTTTATTTTGTAAAATACAATGGTTAATAGTCTACAAAAAAAAATGTGAAAGCCTGATAATGACCTACAAGCTTTGTGATGAGATGACAAAGAAATATGATTACTGTCCAAAACATGTGTGAACTGTGGTCAAAATTATTCTACTCTAACCGGATTTTTCTCAGTAACCTAATTTTCTACATTCTTGCTAAACATAGGCACAGAATTTTTGCATTATTATTTACAAGTGGTTTCATTGTGGAAGAAAAATGATTCCCAGTTAGGGCCTGATGAGAACATGAGGTCCTGTCACTGAGAGATGTTTACTGACTTTAAGCCTAACCTACAGTAACCCCAACTGCAAAACAAGTACACACAATAACTGGAAAATATCAGTTGCCTGGCACCTGTATAAAAAATAAAAAAATCCATCCATAAGCTGACTCACCACAGACATCAAGATGAAATGATACACTGATGTTAATCCATCACACAGAACGATTTGCAGTTAGAAATGTTGATATAAGATACTGACATCCAGGCGTACAGGCTCAGGACAAAATGTGCAAGCTAAAGCTCAGATGTTGGCCTTGCTTAGTGCTGAGATATCTGATAGTCTCTATATTACACAAGATTCTGACAGGAATAATTAAGGAGACTTACTCTAAACCTCTGAAAACTGAAACCTTTTTTACTCTTTTAGTTTTCTTTTATTTGTTTTTTTTCTCCCACCTATGGAGACATCAAGACACCACAATTCAATGAGAAAAGACAGGAAACTGTATACCCAAAGGCTAATTTTGGAAAAACACTGATAGACAGTATATTAAAGTTGTTTAAAAAAAAAAAAAAAGAAATGGAGTTTCTAGCAAAGCATTTCACAAATAGGTAAGTCTAGAGCCACTCTGCTGGACAAACTTTGTATTGATACATCTAAATGAAATTAAACAGCTTCTACCGTATGCTGTGTAAAAAAGAACAGGTGACACACTGCTGATAAGATAACTGCCACATGAATAAATTAGGTGGTTGTGTTACTTAGCAATGCTATATTTTTTGTATTGTGAGCTTAAAAGTTACTATGGACAGTCTCTAACACACAGAAAGAGAGACTTAACGAGAGAGATATGACATTCAAGGAAATCCAAATTTGAAATCTATGGAAGAAATCTGCAACAGCAAATACAGTGGTAGAACGTTTATAAAAACCTTATTTTGGATGAAAAGTCAGTAGACAGTCTTGACTGGTAACTATTCAAGCAGCCTTTAGGTCCCAGGGACCACTGAACTCTAATTTAATTTAGATGGCTGGTGATTGCATTAGATAGTTTCTTGAAAGACAGAATGTACCGTTGCAGTGGGGAAACATCTCTCCGATAAGAACCTAACATACATGCATATTGCATTGTCACAAATCACCTTTATATTATTTGCCAAATTCAACAGACTGTAACATGTCAACAAAATGGTCTTCTACATAAAATGCATAGATATAACTATCAAAACATTAACAATGTTAATTCTACTAAAGCAGGAAGGCTTTAAATGATCATATAATGGGATTTAATCACCCGTAATTACACAGTGAATGACATATGAGACAAACTGGTTACATTTCCAGGGTGTACCCCGCCCCTTGTACTGGATAATCAGAAGAAAATGGATGGACGGTCTACACTGGGATGTGGCATTACACCGATATTGACTGATGATCGTTTTTAGAAATACTGGTGGACGCCAGTGCTACCCCTCAGCCTCCTAGTAGATACATGTATGGTGTCAATTAGAAAATCCTACGCCACCTTCTTCTCAAGTTATCGCTTTCACAAGATTTTCAAAAAACAACTTAACCTCTGACCTTGAGGTTGAGGTCACTGACATTCAAACTTGTCTGAGATTTTTAGCTACACCTGTAGTATTAATTTCGAACTCCTATGCCGCCTTGAGTTATCGCAGTCACACACTTGCTTGTCAACAACATCTACCCACTCAGGTGATGATAATACCCCATCAGCCTTTTACAGCTGGGAGGTAAAAAGGACATAATGGTACTGTGTTTAAAAATAAAAACATATTAAACAGAGGTTTTATGCTCAAAATGGAGCTTTGACGAGTGACTATGAATGTAATCATGATTAGTCCTCATGCCTCACTTAACAAAAGCAGGTGCATTTTTCCTGTTATTTCTATCTTTTAAAAAAACTACAATAAACCACTGTATAATATAACTTATATTAATAAACACATCATGAGTGAAGATGGATTTTTCCAATTATCAATATCATCTGGTGAGCAGGATAAACCTGCAGTCAAAATCTGATACGGTTACTCTGTACTAAATTTTAATTTATTTAATTTAAACTAGTTTGTACAGATTACGTGTCATATGGTGGCTTCTGTAACACAAAGATTACCCAACTTTAAAGATAAAGTATAGCTTATCTTTGCAGCCAAACTCTACGATAAAATGTAAAGACCAGGTATTACGACAATATCATGCGATAAAAATCTGATATGGTGACTGCGAAAAAGTGTACGGTTTTTAAACGGAGCATCAAGCAGCGAGAACATAAACACTTCATCCTGATTTGAAACATATGCGACACACAAAGCTTGAATTAGACAGGACCCTGACATTTTGTCAATGACACAGTCACAGTTACCTCTACTTAACCGTGGGGATGTTTACATGCCAAATAACATCATATAGTGCGTTAGCCAAGTTCTCCTGTGATTAACTTGGTGGCAGCTAGCGTTAACGGAAGCTCATGTTAATTAGCGGGTTCACGCGCTTTTTTATATTTAAACCCAACTTGGTGTGTGACATAACCGGGTATCAAATTTCATTGTTTCTTTTTACATTTTTTAAGTGGGTCTTAAAATACAATATCAAGCTTAAACGAATACTGCCGAGTCAAACTGACAGGCAAAGCTAAAGCTAGCAACCGTTAGCGAGCTAGGCTCGACTAGCCGCTCCGCTACTTACGATGTACTCCCGAACTTGACTGTGGAAATTCTGCTCTCTAATAGTCACATCGTCTTCTTCCATTCTTCATATTGCAAGAACAATTAAAGCTACTGAGTCCCTACATTCTCGCCTGTACAACTGACAGCAACCAGGGTAGCAACTCCTCCTGCTTCGTCTATACTGTTCTGCATAGACTGCTCTGACTGGTTAAAGACAGTTTACATCGGAGCGACGTAAACCACCCCCGAAAAACCGCCCCAAAATAAAATACGTCATCAGCTGCCCTGGAAGGGAAAGGTCACGTGTTTCTGGGTCATCCTCATGGAGGCCCATGTGCATTGTAAGGTATTTATATGATCAGAATAGTTCAGTTTCTTTTATTTTGTGTGCTTGTAGCAGTTTACAGGCTAAGCTATCTCTAAGCTAGCTACCGTTGAATTCGTAGAAATGAAAGGGAACTGGAAGCATAAAGGTAAGACGAAGAATAAGAAGAAAGGCAATGCCGTGTTACAGAAGTACAGGGAGGCAGTGGATGTTTTCCTTAAAAGCAAAGGTGGCTCGGAAGAAGCGGAGAGTGACCAGAGGTTGAGATTTGTGAAAAAGAAGAGCCGAAAGGAACTACGCAAGGAAAAGCGGAAAATGAAAAAAGCCAAAATGAAAAGTCACTACGAGGGCAAAAACACCGTCTCTCTGCCCCCAAGTGATGAAGGAAACCCGAAAAAAGGGGCTGACAAGCATCAACAACCACACACGCAGAAAAAGAAAATGGAGAAAACAAAGAAGGAAGGGTCGAAGTCGCATCCAAGCGAGCCTAAAGACAAGTCAGACAAGTCTGAGACACCACCTCCTTCCAAGAAAGGCAAGCGAGTCAATAAGCTTCAGGAAACAAGAAAATTGGCACTTATGGAGGCAAATGAACAAGAGGACAGAGAAATAAAGAAGCTGGAGCGATGTCTTGGATTAAATAAAAGGAAAAACAAAAAAAGTCTCCCTCAGTCTTTTGTGGCTGATGGACTTGATTACATCCTTGGGGTGCTTGACTCTGGATCATCAGCTGTGGGCTTGTATGAAGATGATGATGTTGACATGGAAACAGCCAAAGAGAACTTTAAAAAGCTAGATGACTCTCAGGGGTCAGGCGAGGACCCGGAATCTGAAGGAGAGATGGCGAGTGAAGGCAGCGATGATGACATTGATGATGACGGTGAAGATGAAGATGATGACATGTCTAATGAAGAGGAAGCGGATGAAGATGAGGAAATGGAGGATGACCAGGAGGGGCTTAATGATAGTGGCGGGCCTGATTCAGAAGATGAAAAAGAAGGGGAAACAGAGGAAGAAACAGACGCTCCCGATACAAAAACGGAGACTGTGAGTGCAGATATATGTAATATCTGGTTGTTTCTATCACTTCATTAGATAATCTTGCTTACTGATCTATTAATCTAATAATAAACTAATTCTTACAATGTCAAGGTCACCTCCACAAGTGGCAAGTACGTGCCACCTCATTTGCGTAACATGGGAGATGATAAACGCAAAGCTGAGCTAGAAAAACTGAAGAGGAACGTGAAAGGTCTGATGAACAGGTAACACAATGAAGTCGATCCCCCAATGGGAATTTTATTTATATAGCACATTTCATTATATGAATCAATTGATTTTGGGTCTTTTTTTTAAAATACATGGCTGTAAATGTCTGGTAGAACAGGTCACCTACTAATCAGATGGTTGGTGATTCAATCACTGGCTGCTTCAGTCTGCATTGTTGGTCAAGATGTAAACCTCTAGTTGCTCTCAGATGAATTCATCAGAGGGTCAATGTTAGATAGAAATAATTTAAAGTGGTGAATGAGGCATATATAAAGTGCTCAGGTAGAGTAAAAAAGTGCTATATAAGAACCAAATCTATGAAAGCTGGCAGCTTGTTCCAAAGAACAGGACCACAGTACCTATAAGCAGCTTCACCACACCTTCTAACTCTGGGAAGGCTTAAAAGATCTGCAGCTGATGACATGAGAGGTCTGACTGGGTTGCAAACACTGAGCAAATCTGGGAGCCCGAACCTATTGATATGATAAAACTGCAATCACTGTCCAAAATAATGAGACCTAGATCATAAATAAGAACGAATTTTCTGTCTCTGACTTCTTGGACCAACAACATATAACAGCTAAAATAGTTAAATAATAACTGATGTGCGACGTTATAGCTCCACTGGTTGAGCAGGTGACCCGTATATCGAAAGGCTGCAGGGACTTCGTTCAATTTGGACCTGGTCCATTTCCTGAGGGTCATTCCCCCCTGCTCTCCCTACTTTCCTGTGTATTCTTGACTGTTATGTCCAATAAAGGCCGAAAACACCCCTCCCCCTTTTAAAAACAAAATGTAAAACTTGGCTACAGCTAACTGAGAATATTGATAGAAGCCAACAAAGCTCATCTTAGGCATAGGTAGGACAGGTACTCGTATAGCTCTAACCCTTTACTACAACCCACGTTCAGTCGTTTACACACATTCATACAGCACTTTATTTGCTTTTAAGTGTTTTCTAACTATCACCTACAGACTCCAGTGTAGAATATGAGCCATAGGTGGTTTGTCTTAGTTTAGTAATACTTACTCATGGTTTTAAATTTATAAATGGGTCATTTTGATGGATTTTAATCCAGGTTTTATACAGAGACTTTTCTGCAACCAACTATTAGAAGCAAACAAACATTTTATAAAATATTAATTAATCACTTCAGGAATTATTCAGTGGAAGGTCTTGCTTGTTACCTGGTTAGTTAGATGCAGGTACTGAAAGAAGTAGGTAGTTTAAATTCCCACACATAGGAAAAACTAATGTAAGTTATTTAAATTCTGCACAGTTCATTGTTGTTTTGTCATCCTCAGGTTGAGCGAGCCCAACATGTCATCCATCTGCGGTCAGCTAGAGGAGCTGTATATGAGCTCCAGCAGGAAGGACATGAACGACACCCTGACAGAGCTGCTGCTAGCAGCCTGCGTCACCCCGACCCTGATGCCAGACAGATTACTGATGGAGCACATCCTGCTTGTCAGCATCCTCCATCATGCTGTGGGCTTGGAGGTAAGACCCCCTCTTTTGAGCCCTCAATTTGAGGTTTATAGTCTGCCAGAAATTTTCAAATAGACACAGAGGTATTTAAAATATGGCTTGTAGGCTGGTTTTACTTCCTGTAAACTTGTGGAGATGCTCAGATCTGGTACATAGATAGAAGCGTTAACACGGTTGCTGGTGTGTGTGAGAAATAAAAACCACTGACCTGATTCACATCAGCTCTTAGATTATTTACAGGAGGCTGTTTTTCTAACTGGCTAGCTTCTTTTGCACATCTCAGTTGAAAAGTAATACCGGTACCCTTTAAATAAATTGGAAGGGGATCTGTAACACTGATTGTTATCTGTCAGTTTGATTGGTTTACGTCATTCTCTAAATGACATAAAACATAAATATTAAACTCAGGCCTACCAGGCAAATTTAAGGTCTGGCTATTCCAGCATGGCATGCTACAAAGACTCTTGTTTATCATCCATAGTGGAGGAATTCAGCGTGGCAATGTGCAGGGTTGTAATGCTCCTTAGAGACTCGACTGATAACAAGGTGACTGACACAGGAGTCACTACAATAGCTGGATGCAAAAGCAGGCACATCAGTGGCACAAGCAGAAAGTATGCTGAAATTGAGAGAAGTTACTGGCAACCCCTGCTTGGGGCGTCAGGGATTCGGATCCACTCACTTCCAGTAATGGGTAAAATCTGATCCAAGACAGAGGAGAGACATGGTTCAAGCTGAGGTCCGGGAGTTAGAGGAGGAAGGTAGAGTGTCCAGGGCAAAAGCACTGGGTTCACAAGGAACCTGGATGAAGTGAGATTACTTGGGCTGAACTTTGGAGATTGGAGCCTTGCTCCGCTCAGTTTATTACGCCCTTCCATCACCAACAAGCTACAGAGGGAACAGAGGGTGGCAGGCCTGGCTATTCCCAGTCCAAGTAGGATGCATGGGGTTCCCTGCACAGTCTGAGTGGAACACACTCACGGCTTTTGGAATAACAGGAAGAGATAAAAAGGCAGCCATCCATAGGTTAGAGGAGGCCGCCGAGAGAGCTTCTTGTTGGCTCTAGAATAAGAGGGAGGAGGGTAACTGGGGACCAGGAGAAGATGGGCACTGACTGGCCATCACTGCTGATCCAACGACCTGAGGCTGTTGTTTTTCAGAAACACCCGATAATAGTTGAACACCACGTGACGACATCTTCTCCTGGTCAAAGTCGCTGTAGCACTATATATAGTTTTATAAACATTAGGCTGATATTTTAAGCCATGTGCTATTGGCTTAAACATTTGGGTTTGTTTATAAACCTTGTCATATATTAAATTTTTGGCACGTTTTTTATTATTTGGCATATTTTTCCACACTTAAATGTTTCAGATCATCAAACAAATGTTAATATTGAACAAAGATAACCCGAGTAGAATACAAAATGCAGTTTTTAAATGATGATTTTATTTGTTAAGGGAAATAATGCTATCTAAACTAAATGTGGTGAAAAAGTATTTGCAGCCTCTTATTAAATCATTAATCTGCTGAGATTAAACACACTGGCCATAATCAGTTCATGCCTTTATACTCAAGCACACTTGGGTTCTGCAGCAGGACAATAATCCAAAACAGACCAGCAAAAACCTAGTGATGGTTTTGGAGTGGCCTAGTCAGAGTCTGGACTTCAATCTGATCGAGATGTTTTGTCATATTAAATTTTCTTTCACATGAAAAATGCATGTGTAAAGAAATAAGAATTCAGGAAAGCAGGAAAAAAGCAGATACTTTTTCATAGTGCTGTATATTGCTCTCATGTTGATCACATATCTTATATATCCTCTCCTTTTGCAGGTAGGAGCCCATTTTCTGGAGACAGTTGTGCGAAAGTTTGACGAGCACTACAAGAACCCGAGTGGAGGCAAAGAGTGCGACAACCTGATCGCCATCGTTGCTCACCTGTATAACTTCCAGGTGGTACATTCCGCCCTCATCTTCGACATCCTAAAACTGCTGATGGGAACATTTACAGAAAAGGACATCGAGCTGGTCCTGTTTGTGCTGAGGAATGTCGGCTTCGCCCTGAGGAAGGACGATCCTCTAGCTCTGAAGGAGCTCATCTCTGAAGCCCAACGCAAGGCCAGCGATATGGGGTCGAAGTTTCAGGATCAAACCAGGGTAGGGAGATGAGATCAGATTTTGTTTTTTTTAAACCAAGATTACGTTTTATTTCCTAACTGATCACAATGCTGTGTCATGATTTCTCAACCACGTTTAGAAGCATTTCTGACTTGTGAAAACCCGTCCTCAGGTGCGTTTCATGCTGGAAACAATGATGGCATTGAAAAACAATGACATGAGGAAGATCCCTGGCTATGATCCCGAGCCTGTGGAGAGACTGAGGAAGCTGCAGCGGAGTCTGGTGGGTGAAAGCCATATTTTATTTGATTTTATTACCTGCATTATTAAAAATAAGTCTAAGCCTGAACTTAATCCTATTAAACATAATAATCATTCTTTTAGCCTCCACTTGTACCACCAGGTGGCCCCAGAGTGCCACTTTTATAGACTTAAACTTCTACTTTAATAGTTCACACCTTCAGGAATCCTGTCACAATATTACCAACTAATATACCTGGTGTTAACCAGCTGAGTCTTCTCATGGCTAACACCTTGCGATGCTCAGATCCACAGAAGCGCAGGGGGCAGTGACATGAAGCTGAGGGTCTCTCTTAATAGTCTCCTGGCAGCAGAGCAGGTGGGCCGCTGGTGGATTGTCGGCTCATCGTGGAGCGGCGCTCCCATGATCAGCAAGCAAGAGGACACAACCACAAAACAAACCTCTGCTCAAGGACAGGTAGAGTACCGGAGCTGCAGAAGACATTAAATTATTATAGCAGCACTCATGTTTAAATTAGGCAGCCTGGAGCACATCTGGATTAGTGTGAGACATGTGCTTCAGATGTGTGTATATCCATGAAAATTCAACGTGGCTGTCTGCTGTGTTCAAAAATGGTAGAAAAACATGTGGGAGGCACTGATTGATTTTCAAAGAATGACTGTTTGTCTTAATGCCTTAGAAGAATTATTGTATTGGTTAGCAAAAACTGATCAATATGAGGGGTGGATATTGATTTTTTTTTTTCATGACAAAAAAATGAAAGACAACAAGTTGGACAGAAGCATTATTAAATTAGAAATTAAACGTATTCCTATAAGGATCATCATTTTGAAGCAGATCTGACGTCTAAGAGGGCCGCAGATCCTTTCAAAGGTGACATTTTCCATCTTCCGTGTGTGGCCTTGGCGTGTTCTTCACTGATGAAGCAATGGATCGCTTCACCTAGAGTAAACACACATCCAAGGATATAACCAGTTTTACAGGTAGCTTCACATCCAGTAGTTTGGGTATTATTTGTAAGATCTATATTAATAACTGGGGTGTGCGTTCAGTTAAGACAATGAACAGAATAAGACAATATTTACCTAGAATAATTACTTGGTAACTGTTAATTTTGTCCTTGCAGAAGCAAAGGAGACAGAGTTTATCATGAATTTTAACCGCTCCACCACTTCATTCTGGCTCCTTCGATCATGAGAACGGTTAATAAAGAAGCAGTAAAGCCTACTTGTGCAAACCCAAGGTTTTTCTTGGACACCCCGATGTTCGGAGTGAACGGCCTCCTCATGTGCACAGCTGAGGAGATTCTAGCAATGATGACGCTACCACAATAAACCCTTTAAATTACTCGCTTCCAAGAAGAAAACTAATAGATTTTTTTTTTCAGTTCCAACAGTTCCTGGATTTAAAATTTTCCTTCTGCAGCTAATATGTAATGTGTACATTTTGACACTGTAACTCTGACCACCTGATGGTTGCCACCATTTTTTTTTTTTCCATTTTCCTCGCCATGTGCTTAAAAAAACGTTTGTGCACTTCTAGGCAGATCAAATTAAGATAACATTTTTTCCTCCTTTCACTTAAGCATATTTGGACACTGTAAATGTGAATAAGTTGCTAGTAATTAAAAAATAAGTACCCAAACTCGTTGCCTTAGTTGACTTGAGATAGCCAAGTTAGGGGAACTTGTTCTCTGTGATCGCACAGTACTTAGAATAACTTGATTTTTCTGAGTGAGCAATACTAAATGAATTAGTTCAACTGAGATATATGTCAATATATATCAGTTACAATACTAAATGAATTAGTTCAAGTTACACATTGGACATATGTCAGCTGACATATATGTTAGTTGGCATGTGTCATGTATGTCAGCTGATCTATATTGACATATGTCAGTTGAACTAATTCGTTTAGTATTGCTCACTCAGAAAAATCAAGTTATTCTAAGCACCGTGCACTCAAAATAAGCAAGTTGCACTAAGTTGGCTGGACTTAGTTCTTATTAATGCTTTTCTGCAGCAGTATCTCTGTTGGCCCCAAGGAGGCAGCAAGTTTCTTTCCACTCTGCGTCTATGCTGTTCGTCAACATTCCCATGAGTCTGACATTTAGCCGGTTTATCTTTTTATAGAATATTTTCAGGAACTGTACTATGATCACAGCCCTCCATTTTATTCCTTTTTATATATTTTCCGTATTTGCATCAAAGTCTTAACCTGCAGCTATGTTGGGACAATGATTAACAAATAAATAAGGTACGAGGAAAGCATGGCTTCATCAGTAATGGCAGCATTTATCGTTCTATAACTGTTGTCATTGTTTTATTTGTTTTAGTTTAGTGCCAAAGTGTTAGAGCTGGCCAGGAAACAGAGGATGAACACCGATGTCAGAAGGAACATCTTCTGCGTGCTTATGACCAGTGAAGATTACCTGGATGCATTTGAGAAGCTGTTGAGGTTTGTTTCATCTCACATCTCTGTTTCTTTCTTCAGTTTTTGGAGTAGTTTAGCCCATTTGAAAGTTTTATTTATTTTTAATTTGCTATGTTTAAAGGATGGGTCTGAAGGACAAGCAGGAGAGAGAGATTGTTCATGTTCTGATGGACTGCTGTCTCCAAGAGAAAAACTTCAACGCCTTTTACGTCATACTGGGAGAGAAATTTTGCTCACATGACCGTCGCTTCCAGGTAGCCTTATTAGCAAAACCATGTAAGACATGTGCTGCTTGTTCAATCAATGGTTATGGTAGATTATAATGTAAATCCTTCTTATATTTTAGTTTAAAAGTCTCGTAAGTTTGCATAATCCGTTTAAAAGGGTTTATTATGGGATTTAATTACCTGGCACGGGCATATGACCACCCGGTCTCTCAAACTGTGTGTGATCTGTGTGTGGCCTGCAGTTCACCTCTGCAGTGTGGGAGCCTCTGACACCTCTGGCTTCTGATTTGACTCAAACTGTGATTACAAACAATGGCGTTGAGACCACACTTCCTACTTTGCTGTCATGTAGGCCAGCAGCTCATATCGGAAACTGGTGACCATTGTCCTCATCAAAGAGCTCCAGAACGGAGCTGGTGGGAATGTTTGCTTTTCACATGTAAACTGGGTCTCGATGAGAGGGTTATCTCTTTAGAGGAGTCGGTTATTTAAGGTGCTTAATTTGGTAATCACTGATGACAGTATTGCGGATATAGTGTTGCATCAATGAGCCAGACTTGTCTTTTATTTTAAAGTGATCTTGAGCAATAGTTCTCCGAGCTTTCTGGGGAATCTTTTGTCATTGGTTGCTTTTTCACTCATTTTCAGTCAAGTTCTTGTAAGTGTTTTTAAGCCACTTAAAACTTGCTTATGAATCATTCAAGCATAAAAAAAGCAGAAACGCATCATTTGTTCCCATTTCTTTGTCATTAGTAGAATTTACAGAAATGCCAAAGGTAACAGTTTTACAGGATTATAATAGTTTTCTTTTCGCACCAATGGGGTGAATCACAAAACGCTATTGGCCAAAAACTTAGGCATCATGTGCAGTGTGTCCTAAAAATTTAAGTAAACTGGACACGTGAATGACAAAATAAGAAATGGCATTAAGAAAAAAACTATATACTGCAGATGAACAGTGTCTAAAAGGAGTCTTCTTAAGAAAAAAAATGGTTTGGAGCTGGTTTTCAGTGGTGTTAGGGGTCATGTTAGATTTTGCTCCACTATACAGTACTATCTGGAAAGCATCTGATTGCTACCAGCTTCATTTCTCAGCATAAAAATGATCCCAAACACACTGTCAATGCAGAAAACGCATACCTAGATAACGTCCCCCACTGTGTGTTTTTCTATCGGTCGTAGATTGGCCTCCACAGCAGCAGCGTGGGTTCA
Source organism: Pundamilia nyererei (assembly GCF_000239375.1). Taxonomy (NCBI): domain Eukaryota; kingdom Metazoa; phylum Chordata; class Actinopteri; order Cichliformes; family Cichlidae; genus Pundamilia; species Pundamilia nyererei. The sequence continues at coordinate 7,367,965 of NW_005187408.1, forward strand.
TCTTGACAGAAAAATAAAATAAAAGCCAGCTAATATCCAAAGAAGGGCTTTGAATGTTCTTCAAGAAGCCTGAAGGACTATTCCTGTTCTTTTACACAATACTATATGATATGTGTGTTTCTGGATTTAATTGTTCCTTCAAACCCTCTCTCCTTTCTCATAGATGACTTTCCAGTTCAGCCTCTGGGACAAGTTCAGGGAGCTGCCCAACCTTTCCAGCAGCACCTTTAACAATCTGGTCCAGCTGGTCACCTGCTTCCTTCAGAGGAAATGCCTCTCACTCGCCATTCTCAAAGTAATTAATATTATGTATATATTACATGTATTTAGTTGATTTTACAGATTAAAACTTTAAACCTATTCTTTGCATTAACCTCTGCTGTTTGTGCCTTTAGGTAATAGAGTTTGGGGAACTAGATAAGCCCACAGTGCGCTTCTTGCGTCAGGTGCTGACCAAACTGCTGAAAGAAACTGAGCCCGAGGAGCTGGCCAGCATATTTGGAAGGTGAGCTGCACAACATCAGGAGAGTGATGTCACACATAGCAGGGGATAGTTTAGGGGTTTCTCCATTTGATTTAGAAAGGTTGTCTCTGTAGAGTGCATGGAACTCTTTCTTCCTGTAAAGTCACCAGAGCTATGGTTTTCACATCGGTGCAGTCGGACATCACACAGAGTTTGTAGCCAGGAACTGTTGGTGCACCTCTGTTAAGAAAAACAAAATTAAGAACTGCAGCCATGACTAAAGCCCTGTGAGGCTGCACTGGGGCATAGATGTGTTAGAGCTATACCACATGGCTGTACCATCCACCTTCTATAAACTGCTATTAGCTCACACCTTGAAAGTCAACTGTGACTCTTTTTGTTTCCCTTCTGCCAGGATTTCAGGAATTCCCAAGCTAGGAATGCTGAGGGAGGGCTTGAAGCTTTTCATTGACCACTTCCTCCTGAAGAGCATCCTGTCCCAGGGAGCAACAGAGAAAGCAGCATTGCTGTCAGAGCGTGCCCAACTCGCCACCAAAGCCATGGAGGCAAAAGAGACAAAGCTAAAACTGTAAAATACAGAAACGCACACAGCAAAAACTCAAAATATGGACTGTGATGAAAAAACAAAAAGAACTGGAACAACAGAAGACCTTTTAATACAAAAACACAAACCTACTGTGTTACTTATAAAGGAAACAAGGAAATGAAGAAGATGTGGTTAAATCTAGCAGTTTGCCTTGGTGTGTCTGTGTACAATAAAGAAAGATTTTTACATTTGAAAGTTATTGATTCCCTCAGGCACACACCAGCGTTTAAAGGGTAATCCACTGTAATAAATAATTACATAATGTTCATGCTCTTGTATATTTGTTATGAAAGAAAATGTCGTCTACCTTCATGTCAAAGAAAACCTCAATAAATTAACTTTCAACTCCTTTATGTGGAAAAAGAACTGTTTTGTGTTGGCGTAAGTCTGTCTACGTTTTCTTCAGAGACTGCCCTGGGGGAGGCAGTGTGCATCAACAGTTAATATTGCACAGTTTGGGCACCTGGGTCTATTCTTCTGGGCTTTGCTGAGTCTATTTACACCTTCCACATGATAAAGCAACTTTTAATCTGGTCTTTTTCAGCCTTAAACGTGGCTGATTGCTGCATATTTGTGTATGTCTATCCTTTTGTGGATATTTGCTGTAGGAGCAGAGAGAACCGAGAGGTGTTTACACGCCTTAATGAAATGACCTGGAGCCATGAATCTGTCCTATACTGTTCGCTAGCTGACACCAGTGCCTCTCCGCATTGTAAGCATAGCAGCATCAATCTGCTAGATTTGATACTTGCTCCTATTAATTAGCTCCGCTGGTGTGGCCTGAATCAATCCAAGACTTCGGAGCAGTACCCTGAGGTCAGGAATAGGACACTAAGGTCACCCGGGGGAAATGTTGCGAGCTGTCTCAGGTAATTTTAGAGAGCGCAATTACTTCATCAATTCAGTCAGTTGAGAATTTTGGTGGAAAAGCTTGAGAATTTGGCTGCTGAGGTGGAGATAATGGGATCAATAGGCTCACTGTGCACTCCATACACTGGCTATTGTCCGCAACCACGAGCCGGAGAGTTTCCTTCAGCCTCACCTGGTGTGTGGGTCTGACCCTCAGCTGAACTTTGATTTAGTCTGCTAAAGCAAACAGCAGAAGATAACTAACAGATCCTTCAGTAATCCCTATACAAATGGCACATAATCAGTGAGACCCTGCTATAGATTAACGCTGATGACTGCGGAGGAAATGATAACGCGTCAAATCACCGCTAGCCCTGCTTTCTGGAAATAGAGCCATGCGTAAAAGCGCGCACACGAGGATTATTAAACTGCCTCAGAGGCCAAGTCGAATTAATTGAGATATACATAATATAATAAAATACGTGGTTCGTCTGAAAGAGGGTCAGGATATCAACACATTAGCAGTCGGTGAGATTTGAGGGTGTCCACTCATTTTCACCAAAAACTAGGCGCTAGATTATTTGGCCTGCACACACACACACATATATATATATGATCTATGATTACAATTTATAGCTGTTAGCTCATGGAATTTAGATGTTACACGGATTATAATATATTCTTATTATTAAATTATTATTGCTCAAAATATTTGCACCAATACTGCCCATTTTCCACAAACGCGCATCCTGTGAGGTCAATAGTCAATTATTTATATTTTGTTAAGCTGAGTTTATGAGTTTGAATGATTTCAGTACTGAAAATAGTGCCTGAGCAGCCAAGTTTGTCGCTTAACACGCCTTTAAAACGCTTTATTAATACGAGCCCATTGCTAGTGTGGTGTGAAATGTTTCCTCCGTCTGACTGCCTCCTTGCTGTTTGCTCACACTGCACGTTTGCACAGATCTGACAGCGCTATTAACAGTAATTCCCATGACCCGACCTGTCAGAGCAAGGAGGAAAACACAAGCCTCTGTCCGGAAACACACTGCGAGCAAAATCATAAATCAGAGGGAGTGCGTTTGCAAGAAAGAAAATAGTTTTATATAGGAAAAACCCCCAAAACACTTTATTTCACATTGTTTGCGAAGACGCTAAACAATAATTTAGCATGCAGATGTATTATAAGTAAGATGTATTATATGTACGTTTTATAAATACAGATAGAAAAATAAACATAACATTTTTCCAGTGTGATATGGCACCGAGGAAGTAAAACATCACAAAGAACAAAAATAAAAGAGCCACTATTAAGTGTAAGGGATATAGGATAGGATATAATTGAAAGATTATTGCTGATAAACTAACCATCACAGCAGGTGGATATTGCAAAATCCTGAGCCAGTTTACAGCGTTTGCATATAACCATGCAATAGGCTACGTCACAGTTTTACCTATAGCCGGGTGCTGCACGATATAAACCGCAAATCTTCTGCTTTATTGCTTGTTTATGACACGAGGGTCTAATCTTGACCTACATTTTATTATTTTCATAACAAAAACAAAAATCTCCACAATTCCAAGTAGGTGATTAGAGGTTGGATTACATGCATCTAACTGCATTTTACAGCGAAAGCCCCCCCAGAGTCACTAGAAATGGAAAACGCTGCCTTCGCCCTTTTGCTCCAAGCTTCAAGGCTGCGGACTTATGTCACTGTTGTGATTCCTCTCGTCGTCCGAAGAGCAGTCTGACGAGTTGTACAGGAAATTTTCGCCTTCGTCGTCGTCACTGTCCCTGAAATCTCTTATTCTGCCATTTTTTGAGTCCGTCTTGCTGTGATAATCCGACTGTTGGAGTCCGTCTGATTTCTCTTGGCCGCCCTTGGAACCTTTCTGCTTCTCGGCCTCCTGGGCGGCCTGCTCTTTTGCCTTCTTGCTTCTCTTCCACTTCATGCGTCTGTTCTGGAACCAGATTTTAACCTGGAAAAGGGCAGAATAAATGATTTAAACTGGTGTGAAGGAAACTTGGGCAACAAATCATCAACTTCTCCCTAGCCTTTAATTTTCTACCACACTCAGTATTTTTGGAGAATTTTATGAGTTCATGCATAGGCTAATATTGCACTATTAGCCTATGCATGAACTCATAAAATTCTCCAAAAATACTAAAAATAGCACAGGAATGAAGGTGATATCGGCGCGTAAAAGTCACCCGTGCGCCTGACATTGACCTTTTGGGTATTGCAGTCATCCTTCCGCCTGAAATGTAATGCAGTGTTTCAAAAAATCTGTAGAATATAGTAAAATCAGCTTTAATCGATGTATGTATATATATATGCATCGATTAAAGCTGATTTTACTATATATAGATATATATAGATATAGATATAGATATATATATATTAAAAAAATTTAAGTTAAAAGATTTTTTTAAAGCCGAATTACCATTCCAGAGTTTAGAAACACCAGTTGGAAAATTACGTTATCATAACTTAAAGTTATCATTCATATATATGCTAGAAAATATTTTTTCATATCAAATACTAAACACAAACTCTTTCAATCATTCTGCAAAATTCTAGTTTATATATATATATGTATATATATATATATATATATGTGTGTGTGTGTGTGTGTGTGTGTGTGTGCTGTCGTGCAGTCATGTTTTACCTGAGTTTCTGTCAGCATGAGGGAGGTGGCCACTTCAAAGCGCTTTGGTCTTGACAGGTACTTATTCAATTTGAACTGATGCTCCAGTTCCAGCAGCTGCTGACTCGTGAATGCAGTTCTTGGTCTTCGGCACTTTCCAAGTAAGTTGGACTGCGCCTGAGCTGCATGAATATATATATTAAAAAAAGAAGAAGTCAGCTTTCACACATTCAGCAATTTCTGTCATGCATTTTATGTAAAGAAAGCCATCATATTCAAATATTCACAATCATCACATTAAAACTGCTTGTGTTGTAGAGGATACTTTGGAGAAAAAAAAGAGGAGTCGGCAGCATAGGCTATTTATTATGCGTCCTTGTTCTCTCAAACAGCAAGCTTGTCTCGCCATCAATACATCCACAGACAAGCTATTTGCCACCCAGTTTTGAGTAAATCTGTTAAAACGAGCAGAAACAAAAAGGCAGTATCTGGTGAGCAAATAGCATGTCGACTGTGGGTTTCACACTCCTCTGCCACTTTCCCACTGTCCATTATCTGTCCATTTTAGTTCCTCTATGAAAAAGCATCAGTGTGTCACGCACAGTTCCCTTCAGACGATAATATCTGATAGAAATTGTGCACCAGAAATTCCCAAATCTAACTTTTTTTCCAAGTTAAATCACATGTTATGGGCATCTAGGCCAGCATTATTTTTACTCTTCAAGATATTATGTTAAACAAGATATAAAGCAGACTACACCACAACCAAGGGCTGAATAATATTTTGGGGTTTTACTCAAAGTGAGGGATTTGAAATTGCCAAAATGTCATGTGTCATGAAACTGCTACTCACAATTAAAGTCAGACATTTTGGGGAGCATCATCCCGGCCGTGGAGACCCGGAGCCAGTGGTCCAGCTGGAAGGTGCTGGCTGTCAGTTTAATGGGATCGCTGGTGTGGTGGTGATGAGAGCCGTGTGGATAGGAGTAGGACAGGGCAGGGTGTTGGCCTGTAAGCGCAGCAGCCGAGTAGGTGTACATGGGATGACCGTAGAGAGCCTGTGCTGGAATCCCTGCCGTGCTCTGCGGATGTAATCCAACCATGCTGTGCGGGCTGTTGAGGAAACCCGGTTTGGGAATCAACCCGCAGGTGGGAATCCTCGGCGGAGACGGCGTGTCGGCGCGTAAAGAATCGCCACTGGTGGTCAGCTCCGCGGCTGCCACACTTCCAGACGATGGGATGGAGGAGGAGGAAGACAGGGAAGTGACAAGCGCCAGCGGCGAGGTCTGCGCCTTGGGTGTATCGACTGCTAAAAGCGCGTCAATGCGAAAGTTTTTGGATTTCTCCATCGGTGACCCGGTGCGCGTCCTTCTCGCCACTGCTGCTCAGACTGAAGGAGAAGCCACAGCCGTTTCCCCACCTCTCAAAAGTTATGATGGGATCCGGAGTGTGTGAGAGGAACTCCGTGTCACACTTAATTCCTGTCAGAAGGAGGCGATTGGTGCAGACGTCTGGCAGGGGGCTGTCCGAAGCGTCACTGCGCACCCAACAAAGCCTCCCTGCAGTAAGCACGGCGCTGGCAGAGTTACTGTTTCCATAAAACATTGCCATTACTGAGGGAAAAAACGATGCAGACATTTTGAAATATTTTTCTGTTTTTGGTCAGCTGGATGCTAATTTTGCTTATATGCGCAATTCTTCAGCAGCAGGTTTAGGCTGGCATGTTTCCAGTGTGACTATTTATAAAATACAGGACCTTCTTCGATTAGAAGTGAGCTGGTAGTATTGGTTTAACTTTGAAAGACAGCAAATATATATTTATATTTAAATATATTATTTCATTAGAAACCACGTATTAAAATCCCTGTTTTCTTAGAATTGAGCGAATACACGCATTACTACTGCAAGAGCAGATAAAAATAGAACAATTCCCTGTTTCCAGAGGTGAGCTCTGTCTTTGGGCCTGCATGCTTCATGGTTCATTTGAGGACGGGACATGGTTTAGCCGAAGCAGAACAAAACAAAACATACTTACGATAGCCGTGATAATAAGGGGGGATATTACGAAGCGCATAGGTCGAGTTGGATTGTGACGCCAACTCAATTTTCAGACCTTACACGTGAAGTGATTTGTGGCTGCCTTGACAACAGTGACCCATTAAATTCAGGGGGAAAAAACTGCATACGCAAAAGTGAGCCACATAGGCCAACAGGGAAATTTAAGTAAAAGCCCTCCTTCTGTCGCTCCAAAACCTGAAGGTGACTGACGCACAGCGACACGTTACAATGGCGCTATGCATCTGAATTAATTAGGTCCATGCGTCTCTGCTTGTAGCGTTTACGTTGTTGATTTTTATAACTTATTATTAATTGTAACCTTAAAAAAATAGAATCTCTGAACTGTGACGAATAATACGGATGGTTTGATGTTTTTTAAAAAATCAACAAGGAGGCATCGACAAATTTTGCATTTGAATGCCTTAAAATGTGATGAGGAGAGAGATGTAATCGGCCCGTGGCTCCGGGTGACGTGGGTCTAATAAGCCACTTAAAGTTAATGGAAGAGGAGGTCAAAATGAGAATTATTGACACCGCGTTGCCCTTAACTGGTCTACCAATAAAGCTGATTAGTTTTTGTCAATTCATCAGCTAACCGCACTCCTGGGACGTTTATTTGCTCGGGGGAAATCAACAAGTCACCGGGTAGTTTTGAAGTAAAGGATCGCCATTTAATTGTGGACCTTGATGATCACGAGCAATTACAGAATGATAAGGGGGAGATTGATGTGGGTGTGTGGGACGCGGGCCTGCGTGGAAACGTGGAGGAGAGAGGAGGTATGACAGAGAGGAGACGATCAAATGCGCTTCGAGCATTTCTGCGAGAAAATGCGCAGATGTTGACGATGTGAAGATGTTGTACTAGAGTCTCGAATGCATTGACTTGTGAATATTTTACCAAAATGTTTCTGAAAACAGCGCATTAAAAAAATCAATCCAAATATCCGGTCCAGATGCCCACAGCAACTCTCGTTCAATCTGAGCAGGCATTAAAGAGGGTGGTTTAAAATTATTATGATATTGCCATGGGTTTAATTAACATCTCCACCTCGGAATATTTAACAGATGCGAGTTGCCGAAACACAAGTTTTCTTTTGCATATTCCTCAACGATTAAACGCACTTTATCAGCCTTCTGTCTGATTTTCTACAACAGCCGGACTCTTATTCTGCGCGCCTTGTCCCCCACCACGGGTTTAATTTCATTAAGGAGCCCACATGAATATTTCTATTAAAGCAGCGGTGAAATATGGAGTCATTTAGTATTGGCCTTCGCCGATCACGCAGATTTATAGCTCCTTTTCATCACATCCAGGAGAGAGAAAATTAATAAGGAGCCCAATGGAAACTGACCCTAAAACCCTTTTCTTTCCTGAAAGCTGTTAATTTGCTCCGTAATTACTTTCACAATTAACTAAAATACAAATCAAAGTGACAAATCGAGATAGTTTATATATTAATTACCTTTGGTAAATGTGTTCATTATGAAAAGGCGGTTTAAAGGAACCTGCCCTGTCTCTTTTAACGCAATAAATGCAGAATTCGCTCAAACTGGCAAAACCGGGAATTTTATACTGATTTTGTACAATTTCCACGACATTTGTTTTCTATTTAAGGGAAATCTTTGATGTCGGTGTCAGATATATCAGTGCAATTACGAGTGAGCGACTTAAAATAACACCAAGGATCCAACCCCTTTACTAAATTCGATATCGAGGTTTTAGTCTCAGACAAAAGTGTTACACGGTGAGCCTGAAGGCGCAGGCAATTTGTTGACATGTGCCAAAAGGGTAGTACTTCTATTATACACTACTATGCATTAGCGGTCATATAGATATATTTTAGTACAATTATATCCATATCCGACAATTATTGTCAGTGTTCACACTCATTATCCAGTCTAATGACGACAGGAAGCTTCTTATGACCTTTAATTCGTGATTGTTATTTTAACACAAACATCATAAATGATAATAATAAATATTAAAAAATAATAATAACAATAAAATATTCATTATTCGATTATTTCTTTAACTTAAATCTAATTTATTTAATTTCGGATTTGGCGTCTCCCTGCACAATTTTAATACAACATCATCTTTTTAAGTCAATTCATGCGACCTATATAGTTTGTCTTTAACGGCTCTCATAAATACCTCAATCTCAGACTGCATGTGCACTTTTCAAAACCACCACAAAGCTACTGTGCCGTTTTATGAAATGTTCAGAGTGGGGAGGTTTTTGCTCTTTGTTTATTAAAACAATGATGACATTCAGAGACTTGCGTGTCCCTTTTACACGTTCTGTTGGCTCTGTTAGGGGAATTGAATCATATGGTATTATTATCATTAACAATCATCGACAGTGACCTTTTGTGTATTAAAGTTATCTTTCACCTTCCACACGAAATTTGTCAGAGTTTCAAAGAAATCAGCTGAATCAAAAAGTTTGTCTAAATATATGAAAGGTCCTCAAAGCAGAATTTCCATTCTAAATGGAAAAATTAGGTTTCACTACAATTTTTAATTTAAATGCTTAAAATATTTTTTTTCCTCATATCAAATGTGCAACACTTGGTTTTTAATATCAAAAAATGTGTGCATTTCAACAGTTTGACCAAAAAATAAACAAAAAACAAATCTGATCTGTGTGCCATGTGCGCAGATTTTTTTTAATCTGTTGACTCTACTAAAAGAATTTAATCTTATTATTCTTATTGTGAATGTTAGGCTGACATTTTCAGTAATGTTAGCCTTTCTGATTATTAAAAGCACTGATATTGGAAAAAAACAGGTGTGAGATCACAGGGGTACAGAGTGTAGAAGCAACACGACTTCACAAAAATCATGTTTGTGTAAAACAAATTTGAGTATTTTCGAGAACAAAAGGTATTTCTTCAAAAATAAACACAAGATTAAAAAAGGTGCATGCCAAATTACTGGAAATTGTTGTCAACATTGTTATTTAAATGTACTTTTCCTGTAGAAAATCTACTTTTCCGGGAGTTCGTTTGAGCTCAGATAAAAATAAGCACAGTACAGTTTCAATGACCAATCATGCAGTAACACTATTACTAGAATAGCAGCAGGGCTGAGGTCATCAGAAGCCTATATATGGACCAAAAATAAAATTCAAAGCAGAACTCTCCTCTGGTTTTAATTTTGCTTTCTCTATATCAATGGTAAGGGTTACTTAAGGGTAAAAATATATATTTATTAACATTGAACTATTAATTTCCTCTTTAATGATAAAATTCCTGAAAAGTCCAGAGACTTCACAGAAAAACTGAAATGTAAGTATCTTTATTTTTATCACATTTTCCATGTGTTTCCAAAAGTCTTTTTTCCCCTCCCCTCTTCATGTATGTACAAGTCCCGGAGAAAAAAACAAAACAAAACAGGATAAAGTCAACAAATGTATAAATATCTAACCAAAAAAACAAAAAACAAACATTTATTTTGGTGTTTCTGAAGCCCATTGAGCCAAACTGGCGATCGACGCAGGACCACTTACAGGCAACTAATACAAACAGTCTTTTAATATATGCAGACATCCTGAGGTCTAACAGGAACAAAACACACCTAAACTAAATCAGGATAACGACGCAAGAGAAGTAAGCTTAAAAAAATACACAACAGACAAAGACTGACCAAAATAAAACAGGAAATAAACAAATATGAAGATAAATAATTTATAATAAGGAAAAAGGAGGCAGGATAACTGAAATTAAAAAAAATAAACAAACTAAAACCATGAAAATCATGCAGAACTATTAAAACAAAAGCTCAAGAATAACACATGGAAAGCAAGTCCACAGCTTTAAAACACTGTCAAAAAAAATCCAAGGACCATGACAGCCTCACTGTTAGTACTGTGTCAGGGTATACCACACCTTTCACCCAGCGACAGCTGGGATAGACTCCAACACCTCTTGAATGAGATAAGTGGATGATTTATGTAGTTCAGAGCAGGTATTACAATATAAACACAACACCTGATGAAATCAGTTGACTCACAGACATCCCAGATATAAATAAACATGTGCATCAATGCCTCATCAGGCTGGTTTTGTTAACAGATATGACCAAACTCACAAAGACTAACACTCAGGATATTTCCTCTTTGATCTTTTTGCCCTCAGGGTTCCTCAGGCTTCAGTGACCTGCTTCATGAAGCTAGTCTGAAGTCAGTTAATTCACTCCTTAAATTTTTTCTTCACTTTTTAAAATTAACTTTTTTCAGCTATTATTCTATTGCACGTGATATCATTTAGCATGTAGTTGTCTGCTTTCAGTTGTTTTGGTTGCCATTAGAGGTCACCCCAACATCTCACCCCATCCCCAGTATCTTTCGTCACACTGACCCTCTGCATGCCTTCCTCTTTTCCTCCTACCTGGCAACTCAAAATTCAGCATCTTTTATCCAGTATCTCTTGTCCACATATCCCGTCTCGTCTCTGCACATGTCCAAACCATCTTGGCCTCTCCTCTCTTTGTCTCCAAACTGCTCAACCTGAGCTGTCCCTTCGACATATTAATTTCTAATCCTGTCCATCCTTGTCACTCCCAAGGTAAATCTAGTATTTTCAGTTCTAAACAGCTGCAGCTCAGTGTCTTGTGTTTTCATCAGTGCAACCATCTCCAAACATTAAACCCCAGGAGGTCTCATGTTCCCTTTAACTCTTGCTGCTATCATTCTGTCACAAATCACCTCTGACACTCATCTCCATCTGCCACTCTGCCTTTCACTCTGCCCAATGCTTTAAAAAAATTCAGTGTTGTCCAATCATATTTTTTTTCTAATAATCTGCATTTGTTTTGGCCCTTACCTTAGTCTAAGTTTTTTTGTTTATTTTAATTACCTAAAATGGTTAGCTTTAGTTAACTTTAATGACCTTGGTTCATGTTTCCCTTACTTTAGAGGACACTAACCATAATCTAAACATCTATCCCAGACTCATCAGGTTAAAAGTTAATGGTGTTTTTTTTTTCGTGTTTTTTCCCTAAAAAATACACGAAGGTCCTCGCAAAATGACAAATTCAACCCAAACACACACTCATGCTCTAGCCCGAGAACCTTCTCAATGGCTCTAGTAGAAGGGCGGGTCTTAGAGACGGTATTGACAGACATTCTGTCCAATCAGCTGCCTCGCTTTGCAGGAAGCGGATGCAGGCTGCTCTCCGGTGTTGTGTTGATTTCTAGAGAGAGCAGGAAAAGAAGACTTGACGTTTGGAGAAACGTAAACATCCTTCTCAGTGTTGTAGTGTCTGTCTCACTTCTTAGCTCAAAAGTCGAAGGTAAACGATTCATACATTGCTGCTTATTTTTCTCAGATGTGTGTCCTTCAAAAGAAATGATGTCAAAAGGACATGCGGGTAGGGTAGGAAGACACCCCCCCCGGAAAGTTAGCCTGGCTCAGCGTTTAGCTGCCCAGCTAGTTAGCTGCATTGCTAACGTCAGCAAAATCATGCTGCTTGCACATACGTTGTCCTTGCTGCGACATGTCACGAATAAATGAGCTTTAATATGGTGTCTCATTGTTGGGGTCGTTTAGAGGAAGCAGGCTTGTTAAAGCCCCTAGCAGCTGCTGAGTCATTAGCTAACCGGCTAAGTTAACCGGTTAGCTAACTATTGTTGCATTCAAACTGAAGGTCTGGCTGAACTTGACCTCCTGTGATGTTGTTCAACTGTTGTCCGCTTTGACTGTTCATAATCGTTTAATTTTGCTACTAAAAATATGGCCTGCAAACGTAGCTTTATAGTGTCGTGGTCGGAGAAACTGTTAGCCGAAGTTAATTGTTTATAAGTTGGCAGTCAAGTCATCACGACTGGTCTGTTTCATTTTCTCTTTCAGAAATTAGAGTAAGCCTTCGAGTCAGTCAGTCCATGGAAAAAATCTAACGATGTTCAGCTTTGAGGGAGATTTCAAGACAAGACCCAAGGTGTCCCTTGGAGGAGCGAGTAAAAAGGTAAGTGGCATCTCAAAACTGGGAATACATCTGCTGCCATTAACAAACCACACATAGCTCTATGCTTAGCAGATGTGGTTAAAACGTGTTGTTGTGTTGCATTTTTATAATTATCTTTGTTGCTTTTCAGGAGGAGAAGGCATCACTGTTGCACCGCACTCAAGAAGAGAGACGGAAAAGAGAAGTAATGTCTCTTCTGAAGTCTTTTGTTTGTGCCCTTTAAAGTTTTGCAGCTCATACTATTTGCAATTTTGAAAAGTCAGTTCTTTCATTGTTTCACCCAGCTTGGTCTTGCAAAGAAACATGAAATATTAATGAAAAAGGAGTATATTTGTTTGCGTTCATAAATATAAACGTCACATTTCTTTGTGACAGTCAGCATGACGTTGAAACTAGTGTAGTGCTGCAAAGCTTTTTTTCTCCTTGATTTCTTTTTCTGTATATCACACTTACATGCTTCAGATTAATATTAAACAAAGGCCCAAGAAAATACAGAATGCAGTTTTTTTTAAAGTAGTTATTTCATTTATTAAGGGAAGAAATATAGTATGTCAAAAAGCAATTGCCCCCTAAACTTAATAACTGGTTGTGCTACCATTGGCAGCAAGTAGTGCAATCAAGCATTTGTAAATTTTGCTTTAATTTGCTCAGGATGAAAGAAGACGACTGAAGAACGCCATTATCATTCAGTCCTATGTACGCGGTTACCAAGACTTGAAAAAACAGGTATGTCTGCAAGCACATTTCATACATTACATAATTCTAGTGACATTGCATGCGATGACATATGAAACCCTCTAACTTGCAGCTGGCTAATGAATGACACCGCCTATTTGATGGTGTGGGAAGTAGCAAGTTTTTTTTCGCAACCTTAACTTTGTCCTTGTGATGAGTGTTTTTGGCTTCAAAGATCAGAAATAAACATGTGGCTTTAGGCAAAATTGTGAACTTCTGCATCTCATCAGAAAGTTGGTTGGTCCACAGACAGTTACAGCAATGATATTGTGTTACCTTACTTAAAAGGAGTTGATGCTGCATCTTGTTGTTTCTCTGAAAATGCAAATGTGGTGATTACATTTTCTTTCTTGTTTTGGGAACCGTATTGATTTGTGGTAGCAGCATTTCTGTTTTTGTACCAAGTCTGCTCAAACAGAGTGTTTACAGTGTGTGACCTGTGACTTTCTTTCTCCAGTATGCCATACAGCGGGCAAAGTTTGACGAGCGTGTCAGCCAGACGCAGTCGGGAGGAGCTCAACACGCCCTGGATGGCGTTGGTCTCTGCCTCTTATCAAGACAATTAATATTTTTCTACAGACAGAGTGTGGATGCCCATAGATTGGTGAGAAGACAAAAAAAACCCCGAGCCTTAGGCCCTTTGGTTGTATCAATAGATTTAATGGATGCTAATATATAAAAAAGTTGTGTTTGCCAAAGACCAAAACTGTGTCTACTTGTGTGTTGATAAAGATATGGCTGTGCCAGAACCTGGTGAAGCACAACGGCCAGTTTGTGAAGCTGTTGGTTGGCCCACAGAAGAAGACATGCGTGTTTCAGATCAAGAGGATCTTAGGCTTCTGCTGCAGGTATTGGAAATAAATAATTTTCTTACAGATGCATAAACGCAAAAGCTGATGGGATATCTGTAACAGAAGTTGCCATTATCACTCTTGTCGCTCTCTCCTGTCTTTTAGACTCTTGCAGAGCTGCACGGATGACAGTTTAAATGTTGCAGTTCCCATGCGAATGCTAGAAATCTTTTCTACAGAGAGAACCTATCTTCCCGTTATTCCAGATGCTAATAATGTAGCTTCATTACTCGAGCAGATTTTGCACTACATGGTACAGAAAGGTAAGCTCACTGGCTTAACTTTTATCTCTGTTGTGAGTCTGCGGTCAGGATTTTTTTTTTTCTTCTTTTTATAGAAAGAAAAGAAATGTCAGTGACACACACATTCCTGCAGCATAGGTGCAAATAAACCTGTTGAGACCAAATTATTAAACAATAAGGGGTGTGCAGAGATCTTGAATGTGTGTCAATATAATTTTGTCAGTGTTTTTATCAGTACAGGGCAGTTCATGTTGTGACTGGTACAGGATTACATTCAAGTCAAGTGTATTTCAAGTACTGACGATTTCCCAGAAGCATGAGTCATTTCAAAAGCACGGTTTAAAGTTAGTCATTGTTGTCTGCACGAAACATTTTTTAGCATTACATCTGAAAAAAATCCTACTTTTTAGCCTGAATGTTAGGTTTAAGGGACTCATTTTTGCAACATTTCAGTTACTGCAAACAGGAAGATTTCTTTTTTTAATATGTTTATATTAAATCCGTAATTACATTAGCGTTTTCTCAGATAATTATTTTGAGTGTTAATTCTTCTCTCTGTCCTCTCATCAGGATACTACAGGTCGCTGTATATTCTTGTGAATCACAGGCTCCCTTCCAGTCTGGAGTACAGCGACGCTCCCACTATCCCCCTGGCAAGCACACTGTTGGAGCACATCCTCAAACCTCTGCACTTTACCTACTCCTCCTGCACAACAGGCGCAAGGTACAGTGAGCAAAGCAGGAGAACAGGAACATTTGCACAGGATGCGACAAGAAAGACGCCCCTAAAAGATTACCTGCTAGTATTTGTCGTACAATGATGATTGTCTGAAGGACAGTTTTAGAGAAATTAGTGCATGCATCTCCAAAAAAAAGAAGACAGCGCTGCTATTTTCACTTTTTGGGAAAGTAAGCTAAAACAATAAGCAGTGGCATTCAAAAAACTTAGTTTGCCCTGTATTGTTTAACTATTTACTGAAGGAATTGTCTCAAAAGTTACACAATTCTGCAGAACGCCCGGCACATACAGTAAACAGTGGAGACGATAGCGGCATAATAGCAGGAACAGAAGGTGTTTGTCTCTGTTGAATTCTTTTAAAATCATCCATTAAGCCAATCAGACAAACTACACCAGTTTTTGTCCCTCTTGTCAATAGTGAAGCAGTAATTGCTTCACAGACCAATTTACAACAAGCCATAAAAGTTTCCCAGACTTGCTTGCTCGCTGGAGTGCAGAATACCAGCCTGTTTGTCTCTTGGTTTGAGACATTCTTAATAACAAACGACGAGAGGACTTCTTTTCTTCTTTGAAGAAAAGCAAGACGGGAGTGAGAGGAACTTGTGTACATACTGGCTCTAACAGCTAATTATCTGACTTGGCTCGCCAGATGTGTGTGACCAGGCTACACAAAGCAGCACTGTTTGGAGAGACAATATTGGAGAAGTCACACAGTAGAAAGAGCAGGGAGATGTTAAATCAACCCATACTTTAGTGAATTTATCGATGAGCAAACAGTATTTTGATATTATTTTTATTTTGTTAGGATTTCACACAGTGTACTAATATCTGCTTTGTCTATCATGTTACAGGCAGTTTGTATTTGCGGCTTTTACCGAGGAGTTCATCTCTGCTCCGTTTACTGAGCAGATCTTTCACTTCTTTATCCCGGCACTATCAGACTTCCGTCACTCATTCCCTTTCGAGGCTTTCCTGAGCTCCCTTAAGGCCACGATCGACTCCTCTTCAGCAGCACAGAGCCAAGCACCATGGCTGTTTTATTTTGTCCTCTCTGCAGGGGAGAACCGCCTAGGTCAGTGGGAGTTTAGAGCTGAACACACAGGCTCATGCTTGTGCTGTACTTGTTTCTCCTGTACATTCCTCTGTGTGGTAATGAGACTGATTTATAGAGTGGGAGATGGGTTAATGTGCGCGGTAATGATGAATGATGCGCGTTGGCAGGCTCACTATCAGAGGAGGGTCTCCTGTTGTACCTCCGGGCCCTGCAGACGCTGCTGCCGCTGCTGCCAGTGTCAGAAAGCAGCACCAGGCCAGAAGTGAGCAGCGACTCGGAGGATGACGATAACGCTGGCATCCAGCCGCTACCCATGCAGGTAAAATCCCCGCATATATGTCCAAATATCTCAGCGGACAGCATGCATCGGTGAGGGATGTCAGTGTTGATAAGGCCCCTCTACACATTTCTAGCATTCACACAATTCAGTTAATTTTTACTTTTATTTCTACATTCAAAACATGTGCAAAGCCCCATTTTTTAAATTTTTTTTTTTTTGTCATGAGTTTTGCTTTGTAGATGTGAAACTGTTCCGCAAGACATTTACCTTTACATAGCATAAACAATATGGCTAACGATAACAAAACAAAAGTTTCTTACAGTCAAAGCAGTTTTGATTTAAGCAAAACTTGAATATCTCAAAAAGGTCATTCTCGTGTTAACAGTTTTCACTAGAAATGTGACTTAGCCTGTTGGCTGATACCAGCACAAGGTTCATGTTGTACTCAGGTAATGTCAGCCTCTCTAATGTAAGCTGTGTGGCAGCGATGGAGAAGCCACACTTTTCATTGTGTGAACAACTGGGAGTTTGTTTCCCAAACTCAGGAATAAAAGGAATTAACAGACTATTCCTTATGTGCTTATGATGCTGAATGAGTTTAAAGTGATAATTAACATAAAGGATGACAATCAGCTGAATAACTGAAGGTAAAATGACATTAAATCACAACATTTGCCAAATTATTTCTTATTAGCTTTGCTATGGCGGTTGTGGTTGGTTTAGTTTGTTTCTGTGTTTTTGTGTTTGAAGCAGGATAACTCATTACTTATCGATGGATTTAGAGTAAATATTTACCACCAGTTGGTGGTTGACCCACTGTAAACATGATTAACTTACGAAACTGAATAAATGAATATTTGGAAGGATTCTGCACCGCTGTGGCTTAAAACATTTTGCCTCAGACCTTCAAAAATGCGTACATTCAGACACCTCGTCTAGCGATAATAAAGCGATAATATACGATACAATATATTTTATTGTCCTAGCTGGGAAATTCGTTGTGCACTCTTGTGTGGTCACAGAAGATGCTTTCACCAAGAGCCAATAAACATTTCTTTAAAAGAGAAGTAAATAGATAACTGTTATCACAAGCACAAACCAGGCAGATTAGTAGCAACAAACACTCCACAATACTCTCATATGACACCGACAAGTTTAAAAACGGATATTTAAACGCTTGGTTTTATTAACAGTAACCTAGAAATTGCAGATTGCATCTCGAAAATAAACTACAAAAAACTAAAATAACATTTTTTTTTTACCCTCGTACACATACTTCTCAATAGG
>NW_005187408.1:7386294-7416259 GCF_000239375.1 Pundamilia nyererei
GAGGAGGTCTTCACCATGATGGCGTCCATCTGTCACACGCTGATGGTGCAGCATCGTCTCATGGTGCCAAAAGTCAGGTACAAAGACGCACATTTTTGGGGGGTCTTTCATTCTTCCTGTGTCATGTAATGAAGTTAATGTAAGTAGCCTTACGCCAGGAGGCGTGTCTGAATCAAAAACACAACATCAAAGTAAATGTAAAAGCTTTTCGTTTTTTAAATGGCATATCATAACACTTTGCACATCTCGACGGGATCAGCCTTGCATCCCAGGAGCCACCTGATGGAGAGGAAAACTGTGTGTTTATGTGTTTCCGCGCTGTAAGCAGTAATGTAAGTAACGATAAAACCAGGCAGGCAGGCAGTTATCAGAGGTCCGCACCCGCTGGCATTTACAACCGGCAGAGGAAGCCGGGATGTCAGGGAGGCTGTCAGTTCTGGATGAGGGCAATTACCCCTTTTCAGGTTGATTGCATTAGGGCCAGGATGTCAGAGGTAGCGTGGGGGTCTAGATGGCGCATTGACTGACAGGAGGTGATCAGGCTGAGCTTCATGGACGGGCAACCAGCTCTAGTTAATTATTATTGAAGCCAGTTGCTGTCAGTTCATTTATATGTGAGGATGCATTTCGGGATCACATTAGCAGCTCTGCTTTACTAGACAGATATTTTGCTATTATTTGAATCCATAACATTCCCCAAATCCTTTCAAGTAATTATATAAACTGGGCATGTGCAGCTGGACTCTAGTGGTCAGCTAGTAATTTTGCATTGTTGCTTACAAGCGGTTGACAAGAATTTAGAAGAATTTCAGCCCTTATTTTTAAATTTATTTATTTATTTTTACAGCTTCCTCTTTCTCTCGGCTTTTACCATAAATCCTGTCCTTCCTCTTCCATCATTATTGGATATCTGTACAAAATAATTAGCTCACTGAGAAAGATTAATCACTGCAGGAGTGGATGGGATAGCTTTACAAGAGGCTAAGGGGAGCAAATTGCATTCTGGTCTTGATTTACGAGTCTTAAAGCAAAAAAAAGAAAGGAAAAAAAAAAAAGAAGCCGGCCAGTCGTGCAGCCAGCCCAGCACACCGCCTTTTTAATAAATATGTAAAATGTCTCATTAAACTGCACTCCACACTTTTTTCTATAGGGTAACTTTAAAAGCAGGACAATCAACTGGGACCAAAATAGATTTTTGATTGATTTGCTAATTATACTTAGCTCAGGTTTGTTCTGGAGACCACGCAGTAATTCACTTTAACTGTTAGGGTTGGATATTTGGTGTAATTTCACTTTGATTGTTTGGTTTCTTCCAGTGTAGCACTCTGCTGCTAACAGGGTCACTCTGATTAAGTGACCTCCATTTACTTTTGAACCGTTACCGCGATCTTTGTGGTGGTGTGATTTAAAAAAAGAAAATGCTGTTGGTTCATGCGGACACAGAAGCCAGCAAAACAAATTTGTCTGTAGGCTGAGGCGCGTTCAAGGCTCACGGTATCAGATCTGACCTGAGCACGGCTGATGTTTCGGGGGTTTTGTTGTTTGTTTGTTTTTTCTGCTGAACTGAGATTCTTTCATTAGTGCAAAATGAAATGATCCAGACATTATTCATCAACCTGCTTTTTACACACACACTCACACATATGTACACACAACCCCTTCTGATGTCTTGACTTTGTTTATTAGTGGTTCATTCCATGATTGAAATGGGGGTTTGGGTTCTCTCAGGCTGTAAATCAGCATGTCAGCTGGCATTTAGTGTTTTGTTTCCCATTTCAATCAAACACCCACATCACTTGTTATGGGCCCACAGCACTGCTCCTTGCTTCCCTCCAGTGTCTTGTTGCACTGACAGATGGCCTGTGATCAACACAAACCACTTTTCAAGCCATATTGAGGTTTGTCTGCTCCTAATGTTAATCTCCATTTTGCCAGATTGGATGGTGGAATGGGAATTTGAACATTGATACTGAGATGAGACTATCTAGCAGACATGGAATTGCCCCTTTCCCACTCAACCAACTTTTATGTTTTTCCTCTGCTGACCTTTATTCCTCCGTGTTACTGTGAACACATGATGCTGCCCTGTTAACGGCAATCATCCTCATACAGTAGGTGTCAGTAGACAGAGGCCTATTATATGCAGGGCTACTTCATGTTGCTTTTCAGCTTACTTACCACATTATTGTCACCTGTTCTTATCCTCCGTGTGAAAAGCCATGCAATTTAGGAGCATACACAAAAAAAACACACACTTGAACAAAGAGCGCCTTCACACCTTGGTGCCACAGCCCGTTGAGTGCAGAGAGACTAAAGCAAAGTATGTGGGCCTTCCTCTGCGTTATCATGTAATTCACTGTGATTGTGGAAGCATGCCAGTACTGCAGGGTCACAGCGAGGACCAGGTTTCCCCTCCTCCTACGTCCTGCATTGTCTTGTCCCCCCGTCCCCTGGTCATTAAGTTAAATGGGGCTCCAGCAGGAAGACAGAGGGCTGTTTATGGGCACCCTCACCACCAACTAGTTTACTAATGGAAGGTGCCTCGCCTAAATAAAGCTTAATGGCTAATTTAATCTCCTTTTGCCCCTCACAAGGTATGAAAGGACAGAAAGAAAAAATACTAAGAAAATTGTGTGAGGGAAATATTGGTTAACAGTAGGGGTGGGGGAAAAAATCGATACTGTGTAGTATCGTGATATTTTGTATCGATACAGGGACAGCAGAAATCGATATTTTGACTTCAGAGCAAGTTGATCCTTTTTCTGAGCAAGAATCCTGACATTCCTTCACTGTCCAAATGTGTTTAACTTGTTTTTTGGCAGCAATAAACACGACAGTTTACTTATTTTAATTTAAGACATGTTTTATTTTAATTAAGTTTAAAACTTTTTTATTTAATGTAAAATTATATTTTGTTTTAATTTACTTTCAAATTCTTCAGTTGCTGAAGGGGCTGCATAGTTTTCATATTGCATAGTTCAGAATAGCTATAATTGTACCAGATGGTTGCATTCAGTTAAGTTGGACTAGACTGTAATACAAACCGTTCAGTTTGTCAACAATAAAACTGACTGAAATGAGAGAAAGACTGAGTGCGAGACTTTGATATTAGATAAAATGAATATTGATAAAGTTTACCTTTATGTGCAGAATCTGAATATCGCAAAATATTTAAAAAAAATTGCAATAATATCGTATCGTGCGTTAAGTATTGTGATAATATCGTATCGTGGGATGTATGGTGATTCCCACCTCTAGTTAACAGTGTCTTTTTCTGGGTGTTCCCTGATTAACGGGACAAAGTTGACAATCTCAGCAGGGTAAACAGGTTGGCCAAGGGTAAATGTATTGTTCTTCACACTGATTGTGCCATTTGATTGAAATATCTCACTCAAGTCTTTTCAGTTCCATTTAATATACTTAAATATTTCTGTTTTATGTGCTTGTCTTTGTTCTCTGCAGACTTCTGTACAGCTTGGCTTTCAATGCACGCTTCCTGAGACATCTCTGGCACCTCATCACCTCCATGACAACCAAGATGATCACTGGGTGAGCTACTCTAACATTGACTATACGATTTTTATCTTTTGAAGCATTGTTATAGATATGCAGTGAATCCAGAAAGTATTCACAGTGCTTCATTTGTTGCACAGTTTGTCATGTTACAGTTTTACTCCAAGATGGATTCAGATACATTCAGATAGATCTGGAACATTTCTGCAGCATTGAAGGTCCCAATGAGAACAATGGCCTCCATCATCTGTAGATGGAAAAAGTCCACTAGGACTCTCAATAGAGTTGGTAACCCGGCCAATCTGAGAGATTATAGTAGAAGGGATTTAGATAAAGACGTGACCAAGAACTGCGATGGTCACTCGGGCAGAGCATCATCATGGCTCTTTTGGAAAGAGGAGAATTTCATTGTCCTTCCAGAAGGACAGCCACTTCTCCCGCACTCCACCAATCAGGCCTGTGTGATAGAGTGGCCAAACAGAAACCACTCCTCAATGAAAAGGCAGCTGAAGGAATCTCAGACCATGAAAACTAAATTCTCTGGTCTGATGAAACAAAGATTGAACTCTTTGGCCTGAATGCCCAGTGTCATATCTGGAGGAAACCAGACATTCCTCATCAGCTGTACAAGACCATCCCTACAGTGAAGCATGGTGGTGACAGCATCATGCTGTGTGGATGATTTTTCAGTAGCATAAATGAGAAGACTAGTCAGGGTCGATAGAAAGATGAATGCGGCAATGTGATATCTTTGATGATGGTCTGCACTGAAGTGCTCTGGATCTCGAACTAGGACAACGACCCTAAGCACACAACCAAGATAACAAATATATGTAAATATTATTATGGGGTATTTTGTGTAGAATTTTGAGGTAAGAAATTAATTTAATCCATTTTACAGTATGAGTGTAATTTGATAAAGTGTGGAACAAGCGCTGTGAATACTTTCCAGACGCACCACGTTTGTATCGTAGATGGTATAGAAGATGGGCATTTCGATGAAAGGGGGAACACACAAACATCCATACAGTAAGAGATGAAAAAATACCAGAATATCACCCACCAAAACCTCAAAGAAGCAGACTTTTTGGACAGTCTTTACCACACTACAAGCCATAAGATTAGTCAGATATTAAAAATGCTCCAGAACAGGCAAACAGCACATGCACAGTAAAGATGTCCAGTTTAATGACTTGAACTAGTGGATGAGGCCTAGCAGACACCAACCGGCTCCACCTGCCATTCAGTGTGATTCAGTTAACCAGAAGCAATCTGTAAATATGTTTTTTAATGCTGTAAAGTTGAGCTTTTTAACATGGGACTTTTGCAGTAGGCCTCAGTTGGCCAGTAGACAAACTGCAGGTTTTTAAGCTCCCATTAGCTTGTATCCATGTATAGTATATTTCTGCCTGCTCACACAACCTTATACTTATTTTTTCAAATGTTTATGTGTCTGTGTTTCCTTTAGGTCTATGGTGCCACTCTTACAGCTGATCTCCCGAGGGTCTCCCATGTCCTTTGAGGACTCCAACCGCATCATTCCTGTCTTCTATCTCTTCAGCTCTCTCTTCAGCCACTCTCTTATCTCCGTGCATGACAGCGAGTTTTTTGGACATGCAATGGAAGGTAATAGACATAAACATCTGTTTAACTTGATATAATGGCGTATCTACGGTTCTCTGGTAGTCCTCTAAGTGCCCTGTTTTATATCTACATTACATATTTTATTTGACAAATAAATATTTTGTACAGAGGTCGTTGGACAGGCGAATGTACGACAGATTGGGATACGTATCCATCCCATATCGCTCATTTCCCGCTTGTAACACAATAGTATATCGCTGTTGTCCTTTGTTTTCAGCAGTCACAGGTGGTGCAGATCGATATCTGTAAATGTATTTTCCCTCTCAACAGGTCAGACGCAGTCCTCCATGATGCCCTTCACGCTGTTAGAGCTTGTGACTTTGTCTCGCTGTCTGAGAGATGCATGTCTGGGTATCATCAAGCTGGCCTACCCTAAGACCAAAGCAGAGCACAGAGAGGAGTACATGGCTGCCTTCCGTAGTGTGGGGGTGAAGACGAACACCGAGGTTCAGCAGCATATCCAGGCGGAACAGAAGCGCTGGGTGCAACTCTTCAAGGTAAGATGTGTAGTCCTATATATATATTATAGCATTTTTGTTTGTCTGTTTTGTATTTCTCATTATGTCCAGGTAAAATTATTATCTTCTTCATTTTCAGAGCATAAAAACGTATGACATTGAGGGTTTTGCCAAACACAAAGTGCACATTCAAAAAAAAGCTAAGAGTTAAATTGATGGAAAACAAAAGTGTATCAAGTAATGGGGAAAAAATATCAGAGTTTCTAAAAAGCAGAACTTTCAAACTTTGCAGTTCCTACAGTTCTCTAAGTGCATCATGGGAAATAAAGTCAGAAACCCGCTTTCTCACTGTGTGGCAAAGCCAGTAATTTGAAAACTGAAGTTTTGAGCAGTAAAATGTCAGAAAAAGCCCCACAGTCTCATTGTTGCGAAAATATTTTTCCTTTAACCTGCTTACACGTGCGTTTAACCCTAAAACATGAGGCAGGAAGTGAGCGCACAATGTCTCTCAGTAGATATACCAGCGAGAGAAATTTAGCTAGTGTTTTAAGATGAAGTTTTTCTTTATATTGAGTAGAAAATGTTAAATTTAGCATAAAATTGGAAACTTTTGAATCTTTTCTGGCCTCAGGTGTGGGCATATTTTCTGTCATCGATAAGAAAAATCCAGAGCAGTCATGTGCAAGTAGGAGTTAAGATCACAAAGCACAATAAGGATTCGTGCAGTATCTCAGTAATTAGCTTTCAGTGCACACATGTATTTAGTGAGCATTACATATTCTTCATGAGTCTTTCCTATGATCATGCTAAATCTGTTTTATTGAAGTCTGTTCATCAGCGTGTTAACCGTGAAGCATGGCACATTAGCGATGGGCCTAATTGTTGTGTAGTCCCTCTGTGCGTTGAGGCAAGAGTGGCCTAATGCTTGTCCATACCAGTTCATGTATGCATGAACAGGCAAAGATGAGACGGAGCACCAGAGAGGTCATACGCTGATTATTTACCCAGAGGAAATGAGGCAGAAAACATCCTCAACTTAATCCTAGTCTCGATTCCACATCTTCCTTCCACTTCTCCTCTTTGCTTTTCTCCACGAGAAACTGTGTTTAAGCAACTTTGTTCTTGGCCCTTAGACAAAGGATTTAAAAGTGAACGCTGGTGTTCTCTGAAAGGTGGTGAATACGTGAAGTGCATGTCTGGGATTTTCATAAAAGATCAGCTCAAAGGCCTCTTGTCAGCTAAAACGACCCATTAAAGAAGTGGGGAGCAGGGGAAATGCATTTTCCAAATTGAACGTTGGGATTTACAGTCGGTTTAACGCTGCTGACCCCTAACACGCTAATGTTTGGTTCGTGTCATCAGCTGTCCCTCCCCATCTTTTATCACCTCCATTGTCGAGCTATCTATTTAATTGAAAGAAGTTAATTGAATGAAAATGATCAACTAAGCTTGTATTAATATTGCTAATGGAACTTTCTTCTTGGCTATGTTTGGAGAACGATGTCACGCCGGAGTTTGGGAAAGGCCCATTAAGGTTTGCACTTAACCCGATGGGCTAATTAAGGAATGCTTATTCATTCCCAGAGTCAGGGGGTAGGTCTGCTCCAAACCCATCGTCACGTGCCTCTTACAGCTTTTTGCACTTGCCATTATTGCGGGCTCTGGTTGCCTCCCGGTGATTGGCCAAGATTGATTGTTGCTCTATGTAAATGACATGCTTTAGAAATGAACATGTCGATTGGAATAATCTAGCTGAGGTACTATACGGAAATTGACTGGCTGCGAGCGTTACATCTTCATGCAAAGACGTGCATGTGATTGTTCAGTAGGTGTCTAACTCGGACTTGCCATAGCAACAGGGGAGCCTCTTATTAACATTTGAGTCATTAGCAGACTGAAAAAGCTCTAAAGCCTTTCCAGACATGGGATATGTAACATTTTAGGCCTCATTAGTTTGCTAAAGTGAGGGCATGCTGTCATTCAGACATAGGTCACTTTGTATGTTCACAGAGACAGACTCGCAATGGTTTCCAAATGTGCAAAAGACTTGTTGCATAAGTGAAATGTAAAGGCACCATTTAGTTAAGTTATTTTCTACTCTGTCTGCTGCAGCGAGAGATAACGTGCCACGCCCCTCTCGCACTGGCTCAGAGAATCACAAATGATGGCACCAGAATCAAAAGTCTGAATTTATTGCAAATTAGCAACTGAGTAGGGATATGTTATTGCTGTTTAGGTTCAAAGAGTAAAAAATGCTGTTGCAACTTTTACTGAAAGAGGCCCCGTTGCTCATTGAGACATGAAACATTCACATGGCGTCAGAATAATTCAGTTTAATGATACAAGTCTTAATCCTTTAAAGCATTATGCATTCGGACAAAGGTTCAGTAATATCAGTGTAACCAAATGGAAATATCATTGCAACCCTTCGCCCTTCTGCTACAGCTCTGTGATCCAGTGCTGCTCGGCCTTTTGCTTCCTCTGTCCGATGGCTGATGTCAGCAGACCTCGCCAGTAATTAACAGGGCTGGACGTTGAGGGATGGCGCAGGTCGTTTTTCTTTTATACTCCCCATAAATGGCGCACTAATGGCTAAATTCTCAAATTGCTTTTTCTTTTTCCTCCAAGAGGAGGCACCTCATCCTACTGAACAGCCTATACGTGAAAGAAAAAAACAGCTGCTCTCCTCTGAAAATAGACTTTAGCCGCGGTTTTTAAGAATTCTTGTAGGGATGCTGATGTCAGACTTAAAGATGTTAATGTGGTATGTGTATGGATGTGTGTGTGTGTGTCTTTGTGTTTGATTTCCACTTTAGGTCATCACTAACTTGGTGAAGATGGTGAAAGCTCGTGACATCCGCCGACCCTTCTGTCCGGCAGGTCACTGGCTCTCGGAGGAGGTCAACATCCGGGCCGATAAGGTATTTACCTGTCATCACAGCTGTTTGGTTCATTGTTACATTGC
This sequence comes from Pundamilia nyererei, assembly GCF_000239375.1. Classification (NCBI taxonomy): domain Eukaryota; kingdom Metazoa; phylum Chordata; class Actinopteri; order Cichliformes; family Cichlidae; genus Pundamilia; species Pundamilia nyererei. The sequence continues at coordinate 7,394,875 of NW_005187408.1, forward strand.
GTGTTCTGCATTGGTTTAATTTTAATAGACAGAATTATAAAATGAATTTACCCTCTTAAGGGTAAAATGATCATCACAACACATTTTATCCCTCCTAACAAGGTGAAGACATGTTTAGAGCAAGTGAGAGGAGTTTCATAAACTTCAGCTTCTTTTCTTTTCTTTTTTTGTTGCACAGAAGAGCATAATTTCAAGAGGTGGTAACAGAGTCAGCATATTCTACTGTTTGTAGCTGAAAAGTTAATGAAAATTATTCTAAATTAAAATAAAAAAAATAGGTAGGTGTACACCACTGCTGTAAAAGTAAGAAAAACTTTACAAAGACTTCTTATTTTAAAGATGTTTTGGGCTTGTAAAGTCACCTGTCACCCTTATTCTGGCCCGAAGGCACAGGCAGGAGCTTCAGGTTCATCATTATCTTCCTCTCTTTTCTCTCCAGGTCACCCAGCTGTACGTCCCATCTGCAAGACACGTATGGAGAACACGGAGGATGGGCCGCATTGGGCCACTTCAGTCTACACTGGATGGTACTGTAATTTCTGCTGTTAGGTGTTTTTTTTCCCCCTTATGAAAAGATGGGTGTCAAATTGAGCCCCTTTACCTTTTTCTATGTCATCTAATTGACCTTCATATTTATCCTGCTCTGAAATCGCAGAATAGCCAATTGTTTATTTGTCATCAACTGGAATGACTAGACTCTTAAGCCTATTATCATCAGCGCTGTTTAATGTACACCACACAGCTACTCCTTTGGCATTTGGCAAAGTTTAGAAGCACATAATGTTTGTGTCAGCTTGATAAGTAGTCCAAGAAATCACAGTAATTGCTGTCCAAAGTCACCTTCTCTGTGTTTGCTTTTCATATATTATGGAATTGTGCATTGATAATGTATCTGATAAGAGAAGTTTGAGTGTAAAATCATGTTTGTGTAAAGGAAGTGTTATTGCTGATAGCCAGTAGATTCTTCCTCAATGAGTGAGATAAAGAGATAGAAGTACATTTCCAGTACCATAATGTTTCCTTCACAGGCCTCCCAGGGATGTGAAAAGAAGCTGCAGAAAAGTCATTAACCTTCCCCATTCCTACCAAGATATATTAACCACATTTTCTCTTCATTGACTCAATTAGGCACTCAGGAAAATACACTGACGTCGACACGGGGCTTCATCAGGCTCACTTTGGGTTTCTGTGAAGTACGGTGTGAAAACAAGCTGATAAAAATGTGTGTATGATCTACCCAGTGCCACTCAGAGGCCGTGTGGGATAAATTCAATTAGCGTGAAAGTACCTGATGAAGTCAGCCACATCTGGTCCACGTGTTTGTCTGGCCTTTTCTCATTTCCTTAAATGGACAGCCCCATGGCTGATGAATGAGCAATGTATTGACCACTCAGAGGCCATATTTCTCCTCAAAGATGGAAACCTGATGGGAAAATGCAGATCAGATTGACTAATTGGGCAGAATAATTGAGCTGCAGTGGACACGGAGGAGGGTGAAGAGCGGTTTAGCTATTGTAGCGTTTTTTTTCTTCTGTGGGCTAAACAGTCTAAATGCCAAGTTTAATACAAAACAAACAGCAGCCTAATGGATAAAGCCCAGCAGGTGGATGGACAGGTCACAGCTGGGTTAATTAAAAGGCTGTAGGGTGGAAAGGGTATTTAATGGTTGGCCTGTGGAACGCGTTTTAATCGTAATGCTTAACAGTGAGGAGCGATTATGTTAGATGAGTGTTACAGAGTGATGTTGGAGAGTGTGCTTCCAGCTCAAAAACCACTTGGCTGTTAAATTACAAATATTGTGTATTAATGAACAATTATATTGCACATACTGAGGGTTAAATTCATCGGCGTAACTTTGTGCTGAACATTGGGGGGGTCAAGATCTGTGTCTAAATAAATAAATAAATCCCCAGATGAATAAACATGCAACTATTTTGCTGGTATTTATGCAAGATAATTCATAATTTTATTGGGGGGATTATATTGGTTGGGTCATAACCCCCCTGGGAATTATGCCCCTGGTTAAATCTGAGACTCATGAAGTTACTTTTTTTTTTATAAAAGCACAAAGTATTTAGATCATGAGTTTTTTTTTACTGTGATTTGGACAAAAATCACTAAATAACTATATTGTATAAAAACAAGAAGAAAATGCCTGATTCCCTGCATTAAAGCAATCGGTAAAATATCGAACACTGTGGGTTTGTTTTTTGTTTTTTTTAGTTGGTTTAGAGCCTCCACAGCTGTCTGTGTCCGAGGAAAGACATCTGGCCATCCTCACCGAGCTCCCATTTGTGGTGCCCTTCGAGGAGCGAGTGAAGGTACTGCACCGCTGCTCCATACTCAGCTGCACCATAAGGCTTTGAGTGTTGTATTATAGTGATTGCCTTTATATAGTATACATATAATGCTATTAAATTTGCTGGTTATTTTGAGAATATTAAAGCTTGCCAGTAAGTATTTAACACTGTGGTAACAACTCGAGTGCAGCGCTTTACGTCTTTGTAGCTACATTCATATTTTTTTATTGATTGGAGGTAAAAGTAGAGAAGCAAAAATCCATTTGTTTCAGTTATCCAGTTACATATTTGGATTTTACCCATCATTGGTTAGCAGCGCTTTGCTTTTAGGAATTGTTCGTGTTTGTATGTTCAAAATCTAAAGCTCAAAATAATTCGCAGGATTAAACATTTTATAACTCCCAGGATTTGTCACTGACCCTGTCACCGGGTTCATGTCTGTCTTGTAGATCTTCCAGAGGTTAATCTTCGCCGACAAGCGAGATGTGCAGGGGGACGGCCCGTTCCCCGACGGCATCAATGTCACCATCAGGCGCAACTACATATATGAGGACGCCTACGACAAACTCTCTCCAGAAAACGGTACTGCATGCGCGTTACAATTTCAATAAAAGAAAACTGTAATACGTGCATTATTTTGTGGGTAAACAATGTGAAGCGAGTACATCATAGCACATTACACCATAGAAAACGTGCAGCTGCGTCATTCCGAGCACAAGAAATGAGGCGGCATTCTGTAGTAAATGCCGATAATGTTCCCGAAACTCTTGTTATGCTCCATTAAAATCTTAATATCAAGGATCAAGGTTTTGGTTAGCAGCAAAGATGAAGGTTGGCTCTCCTCCTGTGCAGAGTATTGAGTTTCAGTAAAGCTGTAATTGTGGTCGCGATTATTATAATGGAGCGCATAAAAGCAGAATCAATTATTTTAAGTCACCTCTTTTGTGTTTGAATTTGAAAGGGTGCTCGAGAGGGAGCAATCTGATTAAAAAGAGTAGTAGGAGACCTGGGCTAAAGACATGATCTATATCATTCATGTGTGTATATACGTTATAGCTGTCTTGATTTATTGCCATACATTAATTATTCTGAAAGATGACCTTTTACAGAATTTGATTATAATATTTTGCAGGTCAAGAAAGTGCTTTAGCGCAAAATATGTTTGTTGGATTAAAACGCACAGCACTTCAGACTTGTGGGAATATATACACCTAATGTCCACTTCATTAGGTACACCTTGCTTGTACTGGGTTGCCTTCAGAAATGCTTTAATTCTTTGCATCGATGATTCAAAAAGATGCTGGAAACATTCCTCTGAGATTTTGGTCCATGTTGACTTGTTTCCATATCACACAGTGGCTGTAGATTTGTCGGCTTCATATCCACGATACTAAACCCATGCAAATTGTAGCCTCAGTTTCTCTTTCTTACTGGACAGAAAACAGCTGCAGTGGCACCTGGTGTGATCTTCTGCTGCTGGAGCCCACCTACTGCAAATTTCAGTGTGTTGTGTGTTCAGAGATGCTCTTCTTCTACCGTGGCTGTAATGAGTGGTTATTTGTGTCCGCCTGAAGCAGCATGACCATTCTCCTTTGAACTTTGACCTCATCAAGGCATTTTCATGCAGACAATTACTGCTCACTGGATATTGTCTCTTTTTTGGATCATTCTCTTTAAAATCTACAGATGACTGTGTGTGGAAAATCCCAGCAGATCAGCAGTTTTTAAAATACTCAGAAAAGCCCGTCTGGCACCAGCCACCATGCTAAAAATTACTTAAATTATCTTTCCTCCTCATTCTGACGATCAGTTTGAACATCAGCTGGTCATCTCAACCATGCCTACACGCCTAAATGTATTGATTTGCTGCCTTGTGATTGGCTGATTAAATATTTGGATTAATGAGCAGTTTCCCTAACAGTGGGTGGCAAGTGTATACATTAATACTGTTTTTACATTTTCTGATGGTAAATAAGTTCAACCCTCTAAAGGAACCTTTTAATATTTAATAGATGGATAATAATAACAAGTCAAAATAATTGCAATTTTATTAATTATTTAAAAAAATAGAACCAGTCAGCTCGATAAAATGTTCAAGTTTTAGTTTTAACATAAAGGTGACATCGAAATGGAACAGGAATATTTCCTGTCGGCTGCACTGAATATGAAATAATTTAGTCACTGTGTAAATGGTTTCACAGGGTTACTCAGAAGGTCACTGAGGGCAAAAGTTAGGAAGAAGGTAGAGGAAGCTATGTAAGTGAATGTTTGCAAACCTCCACTAATGTGATTCTGTCAAAATGGCCTAAAAATCTGGACTTTGATCTTAACTTTTACAAGTTGTTGGGCCTCTCCGCTCAGTTCTTCTCCTTTGCCGTGAGCCATAGATTACTTTGATGTGTTAATCACTGTTTTTTTATATGCATTTAATTGTTTCTATTCACAACAGTTTATATTTTTACTTGCAAAACTGATTTCCTGCTTAGAACAAAATAAAACTACATAAATATAGGGGTATTTTAAACAATGGGGGTCATCCAGCTGATTACCAGGAAGGGCATGTTTGGTAAACACAGTCACATTTCATTTGTTAGCTCATAAAAGCACTTAGAAAATAAGTCAGCAAGGATTGTTTAATCGGGGGGAAAAATCAGACAACAGATGATTTTAAGCTTTAAAAACATATGAAAGTGTATTTTTTATGATTAGAAATACTGAATGCAGTGTACACGTGATGTAAAAAGCAGCATGTTGTGACTGCTGATCCACAGGGCTGCCAATAAGTTACAAGAAACTCAGCCTCCTAACTTCCAAGAGTAACCAAGGTCAAACCGAACTTTAAAGTAATGATGCAAGAGTTCGGTTTTGTCCTGAATTATAACAATCTCACTCCACTTATATCACAGGAAATGGTTTGTTTCCTTATATGCCTTTAAGCTAAAACTATTGTTTTAAAGCTAGCAGCTAGCTTTGTTGTGAAAACCTCCGTTTATATGCTGTTCTCTCAATTTCATGGCAGGAAATAGGTTTGTGATCATAAAAACTGACAACATGACCATTAACTGTTAGACTGAAGATACTGGCAGTGTGTCTCAATTAATTTCCCTGCTGGAAATTACTATAAAAAGTAATGTGAAGTGAAGAATAAAAAATCTCTGAGATCTTCAGGAGGCTGTTGGTGACATTTATGGAGGGAAAATAAATTCAGTTTACTGTGACCATGAATGTTATCAGAGAGTGCCTTTAATATTTATTCTTGTTGTACCTTGATGAAATCTTCCTGATGTCCCGTGTCTTTGTTTTCTTTCTTTTTTTTAAGAACCGGACCTAAAGAAGAGGATCAGAGTGCACCTGCTGAACGCTCACGGTCTGGATGAGGCGGGAATCGACGGAGGTGGGATCTTTCGCGAGTTCCTCAATGAGCTCCTCAAATCGGGCTTCAACCCCAACCAGGGCTTCTTCAAGACGACCAACGAGGGCCTGCTGTACCCCAGCCCCGCTGCAGAGATGCTGGTGGGAGACTCGTTCACCAGACACTACTACTTCTTAGGCAGGATCCTCGGAAAGGTGAGCCTCCAAAGTAAAACACTAAGAAATATTAACCTATATAATGGAGGCGTTTGTCAAGAACTTAAATCTGGCACTTGCGTGGGCTTTATTTTCATTAATGAGCAGTTTGCGTAATCTGTTGATAGCATTGTTTTTCTGCCCCTTTCCTTGCCTGATGGCACTATTTATTAGAGCCTAATGTTTCTAAATCATCCTTAATGCATGTGGTGTGATTGTTTATCAAGATGCCTCCTTCAGGGGTGTGCGTTGTTGGGAGGGGGGGGGGGATCATCTCAGTCTGGAGAAGAATTACCTCATGACAAGCGGTCGCCTCTCAATTAGATCTTCCATTAGCCGATGATTCCTACCTCTTGTTTGTGTAGTGATCACATTTGGTTGGCACTAAATCAGCAGCTCGTCAGAGACAGGACATAAATAAGCGTTCAAAGCATGTGGTAATAGCATTTTGATCTCTTTTACAGTCAGGAACATCCAGGTCTCTTCTCTCTTGCTCGGCCCTGGGTGGTCCAGTCCACTTATCAGAGCTCTGAGCCGCCCCCCCCCCCCCTCCTCTCCTCTCCTTTTTTCTTCTTCTCTGCATTCTGTGGAAGTGAGACATGATCAATCAGCAGTTACAAGCTCCCCACCCCTACGTCTTGCAACATTGTGCTCCCCAGAGCTAATGGTTCAGGCAATTAGGCGGTGGGAAATTAATTTGAATTTGACTTTCAATTAACCTTACCTTAAGTTCCTCTTTCTCCATAAAAATGGACGTTTGAGTGGCCACTTGAGAGGTGTATTGATATTTGTTTAGTGCCGTTATTGCCTGGATAAAAGGCAACCGTTTATATAGATTGGGATTGCATCACCGCTGCTGCAGTGTGCACAGTGCACGGCGCGGCTCAAAGGACACAGGAGATTAATATTGTTAATTAATGTCCGAGGCGTGCCATTGTTGTGGAGGTGATGTATTACAGGCAGGAGTGGCTTGTCTGGGGGTACTCACTGAAAGTGGATTGAACATCAGAATAGAGGCCGGCCATCATCCTTCTTCCTCACTTGTCCACCCAGCTGACAAGCTGAAAGATTTAAGCCACAAATGGGAAAACATGAAAACAGGTTACTTTGCTGCTGCGGTGGCATCGCTTCAACCTAAAGATTAAAAAGTTGCGTTTAATCTAGATGGGAGCATGCGTTTGTCCAAATATCAAGATTCTCTTCCAGCCTCTTCGGCAGTGGCCTTTTCTCTTTGTGAACTGCTTTGATCCGACCCAAACACCAGCTCTCTGCACAGTCTGCTCTCTGACTGATAGTTCTGCACTGCTGATTGATAGAGATGCGTTTGGAAGGCATTATAATTTTATTGATTTTTAATGTTGTAAATTAAGGAGTTTATTTGGCAGCTAACAGAATGCACCTGCAATGTTGTTGGCATTTATTCCACCTGATGGTGCCGCGATCTGCTTTAATTGCGTTGCCACTGCACTCACTTATATTAAAAGGGCCTGGGCCATAATAATTAATTCTTTCCAGCCCAAGTCATTTTGGCACAATTTCTGGCAATAAACACTCATAAATAAAGTAAATGGCATTGAAAAAAATAAGGCTACAGGTTTTTTCCATATACTTAATGCTGCCTCTTCCCAGCACAAGTGTTATTGATAGGTTTCAAGGGGCCACGCCGCGCATATGGTCTGAAATGAGTCGCGGCCACGAGAGAAATGCTAAGTGGATTATTTTGCATAAAAAATAGACAATGTTTGGAGTTGCACAATTAACCTGTGTTTAGAAAATAGCCGTGATTTATGCTTGCGTGTGTGTGTGTTTAAGATGCATGCATTATGGAAATCCTCTAGATTTATAATCCATTTAGCTGATGCGGTCAGGGTTTTTAGCGCAATCATTTATAAAGACCTGTATATTTTAATGTCTCCAATGGGCTCTTTTTCGGACTATTCAAGTACATTAGCTTTTCGTTTTATGAGTCACCTGCCCGGCTGTGGTACTTAATGGCATTTAAGGTCAAGGTGAGAATTGGCATTTATAAAGTTTGAGTCCGGTGAAGCAGAAGCGTGTGTGTTTGCGGTAGGTTGTTTTGTGTATTTTCAGATGTGATCGGATGAAGTCTCTATCACTTCGTTCATTGTTAGGAGTTTCAGGCAAATGTGATATTTTGTTATTATTTTTTTTCTTTAATATGTGCTTGCTAGCATTTTGGTTGCTGCTGGAAGCAGGCTCTTAGTTATTTAATTGTGGTGTTTGATGCAATGAAACTAAAAAACATTTTATTTGGCTTCTCTGGTTGGACAAATACAAACTCTGAGGGAGGGCACGATTGATACAGAGAAATACATTTTAATTGGAATCGAATTTAGAATCAACTCCCTGTATTAAAAGTTGCCTTAATGAGATGTTGCTTACTGCTAAACTTGAATGGATTTGGTGCGGTAAAGGTAGATTTTATGCTGAATGCAGAAAATATTATACAAATCAATTTTGAGTTTTTGTCAGAAGGTTTAAACCCTCAATTAAAAAACCCCCAAAACAAAACAGAATTTCGTGGCAAATTATTTCTTGATGCAGGCTTTAAGGGATTAACATCAACATTTTCCCGCAGGCGCTTTATGAAAACATGCTGGTGGAATTGCCCTTTGCGAGTTTCTTCCTGTCCAAGCTTCTTGGAACCAGCGCAGATGTGGACATTCACCACCTGGCCTCCCTGGACCCAGAGATGTATCGCAACCTGCTTTTCCTCAAGAGCTACGAGGGTGACGTGGAAGAGCTGGGCCTTAACTTCACCGTGGTCAACAACGATCTGGGAGAAGCTCAGGTGACCGGGGTTGGGGACAGGGTGGGATTTAGTTGGATAAATGATTCACGTGTACTTTTTTCCCCCCCATCTCTTTGTATCCTGGTCATGCTTAGCCGTCTGTCCTTCCTCCTGTTTGGTTTCTCTTTGTGGCGTTAATAATTCATTTCCCTCATAATGTACCACTTTTCAGCTCTGAGAGAGATAAAGCACGTCACCGCTGTCACCCTAAGCCCTGCTGCGGTGCAGCGAACACAGCAGCTCTGTTGACCGTTCCACCTGCCTTTCCCCGAGAAATTACCTCACAACACGCCTGACAGAAGCAGCTAGCTGCTCTTAAGCACGCCCCCTCCAAAGCTCAAGGCTCCGGAGGTGAACAACCACCATCACTCTGAGTCACCTAAGCCCAGACCTGCACTCTGCACGGAGCTCCTGTTTACTCAGGGTCTTAGCGCGTCGTATTAGCTCTTCTCAAACACCTGAAATGGTTGAGTCACGGTACAGCCCTCCTGGTCGCAAACACGACAGGGAAAACAATTTGTGAAAGATTAGGCACACACCCGGGAGCAGTCTGCCCTGCATTTGCCCTCGTGAGATAGCCAAAGCAAGCAAGATAACAATAGTAATTCTCTTACATTAGCACATAATCAGAATCCACTGTGAGTGAGAAAAAGACAGAAAATGATTAACTTTAAGTTAGACCACAAGCAGTGCAAAGGTAGAAGCTGAAAAATAACACAAAAAACCACAAGAAAAACATTATACATTATAGTGCGGTCTGGCTGAGTATTGCGGCACTGAGCGCCTTTGTGAAGCTTATCGATCAGTTTTTGTTAAGAATGCGTCAGAGGTGCTGATTCATCACCGCTGCAGTTTCAGACAATAGTTTTTATTTTAGTTAAACAAATATCCTGTAAAGTGTTTATCGGTCAGTTTTTGTGACCGTCTGCATACGACCATTGTTAAAAGCGGCGTTCCTGTTTGCCACGTGTTGGAGGTTTATGAGAAAAATAACAAACAGAAAGGGAACTGGTTCCAGCATGACAACCTGATCCAACGTGGCAGCTGAAAGTTGTTCACTGCAAAACGATGATGTTGAGCTCATTTTAGTCGAGCTATCTGTGACAGTGATGCTGACAATCAGTGCAAGTTCATATTTTTCTTCATCCGGAAGAGTCTGAGCTGATAACTGGCACTTTAGGTAGAAAGACACAGAAAGGTGGTTATCCATATTTTGGCCAGCTGCAAATAACACACTGACTAAAATTAGGAAAATTAATGCAAACCCAGTCCTGCAGTACCTTGAGATGAGATTTAATCCGCCGTGTGGATCGTCCTGATTAAAACTTTTCACATTGCCACGTGGTGCAGTGTTGCAGTATTTGCAGGAAATGCAGCAGCAACAAAGGCAGTGAGTATTTTTTAAACCCCTGTAATCAATTTATTGGAGTAAAAGAAAGAGGAAATAAAGTTTCTGAAGTCACGTTTATACATGTGAGTAATTTAATTGTCTAAACACAAAATCTCATATCCCAAGACAGCGTTGGAAAAAGATGAACATTACTTTTTTTTTTCTTTTCTTACTCCTGCCGATGCTATGATGTCATCGCACTGCCAGCTTTATGAACTGAGACGAGCACATCTTATCAAGTGCTAACTGCTCTAAAGCTAATGAAAAGAGAACACTGGGCCAAATTGTATTGGACCAGATGTTCAGTAGTCGGGCTATATTTGGAAACACTGAAGTGCACTTCTCCTCACACTTGCATGGAGAGAGCTTTACCTTTAATCAAAGTGCTGCTGAAACTATTTTAATGACCTTTGTGTTATTGAATTAAATCCTGCACGCTGCAAATAAATACTCGAACGGTCACCTCGCAACTGAAGAACTTTAAAGAGAAAATGAAGAACTGTGAAAGAACCGTGTAAATGCCTCGTGTGCCTTCTGATGCAGGTGGTTGAGCTGAAGCTTGGAGGCAAAGATATTCCTGTGACCACGGCAAACCGAATAGCCTACATCCATCTGGTGGCTGACTACAGGCTCAACAAGCAGATCAGGCCTCATTGCCTGGCCTTCAGACAGGGTCTGGCCAATGTGGTCAACCTGGAGTGGCTGCGCATGTTTGACCAGCAGGAGATTCAGGTATTCTACACGTGACATAAATAACTGAACCTGAAGAAACATAAAATGTGTTAAAGAAGCTAAAAATATGCTTTATACATCTTAAAGGTTCTGATATCTGGGGCTCATGTGCCAATTTGTCTCGACGACCTAAAAAACTTTACAAACTACTCAGGTAGGTACAAAGTGCTTTATTTTCTTGTGTATGTTTTTTCTGCAAATTCTCATTTATAGAACTGAGAAATTTCATTCTAACTTTACACCCTCATCGTCATCTTCAGGCGGGTATTCAGCCACTCATCCCGTCATCCAGATCTTCTGGGAGGTGGTCGAAGGATTCACAGATGACGAAAAGCGCAAGTTGCTGAAGTTTGTCACCAGCTGCTCCAGACCACCGCTGCTGGGCTTCAAGGTGATGTGGACTCCCCCCCCTTCTTCTCTCTGCACTTGCCTTGCCCACCATTATCCTCTGGTTCTCCATCCTCAACAGAAGGGAGTGTTCCCTCTTTAATAGGCTTGTAATGAAAATGCCCAGACTGATAACAGCTTTGAAAACGATCGTTTTCAAATTAGCTGGCGATATGACCCGAGTCTTATCACCACGTCCACTGTTGTTTTATAGTTCATGACCTTCCTCTGCAGAAGAAGTCTGTCTGCAGCTTCGCATGCGTGGGCTTGGCTGGAAAAACCTTGGCTGGTCAAATATTGCCGCTCAGAACTTGGTAGCCTCTTGAACTTTTCAACTTTGCGCGACGGGGCAGAAAGCAGCAGTTTTCTGCGAGATTAATATGCAAGGAAACTCCATCCATCTACTTCTGAAGACCGTTTGCTGAATCATTACCGCTAACCTCCTATTTCTGAAATGATTTCCTAATTGGAAGCTGTTTCGCTTTCTCACTGACTTGATTTGTGGGACACTTAAGTAGTTTGAGATAGGAGAAAAAAGGAGAAAGTGTTACTCTGAGCCATTAAACAATTTTTATGTCATACTTTGTCAAACCAGAAGGTGTAATCATGATATGATTGGTTTTAGTACTCCTTGTTATTGTCATCGGTTAAGAAAACTTGATTTTTGCGCTGTGGGGAGCAACGCTCTCCTCCTCTCTGTGTTTGAGTGTTGCCTTCACTCCACCATTGATAAATATGACTCCGCTCCTGCCGCCTCCGCTCGTCTCTGGGCTGCAGAAGGTGGTAATTCGTAGGGAAGCGGCCCCTGACCCGGCCCTCAGCTCAAGCCAGCTAAGCTTTAATTAGCTGTCGTGATTCGGCCCAGGATTCATTAGAGGAGAAATAGCTCTGTCAGGAGAAGCCGTTTAAAAAAGATGATGGAAACTCTCCATTTTTCCCCCCCAAAATGATGCCTGCGGTAATGACACTTTCTCAATAAGCAACGATAGTTTAATACGGTAATTGTCAGAAAAATGGGGTCATTATGGCCAAACCCCTAAAGAGCCATTTAATCGGGCAAGTGTGGCCGCTGAGCCATCTATGCTAACTTTAAAAAGCAGGATGAAATCAGGGCGGAGTACCTGGTGCGTTGGCCCGGCCAGTGATGGAAACGGTCCGTGTCACCGCCTGCGGATGAGGTGGCCTCATCGGCGAGAGGCTTGATTTAAAAAAATGCCAGCTAGACAACATGAAATGACCATTCCTCCAGCGTCTCATCCAAGGGTCAAACCGTGGGCTGATTTCCCCACTCGGTACCTTTCAAGCACTAAGATTATTTCCTCAATTTATACTTCCACTGTATTAGCTTAGCACTTAATGTCTCTCTTTTAACATTTATCCCCTTGTGGAAGTTGACAGTTATTGCTTAATCTGAATTGGTTTTGAAATTGGGATCATTACGGACACGTGTTGCTTGTCGCCTCATTTTTTTTTTCTCTTTTTAATTTCCATGGTTCTTAAACGCCTCGGGGATGTAGAGATTTCTCTCTATCAGTTTCTAATTGAAGCCCTTCACTCATAAACAGGAGCTATACCCGGCCTTCTGCATCCACAACGGAGGGACTGACCTGGATCGCCTGCCCACCGCCAGCACCTGCATGAACCTGCTCAAGCTCCCCGAGTTCTGCGACCAGCACCTGATGAGGAACAAGCTGCTGTACGCCATCGAGTCATCCTCCGGGTTCGAGCTGAGCTGAGCTGAGCTGTGCCTCCAGACATGGACGCCACAGAAGTGGCTTTGGGGTGAAAGACTGAAAATAGACGAGGGAAAGCAAACCATGCACTGACTGATTTTACTGTTTGTGTGTGTGTGCGTGCGTGCGTGCGTGCGTGCCAAGCCGATGGTGAGGAAATGCTCCCCCACAGACTGAAAGAAGGGTGCTTTTAAATCATTTGAAATGTTGAATCCCTTCTTATTCTTCAGACAGATCAGCAGCTTAGTTAAATTTTGCAGAAGGTATTTTGTGCATACATTAAAAAACAAAACAAAAAAACAAACAAATGTGTAACTGAATGGAGAAATGTTTTCACCAAAGATTAAGCGGCATCATGTTGAAACAAAAAAAGGCAATATAACAACAGACTGGGGGGGACAGAGTGGGCAGGACTGTAAAGCCAAGGGCTGCGGAGGCAGGAGCTTTTGTGTACAGCCGTCATGAATTTTCACGTAGAGGTCGGTGAACCGGCAGGTTTTTGTGATTTCTCGAATTGTTATTATTCCTAGTATTAACCGTCGTGTCTGATAACGATACAGTAAGTGTGCACACGCCATCTGAAGAATAGAAATGACTTGTCTTGCTGGATGTTTGGGGAGGGGAGCACTGAAGGTTGGTTTTTTTTTTGTGTGTGAATATGTATATGTTTACAGCTGCTCTTGTATTATTCATCTATTCAGTATTTGTACAGGTTTGTTTTTCCTCTCTCCTTTTCACGTGACGAGTTTCTGTTTTCACACACGTCTGCTTTAAGGTGAACGACCCCCCCCCCTCTTCTTCCTCCTGCAAGTTTGCTTTTTAGTGGGGGGAAGCAGCAACTGTGTCATGTTTGATGAGGCTTACAGATGATCAGTGTACCAACAGGCTGAAAAAAAAAAAGAGTGTATGGAAACAAATAAACCCACTTTTCTTTTTGATTTTTTCCCTCCATATTTTCTTGTTACTTGTAATTTACAGTAATGACCGAGACATAAAACAGTGCTTTGTGGGAAAATCTCCTCTTGAGTTTTATGGCCTCTGACATATAATTAAAGAAACATCCAGTTAAGAAACACTGAGCAGAACTATTCTGGCCTTGAGATGCATTATCGGGCTGAGCACAAATTAAGATTGTGTGCGTTTGTCATAAATCTACCTGGCCTCTAATGCAGTGCAGCCCCTGAGGAAGATATCCATCCCTATTTGGACCGAGTCCATCTCTCCATCCTCGCTTCTCCGCCAAAGCAGCCAGCTCGCTGCCCCCCTCTTCTCATACGCCGCACATCCTCTGGGCCAGAGAACTCAAAGTGGTAATTGGGTCTTAAAAACCAGACTTGTCATTGAAATGAGGGATTCATCTCAATTACTATGAGATTTATTTAAGACTATTACCAAGTGATGGATTATAACTGACAAAGTTAATGCAGGATGTTGTGAATCATCTTCACTGCGTATGCTACTTGAGCTTGCTCATAGGATTTTTAAGGGCTAATTGAAGCTTTTAGGCTTGTTTATCTTGCAGCGGAGCGAGGAAGCATCAAAAAAAATCACTTGAGGGTGTTTTGAGGGGGGTGGGATTGTAGCCTGCTTTCCAAAACAAGATACCAAAGTGAGTGTCCCTGCGAAGCTGGCATGAAAACATGGATTTTAATTAACATGGAAGCAAACCTGAGGTTTAAACTGGCCATTTACTGAGCGCACTGACAAAAAAAACTGGGACATAGCTCCAGGTTGTGGATTAAAAGATCTTAGTTAAGTCTCTGCTAACATATTTCTTGTAGCAGATTGCCACCTGGTGGTCAACCTTTAGTGCTGCATGGAAACGACTTTGAAAACACCTGAAGACCCTCTGGAAGCCTTTCAAGGTCACGAACCAATAACAGAAATATCAAAGCAATGAATTCATTTGTTTTTATGAATATGGCTCTCCTGGCACTGAAGCCTGTGAAGGAAATGTGGGTTCAGTGGCTTTGGCATAGCAGTACATCAGGACAGGGAGTGCCTGTGCTGCCTTTCTGCCTGTCTAGACATGAAGACTGATCAGCCCAAGCTTATGTGAGTTGTGGTTGCCGTTTAAATTAAATCTGATCGATTTTTAAGTCTCATTCTTGTTGTCGCCCTACTTTGTTACCACGTCAAATTCAGCCACAGCGATCACAGAAAGGCGAGAAAATAAAGAGTCTTAAGTGAAGACTTTCAAAGTATGGAAAAGCACTGACCTATGCATGATATCTATTTTTGCTGTGATTCCTCCCGCTCAATGGGTCTAATTAAATCCAGACTGCCCTTAATGCCCAGTATAATTAATAGCTATCTGTCATTTTCATTGGGTCTTCTTTTGCTGGCAAGAGCTCCAGCCAGCTTTTACTGCAAAAACGACCTTCATCTTCCATTTAAAATCAATGCAGGCCTGTAATTTCAGCCTCACTTCGGTTTGAAACTGCAATAACCTGCCCTGCTTTATTTGACTTCTTTGGGTTAGGATGAGTTCACCTCACTGCTTATCAGTTCCTCAGATATGTCTTCTGTGCGTATCCTACATTTCTAAAGTGTGACCCAAGGAGAGATCATCTTTAAAAAATAAATAAATAAATATTGAAAGCCAGTATGCAAATGTGAGAACTTTACCTTCTTATTTCATAGTTGAAATTTAGTGTTGAAAATAAGCTCAAAATTGAGTCTGAGCCTTTTCTTCTGGTTACATTTGACAGTTTTGATCAAACAGTTTTATAATATCTTATAAACAGTCTTATAATATCGTATAATATAAGCTAGGCCCTGGCTCACTAAGCCTTTTTCAGTATATCAAATTCAGCCCAACTCCTACACCCGTGCAGAGGCGTGATACTGAGAATTATTTACAATTAAAAGTCCCACTATCACACTGCTAGTGTAGTGGGTATCCTCTTATAGCAGGGAAAACGGGTGAGCTTACATGGAAACCTGTCCCTCCCCTCTCAATGGTTTTGGATCAGGCTTATAATTACAACAGACACAGGTCGTATGTTTCTCGTGCGCTCGACAGGTGGCGCAAAAAGCCGTTTGTCTGATTCTTTTGCTCCCTGAATGCCGCGTGAAAGCGCTTCTTATGATCCGGCACGTTTCTAGATTTGTTAGGGAATATGCGAGGCACGTGACAGCCTCGTTTCATCCACTGTGCGCGCGTGAACAGCAAAGTCTGGTGTTGGGTGTCATCGCGGATGTGTGAGCAGGACACCGCAACGACGCTGCTGTCCACGCTCAATGACGTGCTGCTTTCAGGTGTCCCTCGGTGAAACGCGTACCATCAAAATGACCATAAAACGGGAAATAAAAACAAACGACAGACTTTGCAAATTTCAGCGTTTCAATGATTAAAACATTAATATAAAAACGAAACTGAATAAAAATAAAATGAGTTTTAATGATAGTTTTAGTTTTTGTCAGATCCCAGATCTAGATCTCCACAACGTCCTCCTCCCCTCACCCCAACCGCTCGCGGCACATGACGACCCTCCCTGCTGCAGGTTTCTTCCTGTTGAAATATTATGGAAAATGTTTTCCTTGCCACTGTCGCCAAAACGATTGCTCACAGGGCTTATATGATTGTTGGGGTTTTCTTTGTATTAAGGAAAGTGTTGTTGTGATTTGGCGCCATATAACTAACATTAAATTGAATTGAACTGAACTGAACAGAAGAAAGGTATTCATTTCAACCAAGGTATGCAGAAGAGCATCTTTGAATGCACAACATGTCAAGGCTTAAAGCAGATGGGCTTCAGCAGCACCGAGACCACACCGTGGGCTGAAGCTGTCAAGAACAGGACAGTTCACAGCTACAGTTCACACAGGCTCACCAAAAGTGGACGATATATGAAATGAAAAAATGTCGCCTCAAGCTTATGGAGTCTCAGTTTCTGCTGTGACATTCAGATGGTAGGGTCATTTTTGGGGGGTAAAGATAAGAGCGTGGCTCCATCCTGCTTTGTATCAACAATTCAGGCCACTGGTGGCTTAATTGTGCCATTAAGTTATTTTATTACATGTTAGTTTTGAAATATTTTTGTTATTTATGTACAGTATAAAATGTTAAATTTAATGGAATCTGGTCAAATTATTATTTGATTAGTGTGCATTTAGTTAATACCAGCGCATCTCCATTAATGATTGATTATTTGAAAAAATAAACCTTTAATTATATATCTTTTAGTTGCATTCATGTTTATTGAGGTTGAAAAATTGAGGGGGACATGTCCTTGGGACAGTTTGGGCCGCTTAGTAGCAATTGAGCGTCTTTTAAACTCCACAGCCTGCCTGGTACTGCTGATGACCATGTTTATCCCTTCATGACTGCAGTGTACCCATCTTCTTAATGGTTTCCAGCAGAATAACGAACCACGTCACAAAGCTCAAATCATCTCAAACTGGTTTCTTAAAGAAAACAGTAAGTTGACTGTACTCAAATTACCTCCACAGTTTAGATTGCAATCCAGCAGAGCGCCTGTGGCACATGGGCTAACGAGAGATTCTCTTGAGGAATGTGCAGCGAATAATTCTGCAGCAACTGTCGATGCTATCATGTTGACATAGACCAAAAACTCTGAGGAATGTTTTCAGCACCTTGTTGAATCTGAGGCACAAACAATAATGTGTTGACAGCGAGTCAAGTGCTTGTGTTGTATTATCTCATCTGAACTTTCTAAATCTCAGTCTGTCAAATATTATCTATATTGCAACTGATCTAAAAGAAAACCAACAGTGACAGTGATGAAAACTACACTGAAATTAAACGTTTTAAACAGTAAATGTTAATATTTTATTTTCTGTTCTTTAACATTGTCCTACATTTTATTTATTTATTTATTGTTTACTGCACTAAATCTCATATTAGCCCTGTGATAGACTGGTGTCCTGGTATAGACTTCAGCCACCCTGTGACTTTGAATTAGATGGGTGCTCAAAAAAATGGATATATAGATGTATTTTTATATGAATTACACAGAGTTTTATATGAGAATGTGCATTTATCTGGGTGGTAGGAACTGGTCTGGAACATTCACAGTTTCAGACCAGGTAGATTGTTGACGTATGCTATCAGAGGGTCCCATGTTGTGTGGAATTTGCTGATGGATCAGTTGAGAGTACATCTGATTTTTTCCAGCTTGCCATTTTGCATAACATCCCTTATCCAGTGGTGGTGTGATGGAGCAGTAGTAGACTTCCGTTTAAATAAAATCAGGCGTCTTGCTAATAATGACGAAAAGGCAATGACCCTCTGTAAACGGGCAGGGGGAGCAGCAGTCATTATACCAGAAAAATTGAGACCAAGGGGGAAGGCAAGATGTTATAGGCATAGGCTTTAGAGATGACATCAAAAAAGGATAACCAGAAGGGAGCAATTGTCAGACAGGACCAGAACATATAAAGGGAAGTAGCTGGAGTCTGTTTACATCTATCACACAATGGCTCTACGTTTGGAAATATTTTTGCTAGTTTAGCTTTTGAGAAATGTAACCTGTGTAACACTTTGAATTGTATTAAGGAATGTCTTGAACATATAGAAGACGAATGGACCCTGTTAAGAGCCATATCCCACTCTTCATAGAAAATGCTTGTTTTGCAGGAACTGAGCTAACAGGTGGCCGTGACCGATATCAGGCACCAGTTATTGTGTCTACAGCTGCCTCCACACATTCTTTTATACTGATATGTCTGCAGATTTCTAAGTAATTATTCAGTTGGTTAAAAAAAAACTATAGATTCTAGTGATCCCAAATAAAAATCTAACCTAACAAAACCTTTTAGTAAATATCCTCTCACTTGTCAATGGCAGTCATCAAGGGCAGTTTCGACTGATTACCCTCATTCAGCAGGCAAAATGGCTATAACAATGCAGAAATTTTTTTCCCCCTACTCATTTATAAATAGTTCAGGTTATCCCGTTGATATTAATAATATTTGTCACTGAGAAACAAAGTTAAGTGTAAACTGAAGGTCACTTTTACCCCTCTATGTGGACCTGTGCTTACATAGTGATTGTCTACCTTATTTGAGCACTCCAATTGCCGTCTTACTAAAAACCTCATTCACACATTTGTTCAAGCACCTTTTGCCCTATAATTCACACACTTACAAGGGAGGCAACTCGGGATTCACTGTCTTGCTCAATGACACTTTGACATGCAGACAAGGATTGAAATACCAATCAGTAATTAACATTGGTAATAGCTGTAATTAAAATAGTTTATCACATTGACTGTTCTTCCTCTCTTTAAGACAATTTGGTGCTTTACTTTGTGCTTATGAAATTTATAAAAGTAAAATACAGAAAACTGTTCCTTTTTTTTTTTAAAGAAAAGAAAAAAAAAACAACCCCAAAAAACAACAACAATAAAGTGCAAAACAGAGAAGTTATAATGCTATGAAAGCCACTTTGAAACCTACCTGTTTGTGGAAATGAGACAAATAAAAATCAGCCTATTTCAGCTTTTAGGTTTCAAAGTTTTAGTTTAATTTTGACAAAGGGCTGGGAGGAAGAAAACAGATGTATCCATGCACTACATTCGCTATTTTCATCCACAGGTTTTTTTTAAATTCAGCAAAACTAATACCATAAGGTACAGATGATAGATTTCACATTTTTGGTAATGAAATATTTAAACATTATTTGTTTGCTGTTTTAAATTCACAATCTGGAAGCTTATTTCTCCCAGTGGAAAAAAAACCCTGAATTAAACAAAACAAACAACTACTTTTTTGCCATATATAATTTAGAATTTGGGTTATTATCTCAAACATTTTAAGCATCTAGTTAAGCATCTCAAAATTCTGACTTACTAAATCAAAGTTTTTGGAGAAAATAACTAAAAATTGAGAAAATAACTAAAATTATTCAATCAAAATTTTAATTTAGTTCTTTCTGTCAGTCAGGAAATTCTTTTTTCAGTGGAGGAAACATAACACATTACACAGTTTTACAATAACTGATAAACAAAATTTAAAATGCAATCTATTTAACACTGATCTAGTTTAGTCTGGGGCAATCGTGGCTCAAGAGTTGGGCATTCGCCTTGTAATCGGAAGGTTGCTGGTCAGAAGGCCCGGTGGCACCGTACAACAACCTGAAAATGTTTTACTTTGACTTAAACTATCAAGACTTAGAAACAGGCCAGCAAAAGTAGAAATGTTATACCAGCAAATGTAATTAATTCCCTAAAACAAAAGGGGTGGGGGTATATTGCAACCTGGGCTGGGGCCACCCCATGACACCCATCTGGACACGCCCCTGCACGGCCTTGACGCTATGGGGTCATTGGGGCGCTCTCCACTTTTTCAAGGTTTTTTCACGTTAACCTCTTATAAGGGAGGGTAAAAACAGGCTGTCAGCATTTGTCTTGTCTGTAAATATAATACATTGCACCATTATTAACTTTAAACTCACCTTTATCCGCAGTAAAACATGTGAGTTTTTTCCGACGGTCCTTAAAAGCAGCATTGTGGGCTAGGCCATATCAGCGGCCACTCAACCAGCTACCAAGAAAGCCACTACCAGCTGCTGCTGCAGTTACAGTTTCCGTACTCAGGCAAGGAAAACAGGAGGAACAGCTACAATCAGGTGGCTATTGTGGCGGATATTTCCTTCTTTCAGGTAGGCTCGAGATGAACTAGGTGAGAGGGCCGCTTGGCTTCAGTTTGCTGAAAGAAAGAAGGAAAGAAAGAAAGAGCGGCGAAAAGCGTTTGTCGTGTGTTGCCGCATCGAGTACATCTAGTACATGTGGGGATGCTTTGGTGGAGTCACCCAGTATGTCCCCTGCTAATGTTGGAATCATTTAGGATATATTAAGATTATTTTTATACAGAAATGTAGTTTTCGTTTGTGTCCGAGAGGCTGTTTTCCAGGATACTACCTCATAGTTAAGCTAGCGTGTGAGAATAACGAGTGGATCTCTTGCCTTTTTGCCTGCTCGCTGCCGTAAAATTTGAGTTAGCTCAGGCTAAAATAAAAGAAAAAAATTAAAAAACAAAACAAAAAACCCCCAGTCCGTCTATACAAACTATTTAGTAAATTCAGGGGTGTATGACTGCATGATAAACTTGTATTTGGTACCAGTGATGCTATAAATGCAAGTCTAACGCTAACGTTAGCCAGCATAGTCTACAGTCGGATATTAAAGTTAAGACTACCATAGAGAGATTTCTGCTTTTGTGTAATATCACTGCTGTCGTGTTTTTTTTTTTTTTTGTTTTTTTTTAAATATATACATATATTTATATTAGTGGATTTGTTTTGGAAATTTAGACGGCTAAAACTTCCCATTCCGCTTTAAGACTTTTCTAGAAGTTTCTGTTAAACAGATGCGGAGGGAGAGGTTCACAAGTTAGGGCTCCAGCTGGGATATCTCAGATTGGTCTGTTGACATTAGTTAGCTTCCAGAAAGTGTTCTGGAGAGAAAATAAACACGTTTTCTGTGTATGTGTGCGTGTG
>NW_005187408.1:7416279-7427724 GCF_000239375.1 Pundamilia nyererei
GGTGACAGGAAGTGGCCACTGACTAAGTTCAGCCTATTTCTGCTATTTACTGCTGCTAATCAAGTTTTAATGTCGTTGGGTGACCTCTTATAAACTGATATTTGGATTGTCAGCACAGTACATCTGAAAACAAGTTCTTATTAAGCAGTTACTAAAATAACCACTGACTGTTGCCATATGAGGGTCTTTCAAAGCCAGGTTTTGTCTTATTTTAGTAATAATAATTAATTAATTAATTATTTTAAAAGGAGCCATGTGACTTAAAGACAGAGGAGTCAGTCCTCCCCAAAGGGTCTAGTTTGGCCCACTGGATGGTTTTGTGTGGAAGATATAGCAAAGTCATTAACTGTTCCAGTTTTCCCATTTAAATGCTGTGTTATTTCAGTATTTTGAAAAAGCTGTTAGTAACTGGTCCAGTCCATTTCATATAACTCTGGGCTGCATGTGGACCCATAAACTGAAATTGATGCTCCTGCTTAAGAAGGTATATAACAATATAACCAGTGATACACTTATTGTGAAATTTGGCTGGTGCGGATTGATTTGAAGTCCACCGAACAAGGGAAGTTCGCTTATTTGATCTCAGGAGGAGACACAAATACCTGGTGTTTTTAAAAAACAAAACAAAAAAACGATTAAAAACCCCCAACACATTACAGAAAAACGGATGGATGCAAATCAAATGCCAATACTCAGTCTGGTTTAAATGCCAGGGTATAAAAATGAGTTTTTAGATGGGTTTTGAAGATGTTGAGTGTTGGAAAACTCCTAATTTGAAGGGGTCTGTACCTGACTTTAGGGGAAGCTACAGGAAAGCCCTGGTCTCCTCTATAAGGGGGATCAGGCCAGGGATCAGTCATTAAGATGTTTTACAGGAATTCAGTTTCATTTCCAGTCATATTTAAGTGAGGATCAGCTTCCTCCTTTGGTTAACTAGTAGACCAAATTAGTACAATAAGTCCAGTTCAAACAGGTGGTGGCTTCATTTTTGTTGTGGTATTGCCACATCAGGGCGTATTACCCATTGACGGTCTTCTGATGAACCAAGCCTCTTATGAGGTTTTCATTGAGTGACGCACTGTTGGTTTATCGTTCTGTATTGTTCTGAGTTTGACAATTTGATGGCTTGCAGTTTCAGTTTGAAGTCCCTCATGCCATCTTATCAAAGCAAACGTTCTCATTGCTTTGTGTTTTATTTGCTGACATACAGTAAGTCTCTATACCACTCCTTTCAGTATGCTTTACAGCATGTAGCTCGCCACCTTTGACTTTGATTTTTGTTGCTGACTGATTCCAGCAAATTACTATAGTAACTATAGAACCATTACAACGACATCAAGCTGTCAAGCTATGTTAAACAACACTATTGAGCCTTTGTTGAATATGAAATGAACATTGGTCATTTCCTCCTAAAGCAGAATTCCTGTTGCTGTGTTTGTTTTAGGTTGCATAGGTGAAGAGACATGCAGTCCACAAGTAGAGTGCTGATTACTGGAAAAGGTTGCTTGAATAGCAAAGAGCATGAGCGATGGTCATTGTGATGAGGAGATGGGATGAAAAGAATGTTTAAGCAGCAAACAAAGGCTTTGACACCTGGTTTCACTTTTCTTCACTTCAAAGGCGTCTTGTGTTTGTTATTTCTGTGGAAGAGGAAAAGCTAAATACCAACAATAGCATAAACCCAGCAGTGGGAGTAGCCAGCACTACTGGTTGTTCCACATTTATTTCTTTTTTTGCCACTGCCCTCTGATCAAGATCATGCAGCTATAATATATAGAAAATCGTCTGCAAAGTGCCACATAGGACCAAGAGGTACAGCAGATGTTGAGGTGTTTGGTTTTTTTATTTTATTTTAAATGATCTGATGGGTTTATTTATTTAAAAAAAGAAAAAAAAAAAGAAAAAAAAAGGCTGGATCAGCAAAATTATCCCATTTGCTGAAATTTGGGTTTCTTTGTCCAGCAAGACGACACTCAGTGTTTACTGTAAATGAGGTCTTCTGTGGTAAACGTGTTTCTAATGATAGTAAGTGAGGAGAACAACGCTCCTGTACTGCTTAAAAACAAATGCTTTTGTCATTGCCATGAATAGTTTCAGGTAAGACACAGGCTAGCTGTTGTGTTTAGCTGTCATCTGATTCTCTGTTCTGTCAGATGTAATTTGTGTTATGTCCTGGACTCAGCTGCCTAGAGCCTGTTTTATCCAGTGCTCTTGTCTTGTTAATATCACATTTTTAGTGGTGTTTGAGTGCTCTTGGACGCTGACAGAAATACTTCAGATGCCTTTTTCTGATTACATAGTTGCCCTAAAAACACAACGGCTTTTATAACCCGACTTCCACAGACGCAAACCATAATGCTGAAGTCTAATCTGAGATTTCAATCAGCAGATAAACCCTTGGGCTGGTCTGTGGTGAAATAACTTGGGGGGTTGTGGAAACAGAAGTCGTAAAAACATTTACGAGACTTCTGTCTGTACCCTCAGCAGCTGCTGATACTAGACTGAAGCGTATAATAAATATGCTGTTTCTTCAACACTGATCGTATGTGATGGTCATCATTTTTGAGCTAGAAATGCTCAAAAATGATGGTCTTAAACTGGGTTTTCACGTTCTAATGAAAGGGATTCTGATCATACATGCTTTTTAAAAAGGATATTTGTACATTTCATCCCTAATTATTCAGTCAGAGTGGACATCTAACCTTCAGTAGGCTAAATAGAACTAAATTGAACAGTTCATATATGCCTGATGACTACTGAGCATCTCCATCTTCACAGGCTTCAATACAAACCTCAGTAACAGCTAGTCTTATTCACCCAATATTTACTTATCTGTAAATGACTATGACAAAAACCAAATAAAACAGTAAGTCATAACATGTACACCTTGAGTGCTCTTAATGTACTGCATATAAAGTGTTTTCACGTTATGTTTAACTCTTCAGTCTAATGTGTTTGAATGTGAGTGAAAACTTGTAGAAACATGCTCTTGAAACTTGGACTCAGGCAATGATTTATGCTGTGTAATGGAATTTACCTGAATGATTATAGCTCAGTCATACACTACGACCAAGAATAGACCACATTCAATAAATGATAATGTCTCAAATGGCACAATAAATCTGACAGTCCAAATAAAATAGCGTTGCTTGTTTTACTCCTGCTACTTTGTAATCACTGCTTTGGAGGACCACTCCAGTGTTCGAGTAGGGGAAAAAAATAGTTTCTCCTTACATATAATTCGGATCACAGTTCCACCAAATTCAACAAAAAAAATCTGCAATGTCCATCTTTGTTGAATTTTTCCCTGTTTGTCATCCACTCTTCTTTTAGGTTTGGAAAGCAACTTCTTCTGCTGATACTACTTTTTCTTCTTCTCCTGCTGCTTCTTCACATTATCTACCTTAATCTAATCAAACCTGCACTTACTTTGCAATGAGAAATTGTAAGTTATGAAAGAATATGTCATCTTACTATATATATATTTTTTCTTCCTGATCGACTGACTTTCTCACAGTTGATAAGGACCTCTAACAAGTTGTAATGTCATTGTTCCCACAACCCAGTAACTCTATGAACAAACAGGGGTTTCCTTCCTTTTAAGGATTTTATTTTCCTGGGGAAAGGACTGCATGCAGAGTACTGACACACAGAATAAGCTGAGGATTTCTAACACTTGTGTAGCTGTATAATGTACCACAAAGTCCCACAGCATACCTGGACATGTCTCAAAGCACACCATTTAAAGAACCAGAAAGTGGACTGTTGTGCAAATATAATAATACACTGAGGATTACAGGGATGAAGAGTACAGCAACTGTAGTTGGTCCACTTATAAATTTAGATTAAGATACTTAATTTGTCATTTTATAAAGAAACAATGAAATTGAATTTGTTTACTTTGTTTCAACCACTGGTAAGGGGTAAAAGCAGCTTTTAACTAGCTCAGTTTCGCTCGTACTGGCAGTATCGTAAAGTATAAATGCAAACAACGATGAATACTCTGCGGCTCTTCAGTAAAGAGTCTCGTTCATCGACAGTTACATAATATTGCTTCTTCAAGGGCGATCTCAGTTGGCACACCAGTATGGCACAGCTGAGAAAACTTAAACCGATGTTGTTGTAATCTCTTGCTGCTCAGCTTGCCTGCATGCGTTTCCTCCAAAGTGTTGTGTTGATTCCTGTTGGGTTGATCTTACATAAGAGAGGTGCACCGAGAGGTCAGGTCATTATTGATTGCTTATTTTTGTCACCCTTTGTCCAAAAATTAGACTCCTGACCCTCATCAGTACACGTGTCACAGGGTAGGTGGTGGGTTTGAGAGCCTTGCCTTGTGGTTTTGATAAGAAATGAAAATGGAAAATTTGCCAGTGCCGTGACTCATTTAAAGTCATGGGAGCTGCCAAGCTGTCAGCAACCTGGTGTACACCCCAAATAGTGTTAACTTTGTTGGACCAGTGGTCAAATTCCAAAGACATTCACTTTGTAGCATCAATTACTGTCTGCCGTAGGGATTTTTACCAGTTGAATGAACTAATTATTATGCCTTGTCTATGATTTCAACACTAGTTAGTTGTAATTCATATTTTAAGGTCTTTAAAATGATTAGGTTTGATTTTTGAATGG
Organism: Pundamilia nyererei; assembly: GCF_000239375.1. Taxonomy (NCBI): domain Eukaryota; kingdom Metazoa; phylum Chordata; class Actinopteri; order Cichliformes; family Cichlidae; genus Pundamilia; species Pundamilia nyererei. The sequence continues at coordinate 7,420,906 of NW_005187408.1, forward strand.
TGCAGGAACCAAATTACTGCAGTGTATGGCTATTGTGGAGAAGGTTAGCTTCTTGTATATGCCATGGGATTCATCAGTTGTGAGATTGTGTCCATTATATTTAATTACATTGCACAGCATGTCTCTTTGGGGTTTGTTTGTTTGTTTGTTTGTTTGTTTGTTTGTTTGTTTGTTTGTTTGTTTGTTTGTTTGTTTGTTTGTTTGTTTAATACTCAGTTTTAACAAAAAGATAAAAACTGCATAAATCTTTGTTTTTCAGAAAAAGTTGCTTTTGTAGTGCACTTTTACAATAGCTTATTTTAGGAAAATAGAAAAAAATTTCTGGTAGTCTGCTGTTTACATTTACAACCATCACCTTTGCTTAATTGATGCATTATGGGATTGACTGGACCCACATGTGCTTACTCTGAGGCATAAGAGGAATCAAGTTCATTTACATTAGCTGTGTAATGCAAGCAAAGGGCACATGCAAGCATGAATGCACTTTTAAAGCTCTGCGCAGTACTGCAAAGCGCATCTCTAGAAGTCGCTTGTGTCCACTAAATCCCAACTGCCGCGGGGGCGCTGGTGATGGGTGAGCAGGTCAGTTATGGCTCAAGTGAGGGAGATAAAAGTAGATATGAGTCAGGACACTCGTTTGTTTTTTTTTTACAAAACTCAGAAGGTCATCCTTTTTTATATTTAGATTGCGGGCTAAATTAGTGTCAAGTTAGATGGAGGTTGTATGATAAAGTATCAGAGGGAGATTTGGAATTGCTGCCTTACTTGGATATATGAAGGAGAGTTTAGTGCCTGTGCCGATGTCCCCACCAGGAGACACTCGTTGGCACTACTTTGTGCCAAACACCCCCAACCCCCCACATAACAGACACAAACACAATCTATCTGCAAAGGCCACAGGTTATAAATAGCTAACAAATAGAACACAGTGGACTCCAGTAGTCCTCACTGGTTTGTTTTTATATTTTTCAGTACAACAGCTAATGCATCCCTCAATGAAAAGTAGGATTTTGGCCTGTTTTCTTTACAAACACATTAAGGATAAATATGTGCTAGTAGTAGTGCAAGAGCCTTTTTGTCCTATAAAATAAAGACCTGAATGCAACCATACAGGAGAAGCTGAAATGTTTCTCACCTTTAAGTAAAATAAGAGTTTCAGAGGGAAATTTGGTAATTTCATCACCCTGGATCCAAAATAAGGACCTGTTCTCACTGTTAGCTTATATTTATAGATCTAGTTTGAACATCAGTACTGAGTTTATAGCTTCTTCAGTCAGTTTTTTTTCGCACGTTTCTGAAAAATGAGTATCGGGGTGTAGTGGAAGAGGCGGGTTTTATAATATAGTATTCATTTGAAACGTGTGGCTGCTCTTGCATATGCATCTTAAAAAGTAACTTTTGTTTGGTCATAGGTTTCCAAAATATGACGCATGGCTTGAAATCAAGTTCATTTACACTTTGAGTGGTTATATTTATGTCTAGGCATTAATGAAGACACTGAAGTTAATCTAAAGAAATTAACTAAAGGCTACAGCTGTTTGTTCACAACTTGACTAGCACGTGTAAAGAACAGGCTTCTAGTAGAGACTATGTATACATATGATATAAAAGAGCTGCTGTGACTCAAAGAGCTGGAGTCCATTGGTAATAGTTCCCTGCTGTTGTCATGCATTGAGGAAGTGCTACACAGTGAATGTGGAAGTTAGTTTGATGTATTTCTTAGCCTTGGAAAAGGTATTCGATTACTTCAGATAATAGTTCATTTAACCATAGACGTCTGTTTCATGTTGTTTTAGGGGGTAGGGTTTACAGTGCATTCATAAACACACCCACAAGTAACTCAATGAAAAGTATGTATTTATTTTTTGCTAATAAGTTTTAGGTTTAGCTGAAACTATATCGAATATACTCGATGTATCGCAAGTTTTCCCACGTACAACAGTATAAATTACCATGGCAATGTTAAGCTGTCTGCTTGTAATTCAAGTTTTTGGGGTTTTTTTTGTTTTGTTTTCCCCTCCCACACGGTGCAAATGCATCATTAATCTCCCCGTCCCAACATTTGGATTTCACAAGGAGAATGTTGAGCAAAAATGCAGTAATTTGCATAACATGCAGTAAAACTATTGCCGCAAAAGGTAGCAGTACCACAAATTTATTCCACCAGCTGTAAAGTTATCTACTGAAAAATTAAGAATGTTTTAAACACATGGCAGCATTTCAGCACACACCAAAGAAAACGTTAAATAAACCAGTCAGACTTTTTTATAGTCACTGTCTAGACTTTTGATTTATAATTTGAGTTCATCACATTTTTTTTTATTTCAGTTTTTATATGTTATATGCTGTAAACACAAAAGAGCATCTTTTTAATTTCATTTGTTTTATTTTGTCTAGTGAATTATTACTTGTCGCTATGATCTTTCGTTTGTTTAAGGTTTAGTGTTGACCACAGAAAGAGACTTACTGTCACAGTATTGTCATTTGTGAAAAACTTCTCTGTGCAACTGATGGTTAAAAATGGTTAAAATAAAACTTCATTCATTCAGATTTTTTGTATTCAAAGTAGAAAATTTGGAATGAGTATACCAGTGCAATTTTTCAACATATCATGATATATATCGTGTATCACGATATAGCTATAAAATATCATGATATGAGATTTTCCTTGTATCACCCAGCCCTAGCTGAAGTGACCTAGCTAAACTTGAAAAGTTATTTATTAGCTGTAAGAGTGGTAAGCCAGGTTACGCAATATTTGTTTATTGTGTATTGGAAATGGCAATAAACAAGTTCTCAAGCAATAAAATGCAGCGCATTACCTTTGTAGCTTTCAGTTTGAAGCATGTCAGTGAACAATTGTTGAACTCTTAATTGGAGGATGGATGACCACTTTATTAGTCCTCTTCTTTTATCCTTTATTATTTCTCTCCGTTGACTTATTTTTAATTCTGCAGACTTGTTTCATATCCACACAGTCCAATGTCTACTGCTTTTTACGGTGAATATTTCACTAAGATCAAGGTCACAGATGTTTTATATCTCTCTGCTTGATGCAGGTTTGTAAAGCTACAAAACAAAAATTGTAAATGTGGTGCTAAACTTGGAGGACTTGAATGTCTTCTGATACTTTTAACCAGACCAGTTGTGTCTTGTTTTTCATAACTCTAACCTTAGGTCATGATTTAAAAAGAAGGAAAAAAAGTGATTCATGGTCTTTATAGCTGGCTCCAAAATTCAAAAGAAAAACATGTTTCATACTTTCTCTCTTTTAGCTTCAGGGTGAAGGATGATCCCCCGGTTATTATGCAATTTTGCTTGGGTTGGATTAGCTTACCTTCTCTGTCCCTGGTATTGCTATTTCAGTGCAGTGCAATATTGTTGGGTATTTCCACCCTTTTTAATGCCAGCAGCCCCCTCCCTCCCCTTTACAAGCATACCCCTCTGGACTAGAAGGGCTGTATCTTACTCGTCACACATGGCTGTTGCAGAGTCTTGGGCTTTATCTTGTAACATGTCTTAACAGAACATTACTGTTTCCACAGAGGCCACTCGCACAAGACCCTCAAGTAAAACAGCACCCACAGACAGACAGAGCCATGGAGGACTACTACCATATACTAGGAGTCGAGAAAAATGCGACGCAAGAAGACATCAAGAAAGCGTAAGTCCCCCTCGAGTGTTTTGTGCTCCGTTTTCTGCCAGTGTTGACGTTAAATGTCGGCCACTTGTAGGGCGTAATAGGTTAATTATATCCCTCTGTCGCTGTATAAACTGACACAGGGAGAGGGAGAAATGAGAGAGTGCTCTGCAGAAATGTTCCACTCTTCTTCCTGTAACCTTGCTCTTGTCAAATACCTTCCACCTTCAATCACCCACCACTGCTCACCCACTGATCAGGCTCGTTCCAGTTAATTATACTTCCTTGGTGGTTTCTCAATAACAGCAGTTTGTTTGGACATGTGAAGAGGAGAGGCAATGCTAATGCTGAGGACAGAAATAAGCCTGCTTCAAATCAGGCATGTGCTCCAGGAGCTCCATTAAGTTATTTTGGGTAATGCGGTGAAAACAAGTAAGAGAGGAGGAAACTATTGAGCAGTATGGATCATCCTAGCCAAGAATAGCCATTTGCCAAAAATATGTCACAGAAAGATGATGTATCATGTTTTTTAACTCTAGATCAGTCTGTACAAACTAGATGAGCCAAGCTCTCTTTGTGGGAAAACCAGGCGAAACTGCAGTTTTCATTAATGATCATTATATTATCATGAAGTTGATATTTATCCAATATCGTGATGATAGATCTGTCTTTTTTAAAGTTTATTACTAATTAGAAATTATTGGCACACTAACTTTACTAAACCTAAACACTATCTGTTTAAGGTAATGGTTATTAGCATGTCTGCATTTGGCCTAAAATACAACCTCAGAAAGCTGCTGCGATGCTTGGAGACTCATTTATCGTGTCTGTTTATTAAATTTAGTGGGTATTAAATTATAGTCAGAAGCTCTTATGTTAATACAAAGCTCAGTGTTTTGTAATAAGATAAAGTTCACTTTATTCAGCCCAAAAGTTTGGGACATGACTGTGTCACAGCAGCCAAAACATTAGATGCAACTTGTAGCAAAATGGCTTTTAATAAAATAAAATCACTCGATAAAATATGACAAAACACATCTAAGCGAGGTTAAAGAAGTGCAAATGAAGCACAACTAAAAAAGAACTTACTGGATAAAAGTCAAAGTATAATACAATATGAAGGTTAGTAAGTAAAGAAAATTTCTGCTTCTGGCTACAAAGATGTCAAAGATGTAGAGGTATGTTGCACAATTACCAACAGTGCTGCATGCAGCGAGTCCAACTGAACTGTGACCAGGCTTTAGTCAGCAAGATAATGTCACAGATTACAACAAAGACTGCTGGCTATAGGTCTGTAATGGATTGAATCCCTGGATTGTGTAAAGCCTTGCTGACTTTCAGTCCCTTGTCTTGTTCGAACATCTTTGTGTGTGTGTGCTGCTGCTGCTGAGCTTAAAAACAAACCGCTGATGCAGCGTAAGCCGCTGTGCGAGGCCCGTGCTGATTGTCAATGCAGTGTCAGGCTGTCTTTGTTATTTCTGCTTGGGTGGCGAGAAGGACACGCAGCGTGTGTCTGCTGCAGTCGTGTGAATATGTTTCTGATTGGGGGAGGGGGGGCATGTTATCTGTGTCATACATGCGTAAACGATTTCCACCCCTATATCAAGACATGACGACTCGTTCTTGACTCTGTGTGTGTTTTGACTTTATGGTGTTTGTATTTCAGTTACAGAAAATTGGCCCTGAAATGGCATCCAGACAAGAACCCTGAGAACAAGGATGAGGCAGAGAAAAGATTCAAAGAGCTGTCAGAGGCGTATGAAGTTCTCTCAGACGGTGAGACTTCAGAGCAAGAAGCTGGTGTATCTCAAGTGCACTGTTTGAAATGAGCTGTATTGAAGCCATTACTGTCTCAGATGTGAAGCTTGTGCTATTAAGAAACAGTGACATTTTGCTCCTGTTGTATAAATACGAGGGTAGAGACATGTTCAAAAAGTGTTGTTGCCATCAACGTGACACATTTTTGGAAACCAATACTAAAAAAACACAATTATTCTGTGCCTCACATTGGGGAGCTATAACAGCTGTAAGTTATTTACATTATTTTTTGGTTATCACTGTTTTCTGTCAGGTAAAACTGACAGAAAACAGTGATGTGCTTTAGCGTTTCCAGATGTGAAGTTAGATTGTTTATGCTGTTTTTTCAGCCATTGATCTAGAGCCCAGAAATCTGACATTTTAAGACATAGGAAAGTAGTGAGTTGCCCCTCTAATTTAAATGTAAGCATCATTTTTCAGTTTCATAGCAGACACTGGATCAAAAGATGCAGGGGTAGCTGGGATTTTTAAGAAGTGTAGCACCAGTATCAGGATGGGATAACTGGAATGTAAACTGGGATGATGGGTTTAGTTTTTAAATGAATTTTGCTCATACTCAAGTTTTAAAAAACAAAACACTGAAGCTTTTCTATTATACCTGTGTGAAGAAAAAAAATACACTGCACCCAAAATATTTTGCAGTTCAGCAATACTGATCTTTTTATTTTAACTTTTTGAATAACTTTAAACTTAAGTACTTAAAGTTATATTTAAAAAGTAATTCAAAATGCAATTTTATGCAGATTTTGAAAACTCTTTGATTCTGAAAAAAAGAAGTGCAATATGAGCACAGAATAATGTTTATATTCAACAACTTTTAAAAAAGCAGCTTGTAGAATGTAAAACTTAACATATGTTAGACATCCAGAATGGAAAGCAATGCAAATAAATAGAAACGCGGCATCATGACGCTCATCTTTCATCAAGATGGATGTCAGTGTAAGCTGTTTCTGTCACATTTAATCTGAGACTGAATTTTGTGAAAACTTAACCATTTAAAGCCTGAATCAGGAAATACTTGCCAGAAAATTCAAATTTTTTGAAAATAGTGTTTATTTAAATTTAATTTGTTTAATTTTTTGTAATTGTTTAAAAAATTAATCGTGTTTAAATTTCCATATATGACATTTAATTTGTATCATATTTGCTTGTTGTTGTTGTGGTTTTTTATTTTTATTTTTTTTATTGCTTAAATTATGCAATTTTATTTAGGTTTGTCAGGGGGAGAAATTCACACTGATGATGTTTAAGTCCCAAAAACTGGCAAAAAAAACCCAAAACTATGTATCAAATATGATACACTAGGCAATAAGGGGTTAACACAAGTATGGGGGGGAGGGTTTTTTTTTTCATAGGGTTTC
>NW_005187408.1:7427744-7476477 GCF_000239375.1 Pundamilia nyererei
CCAAAAAAAACCCCATGAAACTGTTTAGTCAGCACCACTGCGTTTTGCAAAGTAAAACTTGAGTCTATCCATTGTACGGTCCGACCGATACTGTATATTGGATCGGTCCATCCCTAGTCTATAGTGTGTATTAACCACTGATTTTTTTTATTTATTTATTTTTTATATGACTTCACAAAGCAAGATTTGTCAAATCCCCTTTACTGATTAAATTAGTTGGAACAAGTCATTGAATTATTAATACATAAATAATAAATTAATAAAAGCTTGGTGTGAAACAGAGCCACTCAATTAGTTATTGTGGTCAGTATTAAGATCATAAATGCTTTTGACTGGATTTTCTTTAACACTGTTTAGTTTATCTGGTTTAATTATAATTAAAAAATGTCTGCTGAATTAAATTTACTGCATACTGCTGGTAGTGAATCTGGACTTTTACGGAGGGTCAAACGTGAGAGTATTATTTAGTATTATTCATCTGGTTTAACTTGCTTTAATAATTGGAAGCTAACATTGTAATTTAAAATAAAAATTCAGTGGACAGCTGTAGTTTGAAATAGCACACTACTGTCTCTAGTCATTTTCTTGGAATTACTTGGTAGTCTTATTCAGTGAAAATTAAAAGAGGCTGTTAGCTTGAGGCCATCATGTGTTAAATCTGGAGTCTTTCACGATCCTAACAGAGGTTTATAATGCAGGAAGGAGGGCGCTTCACCTTCGGTTGCTCCGAGTTGTTTCTCATCTCATGTAAAGTCCTTCTCTTTCTATTGCAGAAAGCAAGAGGAATGTTTATGACCGATATGGCAAAGAAGGCCTCTCAGGTGGTGGAGGAGGAGGAGGTAAGGAGATATCCGTTAAGGTTTCCATATTCATAAGTTTATCAGTTACTTTATGTATGAAATGCCGACATGCATCAGGTGGAAACAGCTGGACATTTGGTATTTGCATTGGTGCTTTGACAGCTTGTAATGATAGCTGTGTTTGCAGTGTTATCTTTGTTGAAGTGTGGTGCCATTTATAAGCCTTGTTTCTTTTCAATGTTTAATAGGAGGCCATTATGACCACTTCGGCAGCAGCTTCACATTCCGCAACCCCGATGACGTTTTCAGGGAATTCTTCGGCGGCAGAGATCCATTTACAGATTTATTCGGTAAGCCATTTCTGTGCGTGCACTTCAGAGGCACTGATGGGATGTTGTTTTCAGAACTGAAAGAGGGACTGAGGGGATGTGCTTTGGCTATTATTAAACTCATATTTTTATCTAGTCCAGAATATTCACGGATGACCTAAAAATGCTCAGAGACACAGAGCATCCACCAGGCCCCAGTTATCTGTATGTTAAACATAGATTTTTCTATTTCCTAATTAGTTTGCCTATTAGCACACAGCTCCTGCTGTGTAGATTGAGCGTTAGACCCAGGAAGCCTTCAGGAAAGCCTGTTGCTAATCCCCCACAGGACTGTAATGTGCATTTCCAATGCACTAAGCACTCTTCGCTTCACCTCACTAAATGTCGCATGAAAGAAAACGCTGAGTATCCCCGCTGGATGTTGGCTTCAACCTCATTACATTTCCTCGGTTAGTTAATTAATTAGGATTTAGATCGTTCATTTTGTGAGCCTCTCTTCACATAATCTTTATGATAAATTCAAACAAATATACACCCACACTTATAGACAGGATTGTTCCATTCTTCATTTTCCTTTGCACAAGTTTAGATGAGTTAAATGAGAGATAAAACTATAATGAGCCTTGTAACAAAGAGTAAGGAGCGAAGAGCTAGTTGATCTTAACTGATTGAAGTCACCGTGTCTTGAGGTGCCATCCAGTTCATCCTTTGAAGATGCCGATATTTGCGTTCAGTGTGATCTAGTAAAACACGTTTAGTTGCTCTACCAGGTTGTCTGCGATTGGAAGGCATGTGTAGTTCACCCTGTGTGCCTCTAAATATGGAGCTCAGACGCAGGCAGACGATGGATTTGAGAGTCTGCATCACTCAACTGGAATGCTTTCAAAAATAGCTTCCGTATTAAAACAAAAGCAGATGTAATAACGGCAAGTGTGTGTCTGTGTGCGTGCTGTGTGTCAGAGCGCATGTAAAACACGATATAATTCGAACACTCGAGCACGGCTGTGCATTTTGGACTTGACAGGAAAAATTTAAATATTAAAAATCATTAAATATGACGCTTAAATAAGAACCACAGAACTGGAGCTAGAAGGGAGTCGTCATGTTTCATTATGTAAACTTGTGTCCTTCTGAACACGGGTAAGCACAGCTGTTGCTGTTTGCGCTCTTCGGTAAACAGTGAGAGCAAAAATGGCAAACCATGGAGTCTGCATGCAGAAGAGTGAAGTTTATCTGCAGTTAAACTACAGTTTAAACTTTATTTTGCTTGATTGGTATGCACCCGGAGAAGGTTTTAAAGTCATCTGCCTTAAGTTTATTTAATCTCCATGTTGGTGTGTTTCTTGGTTTCTATTAACATGGCAAATCAGAGGAAGATTGACATATGTTTTAAAAGCCCATCAAGCCTGGAGTCCTGACTGTCCAGCAGCTGGTCCGGTGGATCACTCGGCTACCGCGGAGCGTCCAGCAGACTGCGGGCGGGGTGTGTTTGGAGACAAAAACAGAATCGCACAGTGCTGAGGGCCGAGCTGCCTGCCAAGAACAGCACACTCTTATTCTCAGATGAAAATGTGAAGACGTGGACAAGGAGCAGATGACTGTTTTATACTTCGGGACAGCTGCTTTTAAAACACAGCTTATATAATTCAGTTTTCTAAACTGTTTTCATATATTCAGACCGCCTTGTTAAATCCCCCCCTGCTTTTGTACACTGTGATACTGCCCTTTCACTTTCTTCATGCTCTGTGAGGTGTTACACAGGCGTGGCACATTCTTGGCTGTTTAATCTCCGGTCTGTGCTTGACATCTCTTTTTAAGTTCTGCCAGAGTACATGAGCACGAGAGCGTGTTCCTTCTACTTAAGAATGACTCAGCTTTTCTTCCAGCTATCTGTATGTGCACCACTGTAACAATAATTAAATCACAGTCCGAGTGTTTAAACGGCCTTCCTCAGCACTCCCGTTCCTCACTTTCTCTCAGCGAAGCCTGCTGTCATTCTGACCTCTTTGCAGGAGCTCAGCTGTCTCCTCTAAGGTCTTTAAGGTAAATGGACAGTAATGTGGTTGCAATAGCAGTCAGCAGATACTCTTATTTTAGGCTTTCAGTCAGAGGGAACAAGCAAAGCTTTCTTGCCACTGCCTCAGTACATTCAAGGTTGAAGGAGGAGTCTTCTTTCAGCAAATGGTGCCAGTGATCCAGCCTTATCCTGCTGGGCTGACCCAGATTGGCAGAGCACAATTAGTAGGGCGTCCACAGGGCTTTAGGAGGAGAATTAGTGGTCGGCACTTTTACAGTTTAGGGATAAGATTGTTCCAGAAATTGCAAACGGATGCTCTGATATTCACCACAGCCTTAATTTGTTTTAAAAATTTGTATCAGGTACTTAAATATTTTAGGAGCTGGCAACTGGCTGGCTGTACTCGAGGGAAAAAACTGTACTTCCTGTCCAGCTCCAAAGAACCACACTTAGTTTGAGACTGCTGGAAGGAGAGCAAAGCTAAAGATATTCCTGACTTTATCCTCTTGTGAGCAAGTGCCTCTCACCTGACCTCCTCAGAATAAGATGATATTTTTTGCATAATGGTACTCAAAAAACAAACAAACCAAAAGCCAACAAATTAAAGGAACACCTAGAAAATGCATCAGATCTCAGTTGGGAATAAAAACATGCTGAATGTCTGAAATTATCAGCCTACAGAGGACCGAATTAAAAAAACACACCAAAAATCAAAGTGAAAGAAATGATGCTGCAGGCTAGTCTGTTTAGCTAAAATTTCATTGCAGCAACTGAGAAATGTTCATTTATATAGCCTCCATGTGTCTGCCCTGGGGTTTCTCCTCCCAGACCTGGACCAGGTAATCACTGAACCCTTCGGCAGTTTGAGATGAACCCTGGTAGCATCAGATGGACTGAAACAGGACGTCTCAGAGGTGTTATGTTGGATTTAGGTCAGGCCAGCACGGGGGACATTCAGTACTGTTGATTCCTTCATCCTCCTGGAACAGCCTGAATATATTCTACCCATATGAGGCCGGGCATTATGTACCACGAGGAACCCAGGACCCACTGTACTAACACTGGGTCCAAAATTCTCCCAATACCTGATGGCAGTCAGGGTACCGTCCACCATGGATATGCCTCCCCACATTATCACTGACCTACCATCAAACGGGTCATGCTGAATGATGATGATGCGGTCATCATAACATTGTCCACGTCATCTTCAGACCCTTGCACATCTGTCACATGTGCTCAGGGTAACTTGCTCTCATCTGTGAAAAGCAGAGGGCATAAGGGCATCTCTCAAAGTCTCTGTTATCTCACCCCAACTGGTCGCAGCAGATGGCCGCCCCTCCCTGAGCCTGGTTCTGCCGGAGGTTTCTTCCTGTTAAAAGGGAGTTTTTCCTTCCCATTGTCACCAAAGTGCTTGCTCAAAGGGGGTCATATGATTGTTGGGTTTTTCTCTGTATCTATTAAGCGCCTTGAGGCAACTTTTGTTGTGATTTGGCGCTATATAAATAAAATTGAATTGAATTGAAGTAAACTTAATGGGATAAATTAGGAATTATGTTGTGTTTCTTACAAAACACAAAAGTGCTCAGCCAGACTAAAAAAACAAGAAGTTTTAGTGCACAGGCATATTAATAAATAAGACAGAATAAAGGAACTGAATAAAAGGCGTTTTGCTTGTAATGAAACTGTGTGTGACGTCTGAAGTACAGAAATAACACCATATAAGACACATGTTGAGCTAAAAATGTTAGAGCTCTTGCAACTGGCGTTTGAGCTGTGCAGGCGTCTCTCTCTTCCGGAAGATGATTGAATTAAAAAGAAATAAAAATGTTTTAACACTCTGAGTCGGTTTTCTCTGTTCTATCACGGGGACAAAAGAATCGGGGTTAATATGGTGTAGCTGCCAATTCTGGTATTTTGTGGTACATGCCAGTCTGGCTCCACTGTGGGAGAAGTGAGCACAGGCCCCGCTAGAAAATGTTGGCCCTTGAGGCCGGCCCCATGAAGTCTGTTTCCGTTTGGTCTGAGACATTCACGCTGGTGGCCTGCTGGAGGTCGTTTTGCTCTGGCCGTGCTTATCCTGCTCCTCCTTTCACAAAGGAGCAGTAATAGTCCTGCTGATGGGTTAAGGACCTTCTACGGACCCGTCCAGCTCTCCTAGAGTAAAGTCTCCTGCTCGTGAGACTGGTGACTGGATGACAGCAGACAGTTTGGCAGTGATGTGTCCATTTAAGCGAGCATGTATACCATAACAAGGTGAAAGTGATAACATGTCAGATTAAACGTGGAGTTTTGTCCCTGCTCCTGAAAGATGTTCTGTGTTACTCACAAATTACTCTGATTTCATTCACAGCTGATGATCCCTTTAATGATTTCTTTGGAGGCAGTCGCAGTCACCAGAGGGGGCCAAGGATGGGTGGATCGCTCTTTGGTTTTGGGGGCTTTCCAGCATTTGGAGGTAGCTTTGGGGGATTTGATTCAGGTGAGTACATAGAGAGGATTATTGAACAAAAGAGGAAGAATTTCCCTATTTTAGTTCTCTTCTCTAATGTTTGTCTTCTGTTAGGTTTTACCTCATTTGGAGACATGGGTGGGGGAGGATTCACCTCCTTCTCTTCATCATCATTTGGCGGCGGGGGAGGAGGAGGAGGAGGAGGAGGAGGAATGGGTAACTTTAAATCTGTATCAACCTCCACCAAATTCGTCAACGGCAGAAGGATTACCACAAAACGGTACCCAAATGTTCAACTCTGCAATCTTTATAAGACTTCTGACATTATCCCGTCTTCTTGATTTCCAAAGTGTATTTTGTCTTTTTATTTATGGATTTATTTTATTTTATTTTTACGTTTGACAGGATCGTTGAGAACGGCCAGGAGCGGGTTGAAGTGGTAGAGGATGGTCAGTTAAAATCTCTAACTGTTAATGGTAAGGAGCAGCTCCTAAGACTGGATAACAAGTAATTATCTCGCCTCAACATAGAGTTTTGTCATCTGGAAATCTCCGGCAGTCGGTCTCTCCTCTCTGTGTCCTCCTGCATCTCATTTCCCAAAGAACAATTTTCTCATTTTAGTTTAGCTGTGAGGGGAGGCAAGAGACATTTCCACAGTATTTGTATATTTGTATTTATTCCATTATTTTTGTGGGACCAGCTTGCTGGGAATTGTTTTTGTTTTCTACAGTAAATTGAATTTTACTTTAACTTCTGCGACAGAGCTTGGTACGTACTATACGTATATATAAATATAAATAGTTTTTTTTTCCTTTCGGGGTGTATATTGTCTTTGTTGTTGGAGGGGGGGGAAAAGGTAACACAAGATGCTGTACATTTGACTTATGCATGTCATTTTTGCTCTTTACATTTGACCAGTTTAACCAGTTTAACAAGTGAATGAGGAAAGCTTAACCACCTCACCCTAATGTCTTTAACTTGGACTTCACCTTGCTAACCTGTTTGCTATTACCATGTTCACGCGTGTGTAATAATATGAACAGATCATTAATAAATTAATTGTAACAATGTGCATTTTTCTCACTTTTGCATTTTTGTGTATTTTGGGGGGAAAGGACACACAGTGTGTTTTTGGTTTGTTTGTGCATGATCGCCGATTCCCAGCACTGTTACCAGACGCACAGGGTCTTTGTACAAAGAACAGCAAAATAAAAAGTTCAGATTTAGATAATAAACTTTGTGCAACGTGAAGGGAAGTGCTGCTGCAGTCACCCTGGTGTCTGTGTGATGCTTTTTCTTTGCTTGAGTGACTTTCTTTATTGCCTCACTCTTCCTGGATGTGTGAGTCTTCTGCTTGCGCCCGTTCACTGTTTAAAAGCTGCTTCACACAACCGCAATAAAAGAAACCGCAGCGGCTGCTTCTTTCGCACACTCACTCTCAGTCAGAGCTCACCTTGTGCTTCATTTTGTAACCCACTAATGCCTCAGTTTCAGTGCAGGTCACTACACAATGCACTGTTTGCTTCTCACTAAAATAATGCTCCTAATCATTTTACCAAGAGATCATGAGGAAAACAGCAAAGATAACACACCCTGATTATTTATTTTTATTTTTGGTTTTTTTCCCCCCCCCTCTCATAGGTATGCTTTACTTTTAGGTGAAATTGAAGCAACAGCCTCCCTTCTATTTCATTTCCACCTCTGCCTCACCCTTTATAGCAGTTTAATGCGCTATTGTAAAAGTGCTGATAGTGGCCCTGATCTGATCCAAGGTAGAAGTAACTGGACTGATCAGTTTGGTAAAAGCTGTGTCAGATAATAGCAGAGAAAGTCCTTGATTACAAGCACACAAACATGTTGTGTTCAGAGGCATTAAAGGTAGGTGTGTGTGTGCGCGCTTGCACAAACATTTGCCACGATAGACTCAGTTAAACTGGGTTATGTGTATGACTGCAGTTTGTTTTGAGGTCACTGTGCACAGAGTATGTGTGTGTTAAGGAATGTGCTCGGGGCTAGTTTATTTACACAAGCCCCGCTGCATATTTTTGCAAAAGAGCAATCAGGAGTGGGAAAGCAAAGAAGAAGCAAAGGGCAGGGTGAGGCTTTAAAACTGAAACGTTGATGCAGAAACACACCATTTGGTGCCTGCGTTTCTGTTTCAGTGCTGTGAAGACCACCTATCATCCTATTTGACGCTTTCACCCCCCTCCGCAAACCGCTGATTTCAGATGCGCGTGCGCAGTCCTGTTGCTAGGTGACATTGCAGCCCTGTATGCTCTCTCTCGTTTTCCCACTCATATCTCTGTATGTGTAAATGTGCTGCATACATTAGGGATTGTTGTTGCTAATGTAAATGAGGATTATTAAACTGCACCAAGAAGCAACGAAAATTTGGACACCACATTTGATCACATTGATGTGATCTCGATGTCCTGTGGTGGTCTAATATATATATATATATATATTTAAGCGATTAAGCCCTTTAAAAGAAGAGCGGAAGCGACTAAAAAAGGTGTTACCTGAGCAGGGATTTTCTGTGGTACTATAGCTCCCCCTCCTGGACACTCGGGTTGTGTAATTTATTAGATTAACTACAGTTCCCAGAACACCGGCGCTCTAAACAGGAAGTATAATTTTGCCGCTGCTTTAGTGACTTTTTCTTTTTATATTGGCACTATTTAAAGTAATAAAGTATGCCGAATGATCTATCAGCCATCTGTATTGATGGTATATCAATACATGCACAGACGGTTATCAGAGGATTGTTGTGATAGCGTGAAAAGCTAAAAATGAGGTAAATCTTAATCAGGTTCCGCTATAAAAAGCCTCTTTTTGTTTGTTGGCTTTTTTTTTTAAGTCTCATTTATTCTTGTTTGTTAGCAAAACGTTTACCTGGTGCAAGTCTAAAATGTGTTCATCTATAATATATGCTTGGATTAAACGCATTTTGACGCCTTGAATGATAAAAAAAAAAAATTAATTATCTACTTGTGTTGATAATATTTTTTTATTTAACCTTTATTTATACTTGTTGTCCCATTGAGACGCAATGTCTCATTTACAAGAGAGACCTTTTCCCGACAAACATTAAAATTTCAACAATAAAAGATACAATAAATTACCTTGCTGCTTATTTTATTTAAATTAAAAAAATGGGCCTCAATGTGTAGAATTTGGTGAAAATGCCGCATTAAATAAAGAATATAAATTAAATTAGCTTCATGATGTTTCCTATTAAAGAAGATTAATTGTTGCTTTTTTTAAACCGCACGTTTCAATGTGAAAGTGGCCACTAGGTGACGCTGTTTGTGAGCAATAGACAGCAGGACGTCATGATCTCTCTGAGAGCAAAAGCTCACAACATCTGGAGCCTTATTGAAATAAATGGAGCAACAAGTGACATATGTGTCTTTTAAATTAAATTCAAATAAAACACAGAAGAAGCCCATCAGTGTTCATAATTTGAATCTCAAAACAGTTTTGCAGTAAAAATAAAGGCCCTTTATTTCTGTAACAGGCCATTGTAGTGATTAAGGTGTGAAGACCAAGGTCCTGCAGCTCTCTTTCTCTCCATCCATCTATTCCAGTATGACACGTTACTGTGATTTCCTGTCCCATGTCATGAGAGATGGCTTCCTGTTGGCTGAAAGCAGCATCCTGTTTTAATCCCCCCCTCTCTCCGCCTCGCCCGCTTGACAGCTTAGCATGAAACCTGAAACCATTGGTCACTTTATGAACAATGGCAAAGATAAGCTGCCAGTTTCCCTTTGGCTGTGTCTCTACAAGACTGTATCTCCCTGTGCTCTGCAGCAGAGTCGCATCAGCGCGCCACCAGATGTCTTGAACCTGGGGAAGGTGGACTGTTGAAAATAATCTGGTCTGTGGTTGTAGTTGTCATGTAGGGTTAACGTCCTTCTGAACAGTGATTTATTTTAAGCTTCCACAGTTGACAACTAAAGCTCCAGCCTGCTGCAAGTAAGGCTGCCTTTGTCAGTCACACATGGATTTTGTGTCTGTGTGCGTTTGCGTGTTAACCTGGGCGTTTACGCCTGTGCTCCTGCATTTCAGTCTAGACGGTGTGCTTCAAGCAGGCTTTACACACACACACACACACACACACACACACACACACACACACACACACACACACACACACACACACACACACACACACACCATTGTTCAGCCTGCAGACAAATGACAGGCACTCTCAAGACAATAGCTGCAAATGAAAGCATCCAGGAACTCAACTGTGTTCACTCAAATGAAGTCCTTGATCCAGAAAATAAAAGGCTGCCTTTATGAATGCACACACAAAAAAAATCTCATTATCATCACTGCTTTTTGATATTGTTGTTGTTGAAATTAATTAACTGCTGATGGATTATGGAACTTGATAGCAGAAGGAATCTTATCACTGGACCTCTAATGGATGCAAATATTGATCCCCAGGAGTAAAGGAGGCTGGGACGAAGCACGCACCCTTGAAGTCGCATGCATTTTAGCTTAATCCAGCCGTCTAACCTCACCTGATAGGATCATGAGACAAATGCAGGTTGGGATTAGTCCCCCTGCCCACACACCCCCTCCCTTCAAACTGCAGCCTTGAGAATAAAGCCACCAATTGTCCTGTTGTCTGGTGGTCTGCTGGGAGCAGGTGCCTCCATGTGGGGGTCAGCTCGTTTACATCTTTGTGTGTGTGTGTGTGTGTTCAGTTTTTAAAAAAAAAAAAAAAGCTGATTTGTAAACTCTAGAGTGAAGAAATTCAAGTCTGGGGTTAAAACGGGCGCCTAAAGTTTAGAGAAAATAACTACATTCAGCCAGTTTTAACCTTAAAGCATTTGTGACAAAAAAGAAATTGGGCTTGGGTCAGAATGGATGACCCGCAGTAATAAGGTCCCTATTCAGAGGGAATAGAAATCCAGCAAAGGTTTTTTGTCTCTGTTAAGGCCTGAGCTCAAGCAGTCGTGTTTGATTGCCTCTAAACCCCCTTGAGCACCACCTGAAAGCATCTGAAGATCTCCTTCTAAAAATCCCATCGACCTAAAGCGAAGAGAAAACATGGAGGACACCTTTAGAAGGATTATGTTTATGCTCGCGCAGGTACAGTAGATGGTGGCTCAAACGAAGCTGACGGGCCTCTGATGACTTCTGATGAGTTTAATGCTGGACTGTTACACGCTGTGCAGGGGATTTTCTATTTTTATTTTGTATTTTTTGGGGGGGGTGGGGTGCTGCTGCAGACCCTCCTCTAAATGGGACTGGGTTCAGCACGGCGAGCATCTGGCCTCCTTTCTTCTCCTCTCCACTGCCTTAATTACACAACACAATAGCGATGAGATCTGCCTGTAATCTCCCAGCATAATAAGTCCCCCCCTTCCAACCCACCCTCCCTCCCTTCTCCTATACCCTGCCTGCCACTAATTCAATATAAATGTAAATTACCTAGAGAAAAGAATAACCAAATCTCATTTTATTTACATGACTAATCACAATAAAGTCGGGCAGATGAAATATGAATGAAATATATGGTTGGGGTGTGAAAGAAAAAGGGGTCCGTGTAGCCTTGGGGACTCTTTGAACCTCTCGTTTTATCTCATCTTTCTTGTTTCTTGTTGGTTACATCAATATACCTTTTGGACTGAACTTGGTGTAATAGATGTGTGTATCTAGTTTTTTTTTTCCACCCCTCTCTCTCGCTGCCTGATTGTATTCACACTGCCAAGAGCATGAGAAGGTAATATGTTTTCCTTTCAGCTCACTTCACATCTCATGTCAGAAGGCTGGAATTCTCAGAGGCTACGTGGGGGGTGGGGTTGGGTGGGGTGGGTTTAATGTTGATTTAAACACCTCGGGCAAACCATCCAGACAGCGAGGAGCTTAGGTGTGATTCATTGCCATTCTGCTCTGCTCACACCCACAGACGTCTCAGCTGAGGACCCCATGGAGGACATTCGCCGCCGCAGACAGAACACGCTTCCTAGCCTGGGCCTGCACCAGCGTCACCTGAGGAACTCTGCCCAGAACCCACCAGAGGAAGAGGGGGAGAGCCCGGGACAAACGAGAGGTCCGCCCACCCGCCCGTGTAGGGCTGATTAATTACCAGCACACATAGGCCCACCCCCTTTAAAGAGCAGAGTCTTAATAAGCGCAGCTAATTGTCTGCTTTTGTGTTTGATGGCCACACAAAGGAGGATGACGAAGAGTGGCGTGTTTGATTGGCAGATGTAAACAGAGAGGACAGAGATGTTCATTAGGCAGCTCTGTTCTAGCTCGCAGTAACGACCAGGGGTCAGAGTCCACCCTCTGTTTTCCTTCATGGGGTCAGGAAGTCATGCACAAAAGATGAGCAATTATCTGCAACACGCAGCCGCTGAATGCTTTATAATAGCGGCTTTGTTAGTTAAGGAGGGGACTTTTAATTTCACTGTACATAGTTCCTGCTGCGACACAAACAAAGGCCCTAATTCTCTCCCTGAGATAATGACACAAACTACTTAAATATGGGTCCTCAGAGAGAGGAGTGGTTTTAAGTGCTGCTGCAAACTAAAGCTCAGAGTTTTAACTGCGAGTAGGAACCCTTCATACTGCTACAGGCAGCCTCTGATATATTTAATGATAGGTGATCAATCCTTTACAAAGACAGCTTTTAGTTGCCAAGTCATTAACAGCTTTAATTTGAACAAAAACCAGGAGAAAAATGCTGAAAGGCCCATCCAAGATTTCTCTTAATTTCCACTTATGCATTACACCTAGAGGAGCTACTCGCTCATGAAGCTCCCTGCACACCGTTTTTGTGCTGATGTTAAAGATTCCACAGAGCATTGCTGACTTTTACACACCATCCTCCTCAGGACTCAGAGACCCCACTCTGTAACTTTATGTGATCTGCTGCTTTGTGGGTGTGGTTCCTAAATGCTTCCACTTTGCAATATTGCCACGTGATTATCGAATATCTAGGTGGGAAGAGATTTAACAAACTGACTCACAGTATTATGCTTGAATTTAACAAGCTCATTACAACAACCCATTCTTTCACAATTGCTTGTAAAGGCACGTTGTGTGGCTACCTGTCAGGTTTCTTTAGTTTTTATTTTTTACACTTGTGGCAGTGGGACTGAAAATACCTGAATTCAAAGAGTAAGAAGTGTGACATGATACTGTTGTCCAAGGATACAAGGGAGACAAAAACTTTAATCTACTTTCACCGGGAAACTTTATTAGCTAAACCTTTTCAAGCCAATGACGTAGCAGTAGCTCACTGCATTTATGTAAACAGTCAAATGCTGATAAAGTTCAAACTGAGCATTAAAATGGGGAAGAAAGGTGATTTAAGTAACTTTGAACGTTATTTCAGTAACAGCTTGTATACTGAGATTTTCCCACACAACCACCTCTGCCTAGTGAGCAGTATTTAGTTAGCTGAGAATGGCCAGACTGCTTCAAGCAGTAAGGAAAGCACCTTAATACCTTAGTTGTCTGCAGAGGAGCATCTCTGATAAGCAGATGGGCTACAGCAGCAGAAGACCACACTTGGTGTCACGTGACCAACATGGAAACGCTGATTCATCCTGCCTTGTTTTGAAAGTTCAGGCTGGAGGCGTTGGTATAATGCTTTATGGGATATATTTTTTTAGCAATTAATTTAAATCCACAGCCTATCTTAGTGTTGTTGCAGACCATGTCCATCCCTTTATGACCACACATCATTAAACACATCATTAAAATGAGTTCATTGTACTCAAATGGCCTCCACAGCCACCAGATCTGAATCCAATGAAGCATCTTTATGTCGATATGACCCAAAATCTCAGAGGACTGTTTGACTCTATGCAGTTAATGCAATTAAGGCAGTTCAGAAGTAAGACAGCAAACCTGTATAAGCAAGCTGTAACGCTTCCTGTCTAGTGATTGTGATTCATTATGAATGTGTTGCTTAGTGTATTTCTAGACAGTAATTGGACTACTCAGTGAAATCTGAGTCATTTTCTAAGAGTACTGAAGCTATGAGCTCAAAAAAGCCTCGTAACTCATGAAGGACGCAGGCACACACTGATCATGATCGAAAACTAAGTCCAGCCATCTCACTAACCTGGCTGTCTTAGAAAATCCTCAGTATCTCTACTGCTTCTATCCAATAAAGACACATTCATTTAAAACTCTTATAAAAGCATCGTCAACAATCAGCAGGAGGGGTGTAGTGTAGTGTAGTGACGTGAACTCTTTACAGTCTCTTCCCAAATCTGATGCAGTTGAAGTTTTTCTGCACATTTTGCTTGAATCACCACAAGAACGGTGGCTCACTGTGCTCCCGAGCTGTTATGTCTCGGGAAATTTATATGACAGGCACACTGTGACCAAGCTAATCCACTTTTAAGAGTCCTGCAAGTGATTTATTCACATTAATAAAACTATTATTTACAACTCATAACGTTTAAATAAGCTAAAAAGTGAAAGTGAGAATAAATATGATGATTCTAATGATTTTTCCCCCGTTTTCTTTTAATTTGAAGGACACACAGACAACAAGAGGAAGAAACTGTGGCTAAAGGAGGCAGAATCCAAAAAGAAAAGAGCTCCTCGACACTTCCCGTGGTTCAGTGGATTTGGTGCCTTCTTTTAAACGCTTACACACACACATAGCGGTCGGCAGAAGTGCCATCCATCAATCACATGTGGCATTAGTTCATCCTCGCTTTGTGTCAGGGGCCCAGCAGCCCCACCGTTGCACCACATCTCTCTCTGTTTATCAGCTGCAGACCTCACTTCAACGTTTTGTCTTCTTCTGTTCGAGATACATTTTAGTAGCTGTTGCTGTATTTATCGCGTGGATGTACAGAGAACTTAAATTACTCTCTTGAACTTTTCCACTGTTTGCAGCGTGTTTTTTGGGGGAGTGATTTTGTGTTTGAAAGGGTTCAAGTGGAAGTAGAATTACAGTATCGAGCCTTGTTTATAAGAAGCATGAAAATTACTGGGCTAATACTGTGCAGCGTGTGAGAATAAGCAAAGGTCAAAACTATTCAGCCAATCCTTCGTTCAGCAGAGACAAGGCGAGAGAGTAAAATGAGAATGAAAGAGAAGAGTGAGCTTTATTACGGAGGGACTGACGTTTCTTGCTCACTCCCACATGAAAACTCAACAACTCCATCCACTCTTTACCTCTGCTTCCACGTCAAAGCCAAAAGTCCTTATTAACCCCTCTCAAAGTGTTGTGGTTTTTTGTAGGACTCTTTGTATTTAGTGGATTCAACAACATGTGGGTGTTTTTGTAAAAGATGCGTCCTTGACAGCTTGTTGTCATGATGACTGTGAGTGGAAAACATCTGAGAAATGTTCATTTTTTATGGACTCTTAAAATTAAATGCTTAAAGCAAAACACGTCCTTGAAGATTGTCAGTGTTTATCCTTCTGTATCACTATTATCGCAGGAAGATCTTCGCTAATTGCCAGTACTGATCTGATCAGTTAATTAAGAAAAGGCTTACATGTTGTAGACGCACAACTTTCAGCTCTGTGAGGTGTAGTATTATAATCAGAAATATTGGGAACGGTACGGCTAAGATGATGAGTTAGATTTGCTTTTTTGTTTTAGGTCTGCAAAACAGCTAACATACACTCAGCTGGTCTCAATCTTGGATAAATGAGGAGGACTGCCCCATGAAGGGAAATCTGGGCCAAATCAAGCATTTGGCTCATCAATAAGATTTTCATATGAATTCTGTTGAGGCCGACAATAACAAGCACCAGTGGAAGAAGACAACTATATGCAGATGGTTGGTGTGACAGAAGAGGACACAAGGGTTCGGGTGAGATGAGGCAGATGAGCCACTGAGAAGAAGAGTGTGGAGTTTCCCTCGCGTCCACGTGAGCTCTGTGTGGCTACTTCCCACCAGACACGTACGCTGGTTAATTGGTGACTCTAAATTGGCTCTAGGTGTGATACTGAGCGTCAACGGTTGTCTGTCTCTCTGTGTTAGCCCTGTGACAGATTGGTGACCTGTCCAGGGTGTACCCTGCCCTTCACCCTATGACAGCTGATAGGCTCCAGCCCACCCATGACACTAAACTGGATAAGTGGAAGAGGACAGATGCATATTTCCTATAAGAAAAGGCCCCCGTACTGCACAACTACAACAGGACTGCTTGGAAAGGGAACCGTATGCTCCATACTTTTATTCTTAGACTCTATTAAAGTAGTTTGTGATCAGCTTGAGGCAGTCCATCAGTTCATCCACTGCCTGAAACAAGTCATTTTAGCTCCCTTCATGTCTCTTTACAGCTACTGAGGTGAAACCTGTTTAATATAAGCCACTGTATTTGTATATAACAGAAAACAAGATATAAAAATCCACTTTAACATTTGAACAGCTCTGAACGATGGTCAGAAGCTGCAAGCCAAAGCTCAGACATTCATGACAATCGAAGCGTGAACACAACTCGCTGTAAGTGGAATAAAAAGCACAGCTACTTTTTCCCACAGCAGTCTTGTTGATATAACGCAGGTGAGCGCAGGTGTCACTAATTATCTTAATTAAAGCCCTGCACCTAAATAAAGCAGAAGCTATGGTGCTGTCATTAGCAGCAGCTGTGTTTACCTGCCATTTAATGTCAAAATGTCTGCTGCGAAAAAGGTCTATTAATGATCCAAACAGTCCCATGAGTCTTTGTGGTCATCAGTGCAGAACTGATCCTTACTCAGAAAATCAAGCACACATTAAATAAGACAAGTAGGTGGGAAAAAAGTACAAATAACACCCACAAGCAAGTAAACTGAAAATACCAATACACACGAAAGCTCTAATTTAAGCAGGTGCATTGTTTGCACTAAATGTGTGGAAATGACTCCGAACACCCACAGCAGTCAATATGTACACAGACGTTTTAGATGATGAAAAAAGAGCGACCCGTTTCTGTTTATTTGATTCTTTAATGAATGACTTTTAATCGTGGTTTGTCACTCACAGTCTTCTTAGCATAAAACAAAAGAGTGAAAGAAAACATCTGAAAGCTTTCCACTGGAAGTATTTTTTAAAAACCCATGTAGGCTAAATATATGACATATTACCGCCTATAATGAGCCGGGGTAAGTTGAGCTCGTGTGTCTCGGGCTACTTGGCAAATTTAAGTAAGATATTCACTCTCCTTCTAGCTCTATCCTGTCCACAAACCCCTCGGGGGAATGGTTGGCTGTTTAGCAGGTAATTGCTCCACAGTGCCTGCCACCTAATTGTTGTCTGGTGCTGGTCCGGTAGCTTTCAGTGGGTTTGTGACAGTAAGACTGACCCAAAACCCAAACTGTGATTTGAAACACACTAAAAATCTCGGCTGACCTGAGTGCAAATGCAGCGCCGAATGATAATTTTGTAAAGTTTTGTCGCTATGATTGACCATTACACATTGCATGTATTCATTTTATCTTTATATGTACCGTCAGCATATATTGCAAGTTTTTCTCTATTACAATTCCAAGACATCTAAGCTGCAGTGTTTCTTTCCCATGCTATGAGCAGAGACAAAACACCCTGGATTTTCCTGTCCTGTGAGCAGAGCCCTGAAAAGAGCAGCGCTCTCAGATTATTTTGAATGAGCCTGCAGTGCTTTGTATTATTCATGTGGCAGAACGCATGCACATGACCCAGCAACTCATTTGGCCCTTGTTCCCATGCAGCCAGCAGTCTCCAAGGGTTTAATTAAAGCAGTGGCCCATCTCCCTCCATTGCCTTAAATTTCACAGCTCTCCTCCTCTCCTCCTAAAGTCATCACAAAAAAAACTGTGAAATCCTCCTATCGACTTTCACTCTGAGGACAGCTACCTCCCGAGGAGCAACGGTAGCGTGACAGCTCACCGTCAAGCTTCCTGTCAGTCACTCCTTTTAAAGGAAAAAGCACCCGTACCAAGCGGAGCACCTATCGACACCCATCTTCAGCAGACAAACGATGTTCAAATGTAAGTATGAACACTCAATAGAGTAGACTGAGGGAGTCTGACTGTGAAACAAGTAGAAAGATAGCTACACAGATGCTATGAATAACATATAAAACAAAACTGTAGCATGACAGGATGAAAGCAATCAAAGTTATAGACTGTATAGCAATCAATACGGTTGAGAAAGGCTCAGAAAAGAGGAAGGCTCCGTATTTGTTTCTCTTTTCTGCTGAAAGGGTAGTCCAAATTTTGAGGGAGAGAGAGGGGGAAAGTTTGATGCCATTTGCCTCTAATACTAACAGAACTGTAAAAAATAAGGACAAATGTAAAGAGCAGTGAAATATCTTGGTTTAAAACACAAATATATGGATTGAGTCACTTATTGGTCTGCTATGCTCACAGTAAACCTCGCAGTGTGAGTTTTAAGTTCTTACCTTAAAGTTAAACCTTAACTTCTTACCTTAAATAAGATCTTATCTTAGTGATTTTGCTTTGGTGTCCCCTAAATAACAAGATGCTGTTGAGCAGTTTAAAAAACAGAAAACATAGTTAGGGTCATAATTGATGATGACTTAGGCCTCATGGGCTTATCTGGTTTATGTAGTTTCTGTAAATATATATGTATCAATTTGAGTTTTAGAAGAAAATAAACCCTATTTCAGGTCAGACTGAGACCATTTTTAAGCTGTTTCTAGTCATTTTTGACTGGTGATTCTGTACATTCAGTTTATGTGTATACTCACTTGTCCTCAGGTTGGTAGTACTGGGTTGGATGCCTCTTTTGCCTTCAGAACTGCCTTAATTTTTTGTGGCACAGATTCAACAAGGTGCTTGGAGACAATCCTGAGAGGTTTATCAGCTGCACATGATGCGAATCTCCAGTTCCACCACATCCCAAAGGTACTCCGTTGGATTGAGATCTTGTGACTGTGGAGGCCGTTTGAGTACAGCGAACTCACTGTTCAACACTGCCGTCTGTGATTATTTGAGCTTTGTGGCATTTTGTGTTATTCGGCTGGAAACAGCCATCAGAAGATAGTTACACTGTAATCATAAAGGGTTGAACGCGGTCAGAAAGAACACTCAGGTAGGCTGTGGCGTTTAAACAATGTTCAGCTGTTGTTCAGGGTCCTAAAGTGTGCCAGGAGAATATGCCCCACACAACTGTACCTCCACAGGCAGCCTGAACCATTAATACAAAGCAGGATGGATCCATGCTTTCATGCTGTTTACATCAGAGTCTTAACCTGTGTCGCAGCAGAAATCAAGACTCATCAGACCAGGCAACATTTTTCCAATCTTTAGTTGTACACTTTTAGTAAAACTGTGCAAACTGTCGCCTTAGTTTCAACATTGGAAACCGATATGGTGTTCTGCTGTAGCCTATTGGCTTTGAGGTTGGACATGGAGATGCTCTTCTGCATATCTTTGTTGTAATAGTGCTTATTTGAGTTACTGTTGTCGCCTTCCTATCAGCTCGAAGCATTCAGACTGCTGTCATCAACAAGGCATTTTCACTGAATATTTTCTCTTTTTCTCTGTAAAACCTAGAGACGGATGTGTGGGGAGATCCAGTAGATCATCAGTTCTTTAAATATTCAGACTAGCCTCTCTGTCACAGACTCAGTTGCATCCATGTGACTGGCGAGCAGTTGAGCAGGTGCAGCTAACAAAGTTGCCTATGAGTGTAACTGTCCAAATAACTGCCTGAACACAATATTTCACGATGGGCTTTGAGCAGAAGTTAAGTTTACTTAAGTGTAATTTTAAACAATTCATTTTAAATTAGGCCACATTTTGCTGTCTCTTGTGCATCAGGTTACTGGTTGCTTGATGGATTCAAAGCAGCCTGTTATAAAGTCATCAGAATGTAAGCCTCAGCATTAGAACACATGCCTGTATTAAAGTAGGCAGAGGATAATAATATTGACTGATAATGATTGTGAACAAATACATGCTGATATTTATGAATATCTTCATATGTCAGTCAAGGGCTGCAAGGTGCTTTAGTTCATGAAAGAAAGGGGTTAGTTAGTTAGACAGCAGTGCAGGTTCATTACAATCCAGATTCATTAACATAATGCAACCTTTAACTGATTTATTGGAGATTGTTTTCTTTTCCTTTTAAGAAGGTAAGGTCTTGATTGAGGTGGTGTTGCAGGCCTGCTGCAGCTCTCACGTTGTATTTCGTCGATGCGTTTTGCAGAAGAACTTTCATGGAGGTGGGTGCTACGTGTCAAAGTTACATCTGCAAGAATGCCAGGGTCCAAGGTTTCAAAGCAGAGCATTGCTTTTCATTTCAAATGCCAGAACAAAAAATGTAGCCAATAAAGAAAGTGGGGTATGTAGAGCAAACTTTTTGATTAAAACTCAGACTTTGTCATCTATGTTGTCAAAGCCTGCATCTTCCATATTAAAAAATCCCAAACAAACAAGAAAACAAAGCAGGGAAGTGTAATGTTCAGCCACTTAGCGTTGATGGCTCTTTATTGTTTTTATAGACTAATAAAAAAATGCTGCAGTCATTCAAACAGGAGGTCATATCTGCAGCAAATGCACAGCGTGGTTAAAATTAATAAATGCAATTCGGTTTATAACGACTCTTGATTGGATTAAATCAGCATGAAACTGAATTAACCCTGAAACACAGATGTTTCTTAAATTTTATTTGATTTTTTATACCACCGGCGCCTAATTGGTTTGGTGCAGAAATTGCTAATAAATCCTTGTGCATCAAACAAGCTTTGAACAGTCGTCACCGCAGAGAATTTGTTGCTCATCTGCTCGTCAGAGGGCTTTTGTCGCCCCTCAAGGACTCAAGACTTTTAGTGAATAATGACAAAAGAAGCAGGACGCAGGAAGATTTTTTTAAAAACAATTTTCAAAATCTTGCCTAATGGCGCCGGAAGGAGGAAAAAAAACATACAAAAGTGAAACAAACAAAAAAACACCCCACCTGAGTGCAGCTGTCAGACGGGGATTTAGGTGGAGTTCTTTTAGGGGCGTATTCAGCAGCTTATAACGAGCATCCATTTAGTAAAGTAGCAAAGAGAGCAGATTCACACCTCCACCCACGATAATGGCTTTGCACACAATTTGTATAGCATGATACATTTTTTTCTAAATGTCAAATGAATAACTGTGTCACATAATTTAACTTAAATCTGTAGAAATTTGGCAAGCAGCTTGTTTTCTGAGACTCAGCCAACTGCAGCATAATACATCTCTAAATTCTTCATTGATTGATTCTTTGTGTCTTGTTTGTGTACGTTTGCTTGTGCTGATGATTATTGCATTAGTGGTCTTAATACTGTTTGTCTTGGGAATGGAGAAGGGATTTATGTGAGTCCAAACAAAATCCTCAAGGGTTTGTGTTTGTGTACTACTTGGACCGTAATCACTGCAAATCCAGCACGGGTAAGGCCATTTTTATGACTGCAGAGCAGCGAACGACAGCCTGCAAGAACTCTGACTGTGGCAGAGTACAGTTGTCATCTGACTCAGGTGGCATCTTTGTCGACAGCGACAGAAATCTCTCTGGACATTCTTAGTGTCACTTTATCCCAGGATAATGGAGCTCAGTGTGGAACAGGAGGTACAGTATGTACTGTTGGAGGGTCAGAGCTTGGAAGAGATTCAGAAAAAGGAGTTTAGATTTCCTTGAGCTACAATATCAGTTTAAACGAAGAATGAAAGTGCCACCAAAGTACAAGAATTTCTGTTTCCCCCTCCCCTCCAAACAGTTACAGCAGATGGCTGCTCCTCCCTCACTCTGCTTCTGCTGGAGGTTTCTTCCTGTTAAAAGGGAGTTTTTCCTTCCCACTGTCGCCAAGTGCTTCCTCATAGGAGGTTATGTAATTCACTAGTTTTCTCTTTAGTATTGAATAATCTATAGCTTTCATATAAAGCACCTTGAGGTAATTTGATGCTATATAAATAAAATTGAATTAAGCTATTTCTCTGAGTCACCACAATAGGAGTGAATTTTATTGTAGTGCATATTTTTGCTGTAGGTTACAACTCACTTTTCTTGGCACCCCTCTGCATCCATAAACTGGCCTCATTAAAATTAATGAAAGGCCTGAGCAAGGGCAGTAGAAGAAAGGGGCAAAGGACTGCTTTAAATCTCTGTTACACATTCCTATTAAGTTGCTATTCACAAGGCACGAGGTCCAAGGTATCAAAAAAAAAGATTAAAAAAGCAAAGCAGTGCAGTTCTTTTGTTGATTTGAATTAAAGTTCATGAAATATGTGTCTCATTCTTATTTTATATCTCCGCATTGTTTTGTTTTTGCACCATTAACCAATACGAGATTAAATTACAGCACTGCATTTTTTCTTGAAGGCATTTTGCTCACAATTTAGATATTTCTGTCACAAAACTTTCATTCATTACAGCAGCAGAATACAATACAAGTTTGGCATCTACGATCCCCGTCACTTTCTGCAAATTGGGGAGTGATAGGTAATTATCCCCCTGGTGCTTAGGGGTGGATTGTGGGGTGCCTGAGGTGTTGAAACAGCAGGCAGCGATGCATCACAGCAGCAGCACTGATGTGTTAGAGGGAAAAACCACAAGACTGAAAGGGTGTATTTGGTATGTGACCGGATGAGGATAAGGCATGACAGGATATTCATATAGACCTAAAGGGGTTAAACTTAGGGCGCTGAACTGGTATGATAGTGAATTGGTGTTCATTGCTTTGTTAATTTTGGACCTAACCACATGTCTCACATGTAATCCATTGTACATAAACCCCTAAGAGTTCCTTTGTAATGCTAGCCTTGCTCTATAAATCTGTACAGCAGTGAATGCTAATATCAGTGTGCAAACATGCTCATTGTGACAATAGAATAAGATATGGAAGTAAAACCAATCATTTTAAGCTAATAATAATGTGATAGATTGGTAACCTGTCCAGGATCTTGCCCTTGGACTTTGGGATGGGATCAAGCCTCCCCGTGACTCCAAATTAGATAAGTGCTTAAGAAGATGGATTGATTTTGACCTAATGTTGTACTAAGTTACCAGTTTCATTAGAACGGCTGCTCTACAGACCTTAAATATCTTTAGAAAATCTGAAAGCAATTGTTTTTAATAATTAGTAAGATATTTAACTTCAAGTTCATGGTGGGCATAGATGCAAAGTAAGGATTACCAGTGTTACTGGCATACAAAAATGTTGATACGGAATTTCATGGCAAACTGCCTGAAACTTCAGTAAGAATGTAAAAAATGCAGATTAGAAAACAAAACTTTCATAGATACAATAATTGCATAGAAAATTAACGCCCACCTCACAGCATTTCCTTCATTTCTTCAGTTTTTAAAAAATATTTCCTGAATACTTTCTTTGGTTAGTCTTGGATCTATCTACTTTTCCATCCCCCCAGGGACTGCATGATATCACCTGTTTGTTGATGACATCGATCATCCCATCCTGTGTTGGCTCCACTTCAAACCATCTTTAACTCCTTGTCTTCTTCACCGTCATCATCTATCATTTCTTATTTGATGGATTTCCAGAAATGTATCACTCAATGTCATCACAAGGAAAGAAGTGCAGCTTGAAACGAAATCCTACAGCTGACGCTATGAGAAAAGGTAGTGGAAGTGCAGTCAAAATCCTTCCTGAAATGCAGCCGGTGTTGCTTTTACCTTCACGCCAGCGAAGAGGAGAGGTCTCTCGTCTCAAATGTTAGATTCTGTTTGAGACAGAGTAAAACAACAGCATGCTGATTGGATCCAGAAAAAGTATAGGTTCAGGCTGTGAGACAAAAATAGGGATGAATACTGTAAAGGCTACTTCAATGACAAAAAACAGTCCCTTTCTGCTGTGCGCAATCAGCACACGCGGTGAGATGATGAAATGAGAAAGGATGTGTAAGTTGCTTTTAGTTACGTCTGAAATAAGGCGGAAATTTACACATTGTATGCAGAGGCTGTTGTTAGAGCTATTGTGTTTAAAATTTCAAAAAAAGGAATTATTTATGGCTTTTGGATCCTACAGTTGGAGAATGTACTGAACATCACACAGAATAGACACAGACAAGCTTTTATCTGCAGTTTGTACCTCAAAGGAGTGCTCAGTCTGACAGGCAAAAAATAGCTGTGATGGAGGATTTTGGTTCATAAACCTCACGAGAGTAAAATCCAATATTTTACTCTATAAAAGAAATAAAAATTATTTAAGTATTGAACTTATTGTTCAGTTATATTTATCTCTTCTAGTAAAAAGCAGCCCTTTTATTCAGTGATTCCCAAAGTGTAACTAAGCTACAGGGACTACTTACACATCAGTCAGGATGTATTTGACTGCTGTGTTAAAAAAAAGAGAACTAAGTGTATAAGTATGTTTACATTGTAAGCAATGGCTAAGAAGTATAAATACAAAGACAATAAATAAGTACTGTTAAAACAGTAGATAAAAATGGTTCAAAGGGCTTGCTAAAAGCATGGTTAACAGATGCAGAAGCTGCTAATTTTAGTGGGTTCAACAGCTAGCTAAAGTTAGGATTGAAAAGTCAGAATTTATTAGCAAATAGTATGGCTAGCAGCTAAATCTGTTAGCTAAAATTACTGACAAAAGACTGGAATAGATAATGAAAATATGTTCAGGCAAGCCTCGAGATCGACTGCTGACCTCCTGGTATCCTTGGGAAAGATGTGCACTCACTAGCTAGCTGGTAAGTGGTTCCTGGAAGTTGCTAGCTGTTGCAGGGTAAAAATATTCACTAATTATTCTCGGGGAGGTAGCAAAAGTTGAAAAAGTACAACAGAAACAATAAATAGAAACTCATTGACTTCAAGGCAAAAGTTGTGCCATCCCAGATAGCACAGCAATGTATTTCAGACCTACATGCTCTGTGTAGGTAGTGGTAGGTGCTATGTAGCGCAGATGTGTGTTTGCTCATTGGGGAGAATACAATCTATCTCTCTTTGCACCATCCACACGGAGAGGGTCTCAGTGGTGTTAATGTAGCTTCCTCACTGTGAAGATATCAGTGCACCGTTTCTAACTTCTGCTTCACCAATGTTTTTTCACTGTCTGCAGATCCATCGAGGAATAGCAATAGGTAGTGAATATTTCTATAGTTATATGCTAAATTCAGTGTACAACAAACATCTGCACCATATACAACTTTCCAGTGGGTTCACTGACTGCTTTCCAGGCCTGCGCTGGGCTTTAGCGACTTATTTCACAAATAATTGCAAGCAACTACTCATCAGTCAGTTCGGGGATACATTTGTCCCATCATGACTGGTGCTGGTTAGATAGTATCCAACCGGAGGGCGTAGAGCAAAAATAATGGATAAAATGTGGTTAATAAATATAATAAGCAGCTGTTAAATTAAGACAGTAGGCTATAAAAGACACAGAAAATTCAGCTGTCTGGGTTGGGACACCTGTCAATCGTTTTGGCCATACTCCTAACTCCAGTATCCTGATTGATCAGTTCTAGGATGACATGTATTTTAAAATGAATTCAAACACTTATAAACTTATAAACAAACATATGTTAAATCCATCTGACAGTACTTTTGTGATATGCCAGATTAAAAACTTGTGGAATCACTCCATTAGTTATCTGCCAGAACAGAGAACATGTAAAATTGTTTCCTTTATGGATGTTTTAAACATTTTGTGTGTACCTTTCTTCATTTTCTAAAGGAAATGGGATCTCAGCCTTTAGAAAAAATAGTGAGATTACTCAAAAGTGGAGAGGAAGACATCAGCTTGATGTATTATCACACTGAATATTATCAGAGCATTTGGACCTGCTTAGAGTCCCTTTGAAGTGAAGATCAGGCCTATCTGACATCAGATGATGGTGGAAGGTCTCTTTGAAAAATGATGCCTGATTACAGTGAAGCAGGTGAACAAACATCCCACACTTTTGGATCATTTACATGTGAGAGGAGTCTGTTGTAAATCAACACCATCATCATTATGTTGCATGTGGGCAGCCTAAGAGACATTTGTAACAAAGTAGAAAAGACACAAAGACCTTTTTAAAAACCTTTTGCATGCACTAAATTAAAATAAGAGAGGTCTTTTTCAGCTAATCAAATAAGATCACCTTTTCCTCAGAGACTAACTATATAATCCCCACAAAATGTCTGTGGAACAAAGACAATTGTGTGTTTATATGATTACATCGGGCAATTAGCATACAGCCAGTGCATGCACGTTCACATAAGGTTTGTGAACATGGGAGAGACTTGAACTCCTCCACTTGGGGCAGCAACTTGGGCTTGGAGGTGCGATGAGACTGGAATTGAAGGACCAGTGTGAGGAGACTACTTCTCAGTGAAGCCAACAAAATCACATCATCTGCAAAAAGTGAAAACTTGACCCTGAGGCCACTAAACCAGACACCCTCCTCCCTTGGCTACTATAAATTTTGTGAATAAATGTTATTAACAGAACTGGTGGTAGAATCCAGTGATAACTGAGAATATGTCTGAATTACTGACGGTGTTGCAGACCGTCACCAAGCAAGAAATATATTATTCTCTGTCAAGATGAAACCGCACTGATTCAGTCTAAGCTCCAGGCTCTGGGGAGGCCAATCCATGACTGATAGTTTTCCATTGTGTGCTTTTCTATCCAGGTATGCGTTTACTGTATTGGTGGTGTGTTTGGAATCCCCGTCGTTCTGAAGAATTAAACCGTTGAAGATCAGATGCTTTACAAAAATCAAAATTAGTGCGGCAAATCTCCGTTAGCGAATTAACATGGATCGCCGGCACGGCGCTAACACCTTAGCGAACTAACCGTGCTAATGCGTTGACGCCGTACAGCCCTCGCAACTCGCTAACAGAGATTTGCCGTGTTAATGCGGTTATAGTGCTGACGTCATTTTAGCGAGATTAAGGCTGACAGCACTAATCAAAATATGACTGTACTTTTCTGTGTTCACAATTCCATTAACTTTTATCCCCAACGCCACTGACTAAAATGGAGACCCAAAAGCATCACAGAGACTTTATCCTGACCATATATATCAACAATTATTTGAACCAGAAATGTCAAACCATAAGACATATTGCCACTGATTTGCAGTCCAGCCTATACCTTAGCCTTTTCGCTCCCTAAGAACTGTTTCATGACAGCCCCCCTTGTTGCTATTACAAAAATACAATTTTATGCCCATCAAATTGTGTTATCTTTGCCAGTGTTCATAGATTGAACTAAAGAAATGGTAACAAATTGTGTTTTTGTGACAGGCTGCTACTATTGCTCAAGTTTGGGTCCTTGGAAGCAAAAAAGAAAAAAGAAACATGAGGTGGCTCAAGAGATTTTGCACAGTACTGTGCTGTAACTGCTACGACTACTGCACAGAAAAATGCTTCTAAAACACCATCACGTAATACTTCACTTTATCAGAAGGATAAAGTGAGGATTTTAGTATTACTTTTTCACACATATACGTTTTACAAACACACCCCAGTCTCACCAGCTGCACAAGGAAATGCATCATCATGCTTTCCCAGTGCCCTCCCCTTTTCATTGGCTAAATTTTGATCAGGCATCAAAGTTCCTGATTGGCTGCTGCGGTGGTGGAGAGTTGTTGCTGTTGCTAGGATCCTGTTGCTAGGACAGTTGCCATCGCAGAGGCTCAGCAGGAAACATGTAATGAATCATGGATGGTTGATTTTTCTCTAAGCGCCCTAATTTGTGATTCAGATGAGCCCAAAGCTTTTGAGAGGTGGAGTCCCCCGACTCCACCTCTCAAATGCGTACCCACCCACCCCCGCTCCCCCACCTCTGGTTGGGGTCATAAAAAAAAAAGAAGTTTGGGTTTCAAGGGCTGACATTTGAGGTTGCCATAGTGGGGTTGTGGAATACTGATGTCAATTCTCATGCAAAAACGAAAGGTCAAAGGTCATTACCAGTTTATTTGTTGAAGGAAAGCCAGAAGGGAGACCACTGACGACCCTGCCTGACCCCCGAGATTATTCTCCAAGCTGTGACTTGCTGTGAAGTTTGGACAGGCTCCTGAAAAGGGGGCAGACAGGTGCAAACAGCTGACGTGTTAACTACAACACACAGAGTGCAACTTGGCCGCTGTATCGATGCAACACATCGTTTTAATTGCAGTCAGAAAGATAAGAGAAACGCAGCTAAAGAGTGCAGCCAAAGACTCCACAGAAAACTGTGATTTACTTTTCTGCTGCTCACATTTTTCACGCGGCTGGTATTATTCTACACTCCACCGTATGTTTTGCTTTTGAAACTCGTGAAAAAGCCTCGTTAAGATTTACCAAAAGGTCATCCATCGTGGTGCAAATGCGCCGCTGTGACTTAACAATCGCTGTGGGCATTTTTAATATCATGCTATTAGACTGTGCAGACGGTATACAGGCCTGTGTTTAGCAGAGAACGCAGGGAGGACATTTCAACCCCCAACTGAACCGTAGCTTGCTTGACTTATTTATTCCTGTCCTGTAAAAAGAGTGCAGCTGTTTCATATAAAGTGGCAAACAGTTAAACTATTCACACGAAACACTTCTCGTATAGACGATGAACATTATCCACAGAGGGTAAGACAGTGTAAAAAGTGGTAATTACCGACAACAGATGACAGACAATATGGGCCTGCTGCTTTAATGGTACACAGCAGAAATGCTGCAATGAGCAGCTACAGTGACTCTGCTGTATGTAAACATCTTGTGTTGTTCACCACTGTGGATTTTCCTTCTACTGGAGCAATATTTTCTTTGATGTAATTATATGTTATATTTCAGGCTCAGCTCCTCATCCTGCATCCTGCTGCTCCGCCACTAAACTTAAGTCCTTCGGGTACTCTCTTCACATCTGACTGCTATTTGTTTTTTGCTTTCTTCCCTTTTTATATTCTTTCTGACAACACTTTTAGCCTCTATGCAGCCTCCTTGTCAAACAACACTTTAAAATACAAAACAACATCACTACCTCTATATTTTCCATCTTTGGCCTTTTAATTAACCCCTTCCCTTTATGCAAAAGTGTCTCCCTTGACAGTCTTGTTCCCAAGACTCCGTTTTCCTACCCTCTGCCCTCATCTTTCCTCACGTCATGTCACTGAAGGGATCCTTTAGAATCTAGTTGTATACTCGATGCTAATACCTTCTGACACATTTGTTCGCCGTCTCTTTATCATTAATAATTATGCAAAGGAGATGCGTCCTCAGTCGAGCAAAAGAAAGCAATCTTAGTATGCAAATGGTTAAGGTCCCTGCGGAGTGTGGCGATTAGATGTGTGTTGATAAACTCACTTATGATGAGTGACAGTGAGCAGGATTGAAGTCGTGCTGGTCATCACCGCCGCAGACACTGATAAAAAAAATAAAAAATAAAGCATTGCAGCCAAATGCCAGGGTATCCCCAGATGCATGATGGGACAGGGATTAAACTGTGTAAAATGTCATTGTGGCTGCTGTACATTCATTAATAGCCACAGAGAAGGAAGCAATGAGCGCAATAAAAGGAGATTTGCTTCTTGATTGTCTTTGCATTTTCTACTCGGGCAGACGTTGACTGTGACTACTCACCTTCATCTCAGAACCTTTCCCAAAATCTCTTTAAATGTCACGACTGGACCATGAATCCTTTAAAGCACCCATCTGCCCCTGCTACACCTGGACTGGGTTGCACGAGCAATTTGTGACTCTTTCATTTAACGCATTTGATTTTGGTAACAAATGAAGCCAAACGTGCAAAAGTGCAGAAAACTGTGACCACTTAAAGCTGATGCCAAAAGTGAATCAATCCCTATAGACCCCCATCTTGAAAAGTCTAGATTTACAGTGGAGATAAACATGTTTACAGCCCACCCCTGTCTGCCCATAACAACTATGCAGGGTTGATTTCTTTTTATAACTTACTAGTTCAAGTTTTATTGAGGCCTAAGGATGACTTTAGTGTTTATAGAGACTAGTGTCTATGTAGGTTCCCAGTCATCCACGTCATGGTAGTCATAGTTGCTTGAATTGATGGTAACTGGACTTTTTAACTGGTAATTTTGGGAGAATTTCTGGAGAAACCAGGGACAAGGCTGAAAATCTATATTGGCTGATGATCTCTTGACCCTCATGTGGCACTGCACTAAAAACAGGCAGATTTCTGTCATGGAAATCACTGCAGGGGCTCAGAAACACTTAAAGAAATGCAGGTTAAAGCTCTATCATGCAAGAAGGTGTGAAGGTGAAATATCTTCTTTAAGCCAAACCTCATTTAAAATGGACTGAGGCAAAGTGGAAAACTGTTCCTTGGTCTGATGATCTGAAATTCTTTTTGGGAAAACATGGACCTCTGGACTAAACCACCGGGCTTGTTATTCATGCGTCATACTACATACAAAAGTCTCTGATGTATGAGGGTGCATTAGTGCCTGAAAAGGCATCATCATTACAGAAAGATATATGCAGATGTTAGAGCAATATATGCTCCCATTAGAAGATGTTTTTTCAGGTGAGGCCTTGCATATTTCAGCAACAAAATGCTAAACTATTACAGCATGATAATAAGTATAGTAGGAGAAAATTGGCTTTCATGCAGTTTACCAACTGTAAACTGTCCCAACGTTTTTTAATATGCATTACTACCATTAAATTCAAAATGAGCTCATAATTTTCATTAAATAGCATCATTTCACTGATTATTCATTAGATATTTTCTCTCTTCTCTTGTGAATAAAATATGGATTTATGAAATCACTGAGTTCTGTTTTTGTTTATTTTATTTGTATTTTACAAAACGTCCAAACTTCATGCAGTTACTGAAGTTTACCTCTCAAATGCGTTTGTGGCGTAGCTTCTTCTTTAACATTTGTAATGCAATTATCTGACAAACAAAATCACTCGCGCTGCGGTTATTTCACTAACAGCACATTCAAGAAGCCTGCGCTCCATTTTTGGCACGTGAGTGATACTTGGCATGTATGTGGATGCATCTTGCTAATCAAGTTTGCCAGTACTACCTGATAATTTAAGCCCCTTTTCCGTTAGTACCTACTTGGATTGACTCACCACTGATCACCACGATTCGACTCGGATCAACTGGTTTTCCATTGCAATCCAGTACTACCTGCTCGGATCGCTTGGAACCGTGCAAAGTCGATCCGAGTAGCACTCCTAGTAAATTAACGAGTCATTGCACAGTCTCACAGTAACCCTGATAACATACGTGGTTAAGAAAACAGATGGATGACATTTAATAATTCAGATTGCATCATTATAACCTAATAAAGAAAGAGGAGTTAAAGACAGAACAAAACATATTTCTTTAAAGATTTAGCCTGAAGCTACAGCACACTACTGCAGTGTTAAGATGTAATAAAATCAGATCTGTTTCCATCTCACTTTATGTGCATTGCTGCCAAACATCACACTTAATAAGGTTTTTAACATTCATATACACTAAAAAAAAAAGAAGCTTGTGTGACTCGGCGGGGGTCCATATTTTAGACCACACTTTTGTGCATGCGTTAACTATGAGTGTTAAAGAAGATGAGTTTTCTTAGGATCAGCAATTTGAGGAGCAGCAAAAGTAGAAGAGGAGAGTCACTAGCGGGCAGTGCCAAGTTAAAAAGCTTGTTTGTTTCTTAAGAAGATCAAAGGTATTGAGGCCTTGGACAGACATGAGAAGAACAGCCTCTGCAATCTGCTCTCCATTCACTCCCAACAACACCAGCAAAGAAAAACAAGGCTTTTCTCTTTGGAAAAATCCTGGAAATCATCCCAGACAGTGTTTTAAACAAGCAAACGCTCTGGGACTTCCCAACCCCTCTCCACGGGGAAACGACATGTTGGTCAGCATGTTGTTTGCTATCACTCAAAAGTCCAGTAATCTGCAGGTGTGGTTTTTGCAGACAGGAATGCTAAATTAGCTTCCAAGTCTTGCACCCCAAAACTGATATTTTAAAAAATATGCTGCCTCAATATCCATTTGTCCATTGAGCCTATCAGAGCTAATAAAACAAGTCTGAATTTCAAAGCATCCGATGCAGCTGTTCCCAATACATTTCTGTAACCTCTGAGTTTGGATTTGCATCACTACCACTTAGGCTGGCAAGTACTTAATTTCATAGGTTCATATAATATGCCCATTTTTATGCAGTCATCAGCTTTACTCTTAAAAAATAAAGAAGCATCTTGATGCACGTGGTAGAGGCCGAGATCGATGCAGATATCAATGCCAACGCATGTAATGGTACTGGATCGATACTTTCTCTCCTCTTAGTTCGGTATGTAGCTCCCTAAATTGTGTTAAATTAATTATTATTATGGAAATGAAAAAATATACCACAAACATGCACTGTGACAGCCATGCTGA
Organism: Pundamilia nyererei; assembly: GCF_000239375.1. Taxonomy (NCBI): domain Eukaryota; kingdom Metazoa; phylum Chordata; class Actinopteri; order Cichliformes; family Cichlidae; genus Pundamilia; species Pundamilia nyererei. The sequence continues at coordinate 7,459,590 of NW_005187408.1, forward strand.
CTTTATTTACAGCCTATAGCACACTTAAACAACAAGAGCCGACCCAAAGTGCTTCAGAGACAGACACATTTACGTTTCAGTTTCAAAATATGCAAAAAGCTGAAAGGTGTGTTTTGCTGTATTAAGTCATTATTGTGGAAAGTAAATATTACAGTGATTTAGTCGTCATTAAAAAGTGTTCAGAATTTGCAAAAAGACGACGATTCATCTTATAAATCATGACACAAACACACATAAGCTGCACTTATGAGTAAATGTAAGTATCAGCAATACTGGCCCTGTATTTACTTGGTATCATAGGAAGACCAAACTTTGCAGCATCAAAGAAGACTAGCATGCGGGGCACCAAACTCGCTGATCTTCACTTTTAAAAACAATATTCATATATATATATATTTTTGGCCACTTGGGGCAACAATCAAGTAAATCACGTGAAGAAGCACCCCATCCTGGGAAATAGACAGCACACAGAAATATTCCTTGTTTTAATTAGCAGAATGGTACCAAAATAAGAAAAATAACTGAAAAAAACTCATGGACAGCTAAAAATATAGCTACACAGACAACATATTAGCATATTTTTACCTTTTATGGCAGCCTGTTAAAACAGCTATTGATCAATTGGCTGTAATTTTGTTCTTCACCATCTTGAAAAAAAACTATTTGACTTTGTGCTGTTAATCTGCTCGTTTCTAACCTAAATTTGATGGCAGGTACATAATTGTTTCATACTAGTTGTGATGTGTTAAAATGAAATACTTAAGCCTTTGAATTATGACAAGTAGAAAGATGCTTTCAAAGCTCTTCAAAGCTGAGGGAAAATCCAGTTCAAAATAATTTGTAAGACTTTAATGTAAATAAAACAGCTAATTAAGGCCTCACATTTAACTGACGCTATGAGAGGCAACATATTGACTAAGAGATGTTTTTGTTTATGTGCTCACTTTGAATTTGACACGAGCAACTCCTAAGTTTGAGACAGAGACAACAGAAGACTGGAAGACTTTATAATGATTTTAAAAAAAGCACAACTACTGGAACAGATCAGAGCTAATTAGTGTAACTGGAAACAAGTCAGTAACATGATCGGAAGGAGGGTTCACCATAAGCATTTTAAAAATACCTTTTTGTCCTCATCATCAGATTGGTAAGAGTTGGTTTTCAGTAGTACCTGTTTTTTGCTATTTGTTTTGAAATAATACATTTAAAATGTCCCGTTACAAAATACGTCCATCTCACTTGAAACATTTTGTTATTTATTGACATTTGACACACCAGCTGCCCGTGTGTCTCAGTGCTTACACGCTACAATATTAATTACTGTTAGGATATTATTGGTAAAAACTACAGTGTTGGACGTGTTTGTTTACTGTCAATAGCTTCGTGATAAGTACTTTCTGAGTAACTGGTGCAAAAATGCTTAAAAGTTTAAAAACACTCAGTGAAAAAAAGCTTGTTGGACAACAGTCTACTGTCTGTCCCCCACTCCAGATTTAAACTCAGAGGAGATTGTGCACTCTCTGTAACTGTGAAGCAACACAGTCAAATTTGATCCTTTAAAACTAGACTTAAAATGTATTTTTATTCATTGGCACATTGGTCTGATTTGCTTACCGTGTCTCCTTCTTTTTTGACCATGACTGTACATGTTTAGCACTTACTTTCATGTACTTTCCTTATTTCTTAAGTATTCTCTTATTTATTTATTTATTTATTTATTTACTCGACTTCTTATACATTGATGACAGATAAGCTAAAGTTAGCTACAGGTCCTGCGCTAGATTTAGCTTTCAGGACATCAAATGGAGACCATGGCACTGTGACATCTGTGAAGGGACCATTAATGCTGAAGGATGAACAAACTTGCTTGCAATATTTCCCCCCACCCAAAATGATGTCTTTGTTCCAGTGAAAATACATCTATACATCCACCCATTGGTTTTCTTCCACTTATCCCACTCATCCTGACCCTATCTCTAAAGAAGAGGCTAGCCACCCTTTGGAGAAATTATCATAATTTGTATCCACAATCTCGTTCTTTTGGTCACTACCCAGAGTTCGTGAGCTCAGGTGAGGGTAGGGGCGTAGATCGACCGGTAAATCGAGAGCTTCGCTTTTACACTCAACTCGCTTTTCAACACAGCAGAGGAGGAATTTAAGTATCTCGGGGTCAATGACTATCTGGGTCATTTAACAAAGACAATTCCAAACTACAAGGATTGGTGGTAAGAGTCCAGGTAGAAAAGTGCTTCCTGCAGTCCAAACCCATCCAGACCCATCCAGACCCATCCAGACCCATCGTCCACTGAGAACATTTAGTACAATAACAAATGTAAATCCAACAAAGGAGGCGCTGAACTCTTTAGAATCTGTTTTGTCTTTGCAGGTTGTTCCAGCGTTTTGGGAAACAGGGACCTATAAAAATGTTAATTATGGCCATTTCTGTGTCTGTAGGAAATAGAAAAGTGAGCCAGGCTTGTTGCTTATTCTTACCACAATCATACCGCCCTTGTGTAATCCTTTTTTGTATAATTATTTTGTGACTGAACATAATGTATGCATATCTAATAGATCAATTATGTATAAAAGTCCCACAAAAAAGTAGCTCTGTGTTGGGAATACAGCTATCCAAAGAGAAACTGATGGTAGGACTTGCATTTTCTTCTAAAACGCCATGAAGTGTGTCAGAAGCACTGAGAGCCAGCAGTGATTACAATAAACCACAGAGACATCATCAAAGAGTGGGCAGGAGCTGTAAGACTCGCTGAGGTCCGTGGCTGAAAAGGCCTACTCGACGTTGTTGGCGGTGTAGAGGCCTCTCCGAGGGACCGGCGCTCTGTTTTAATCTGCTCGTTTCAGGACTGAGTGATTCATCGGCTTTGAGATGGCTTCACTTCAAAAGTCTCTCCTACAATATGTGTTTCCTCATTTCATGCCTGTGACTTTTCACTTTTGTGTCATTCCTGCAGTTCGCCTTACATCTTTTCTCTTTGGTGGCAGGAATTTAGCGTCTTGCCAGGGCTGGTATGCGAGTATTTTCTGGTGGCATCATGATTACACAGTCGTTTGCCTACTTTACATACATTTATATCCCTGTGATATGCCAGCACTCTTTTACAACAGCCAGATATGCTGATTTTGACGGATCTCACTCCAAAGACTTATCCGAGCTTAAGCAGCAATTTAGAAATCCCTAAATTAAAAATCACTTTGAGTTAAACCGAGCATCCAAAGAGGCGATGCACAGTATCTAATTTTGACTTTTTCAGAACGCATTAATCCTCCCAAATGGGAGCTGACAGGATATCACAAGCTATTGTAGCACACCAGATACCTCAGGAAGCAATTACCATGAATACATTTTCTAATAAACTTGTACCCATCAGATGATAAGCAATTAAACATGCGTAATTATGGCTTCCATACAGTAATTTCTAAGCTGATTAGGTTTGTGTGCTTTACAACCTGAATGGGAGAATATTAATAGTGCTTTGGTTTGGGGTTGCTGGTTAGTGGTGGCAGCTCATCAGCGAATCATATGCAAATGAGGCCTCAGGAAGTGCATGAAGCCTCATTCCCGGCTATTAGAACTGTCAGGGGAGGGAGGGACATGTCAACGGGCAACGCACGCATGCTTGAATATCCATTCACACTTAAAGAACCCCACGCACCCATTGTTGAAAGGCAGGAAATTATATATTCTCTTTGCATGCTTCTCTATACTTTTTGTAGACTAATATAATCCTTATTGTACTTTCTGCCCAAGTCCTCTAGTTTTACAGTTTTTAATGGGCTGATAAGCAGCCAGTGTGTTGGCTGATTTATTATAAGCAGCATATGGATACTTCTTGTTTTGTTTTGATATTTATTTAGGTATCAGTTTCTAATAAAGTAACTTTAACATAAAGTTCGTAAACCGTGAGCAATGACTTTATTTGGATCAGTTATAAACCCTTAAGGATCCTGATCTTTGGATCATCACTTGATGCATGATTACTTATGCCCCACCCACTTCCTGTTCAAATCTCCTCTTTGAGAGGGGCAGCCAATCAAATGACAGTTGACTTAAAGTGGACATGAGACACTACATGTGCTAAGCATGGATTCCCACCCTAAAAATGTATGACAGCTTTAACACTGTCCTTAAACTGGGTTAAAAAAGTAATTGCAGTTACATCTTTTGGAGGAAGTATACCATCACCTCATGCAAGTACAGAATATGACGGCACTGGGTTGGTTAGCTGCTGTTTATAGTCCTAATGGTAAATGGACTAATAGTGTCTTGTACTCAATTTGAGTTTGAATTTCTACTACAAGTCTCATTTACCCACACACATTGATATGGTGCTTTTATCTATATCTAAACACTTTTGTCTAACATTTACACACCGCACTCCGATTGGTGCAACAATAAACTACTAGGTGTTCAGTATGTTCCCCAAGGATACTTTGACACATGGACAGGAGGAGCTGGGGATCCATTCACCGATCTTTAAATTGGTAGACAGCCCACTCTATCACCTGACCCTGCCACAGTGGTTTATATTAAGCCTCAGTCACATCGGCCTAGTGACTGGTCGTTGACACCACTGGTGACCTCAGGTGGCTAAGGAAAATGTGTATTCTCCGTCTGGCTCGTTTGCTGGAGGTTACCGACTGTTTCCGAGTGAAATCAGCCCTTCTTGTAAGTGCTTTGATTGAGAGCAGATTAGCACAGTCGTCTTTGGATTTTATCTACACTTGCTAACACTTGCTAACTAACAAGCGAGTGGCAGTTAACCTTCCTCAAGTGTTCATCATTGGGCAGCTGCACTGAAATGATAGAACAGCTCAAATGTTTGTCATGATGGGTGATCAGAGAGCCTGTGTTAAAAAGGTTTTCTATGGGGACGTATTAGGCAACCTTAGCTTGATAAAAATCACATTAATCAGACCTCTGATAGACCAGTATCAGCTAAATCCTTTGAGAGGGGCAACCAATCAAATGAGAGTTGGGGTTTAGTTAAAATTGATCCATAAAGCATTTTTTAAACTATGAAACCAATCATAGTCACCCCTAGTCAACATTGCCTTTTTAGAAAGAAAGACTTTTATCTTATATTACTATTATTTAATTAAAGACTCATGAGGTATACATGCTACTCATGTGTACTACGTATCACACTCTCTGTGACTTGTAACATAACACTGTTGCTGCCTCTTTAAACACACTTGTATTATTGCCTGTCCCTGTATCACTGTTTATTGTCAAAATTGAAGATGAATTCAAATGCAGTAAACAATCATTTGTAATCACATGTACTTAAGCTACACAATAATGGATAAAATTAGCTCTTTGGTGTGTATCAATTGACTGGGGATCTCTGGGAGATGTGGCCAAAAGCTTCTGAGAACCAAGTAAGTGGAGATTTTAAAGATTTTTAATCCAGTCTGTGTCCTTTAGTTTGGCATCAAACGATTCTTGAAGGGCTCCCTTAAAGATTTAGCGTGTCACCAATTTGCGTTAATATAAGAAAGAAAACACAAATGATTGAAAATACCCCGAAAGGCACACTTACGATTGTGTGACTGTCGTATATTAGGAGCAAATTTGTCTTCACAAAAGACTCTTTGAGACAGTTTTATCAGCCATTGTTTGCAGGTGCAGCTGTTTGCAGCGATTATGGTCTAATAACAGATTGTACTCCACCTCCCATTTCTAACAGCAGACAGACAAACCCCTGCAACAAGAGAAACTGCAGACAAAACACACAAAAATAAGAAAAGAGGCTGTCTGTTGTCAATTAGCTGAACGTGGCATCCTCCAGTAAACACTGATTGAGGTGGACTCTGACTGACTGAACTTTCTCCTCTCTGTAATATTGCAGGAGGACCTCAGTGGGTGAAATACATGACTGATTTCATTTCAAATCCCAGCCACTTTCTCCGCTGACAGAGCTGGTGAACCAAACATTTCATCTGTACAAACCTGCGACTCTCTCCCAGATACAAACCCTCGGGGAGCACCGTATAGCTTTTTCTCTGTGACTTTACCAAGGCCGCCATTCAATCAAGTGACTCTGGCTGTGAGGGCGGCCTTCTCGCTGCCGTTTGTGCGTGCGCGAGTGTAGCAGACGTAACATCACACACGAGGCGGCAGAGCGGTATGGTCCGTTCGGATTTATTATCAATCTGAATATTACTTCTCACACAAAATATATAGTTCTCATTGAGGCTCTCGGTATACATCTTCAATAGCACTATGCAAGTTTTCATAAAGTCATTCGTGGTCTATACATGGAGGGATTAATCGCTCATGTTGCACAAAATGTCACAATATACCATACCAGTGATGGAGGGACAAAGAAATTTAGCAACAATCCCAATATAAGGTCCTCTTAAATATATTATTACTATCCATACAGCATGACAGTATTTCTAAATAGAAGCAATAACTATCTCAGTTAGTATATTTCACATTTACTGTTAACAGAGATGTTTATGCAACAAACAGTTGGTGGCGTCCGATGTAAAAACAATACAATGAGGAATAAGAGAACAGCTGATGTGTTTCACAACAATCATGACGTGTGGGGGGCTCGGAGTCGGATAACCTGCGGTTTAGAACGACAGTGTGATGTCTCGACCCAAAGTACAACAACGCACACGCTTCAACGTCTGTACACACGATGTAGTAGCTGATTCAGATCACAGAGGAGAAACGTGTGAGGAGCTACATCGATTCATTTAGAGGATATAATCTGTACAATAATACGGGTTTTACAGGCAGGAAGTTCATTTAGTTTACATAGCACTATAGTTTAGAGCTGCAGTGATTAGTTGGGGGAGAAAGCAAAAAAAAAGAAGAAGAAGAAAAGAAATGCCAATAAAACCTTTCTCTGATAAAACAATGGTTTATATCTCAAGATTTCAGACTGTTAGTCATATTAAAAAAATACATTTTCTTTTTTTTTATCAACATTTCCTAAACTGAACGATTAACTGGGAAAATAACTGTTAGTTGCAGCCTTACCGTAGCATGTTTTAATTGTGCCGGAGATCATTTTCTAAGCTTTTTGCATCAGTTTTTTTCTCTTTTTTGCTCATTTTGGAACAAAAATCTTCACTTGACATCACATAAACATCTTGTCAGTGGCACTAGGATGGTATGTTCAAAAAAACAACGTCACAGTTAAAGAGGACCGGGGTTCATACTGACAAAAAAAATCTCCCAGCGCAGCCGCTGATCGGACAGCACCGACTGACCGCAGATCAGCGGCCGTACGCTGAGGGAAATTTTGTGTATATGGATCCAGCTGAGATATCTGGCACAACATTCATAAGTATACAGTATATATAGAGGTGAAGAGGAGGCAGAGGGAGAAGAGGGAGAAACAGAGCGAGGAGAAGGCAGGCCAGAGAGAGATGTCAGTCTTGAGTGGGCAGAGGAAACCGGTGCTCAGCGAGCGAGAGGAAAGCATATGTGTGTGTGTGTGTGTTGGGTGTGAGGTGGTGGGGGGAGTGGGTTGCGATGCCTTCACTGAGGAAGTGCTTTCAGGATGGCGTTCACCTCTTCTGCCACGGCTGTCAGCGCGAACTCAAACTGCTCCTGAGGAGGAGGAGGGGGAAGGAGGATGAGGAGGAGGGGGAGGAGGAAAGGACGCAGGGAAGGAAAAGGAAGGATAAAAGTTTTACTGTGTGACCAAGTGGAATGGCATTTCAGAATGACTGGCAGCTCCCGACCCTGCCCCTGATGTGCTTGGCCACAGTCTAGAGGTGAAGGTGAGCCTCTCTCCGAGCTTTCAACTTAAAGTGTGTGAGCAGCCGGGACCAGCATCGATCCAGCCAGGTGTGTCTTAAAATGGAGCTTTTGAGTCAAGCTGTCTCTCAGCTTTCTCTGCTCGCCTGTGTGTATGTGTGCGCGCGCGTTTGAGTGTGCATTTGTTTGCGAAACCGACTCATAGTTTTCCCCGAGGAGCGCAAAAGAGGCCGATTGATGTTTGCCCCATGGACCTGGTGTTTTTATATTCCTCTCCTCTCTCCAGGCTGAGGGGCCACGGGGTCCTCTCACAGAGAAAAGCTACGTAGGAGTTTGGAGGGAACAGCCTTTAGATGTGTCAACACACAGGCTGCCATAGTCTGGCCTGAGGATAGGCTAAATCAATACAGAGGAGTCACTGGTGACCGTGCCTCTCGCTTTGCAGTGGAGATTATCTGGAGTGCCGATGTTTTCTATTTTTATGTGTCTTCTGAAGTTGTGATGGGGCCAGAAAATATGTAAGCACATCCATGTTTATCTCCATTGCAGTTACAGGTGCAGACATCTATTCCCAAGTTAGGTTTAAAGTTTTGTGCATTGGAAGAGAAAAAAAACTAAGATACTTCTAAATATGAGGGTTTGTGCACGCTGTTCACCTTTACGCCACTGGGGGGAGATCAATCTCTGCACGACAGATCACAAACGGATGTTAGTGAGGAAGGGGAAAAAACAAAACGGTCACACATGTTGTAATTACTGCGTGTTGATGTCTGTCAAAAAATTAGTAACCAGAGTAAGGGGAGAAATTAATGCCCCTTTTGTGAGCTTTGTCCAAAAATAAAACGGCAGCATCACGAAGAGGAGGGAAAAACAAAAAAGAACACGACTGGTTGCTCAATTGTCGAAACCTAACTGTGAATTTCATACCTCATTACAATGTAATTTCTGTGTAGACCCAGTATGAAGCCACAAAGTGGAATCAACAATAGTCTGATATAATTTCACTTAGACTCTTTTGAAGAGAAGCAAAAGCAGAGAGTGCCCGGAAAGCTTTCCTGCGCTGAGCAGAGCAGGGCCGTAAAAGCAGCATTAATGAACCATCGAGGAACACTCGAGTCTGTTAGCATAGCACCGGAGTCCATAAATATTATCACCCGGCTCTGCGTGGAGGTTCGCCTTTATTATTTTTATTATTATTATTCCTTTCCAATTACAAGAGAGAAACAAAAGACCCTTCCTCCCTATTATTTGCATTAGTGGATAAGAGGAAACGCTTTGTTCACACCCTAAACTGCTCCACATAATAGTGAGAGGTGAACTGTTTGGACTAGACAGACAGATGCTGTATGAGACGAAGACAATCTAAGAGAACATTTTTGATTACTTTGTTGCCATTTTTTTTTTTGCAATACCAGCTGATTCCTCCTAAAAACTGACTCAATATCTTCTCATGTCTATTTAATTTGGTTGTATATTCTCCATGTTCTGGTTTTGGACTTCGTCACACTTTCTGATGGACATTTCTTTTGACATTTGAGATGTTACATGCTCAAGTCATGAATCTTACGATGCTGCAGTTTGAAAAATATTTCCGTGAGACATCTTGGCCATCCTTTTATTTTTGCAGCTCGTGAAATGTGGACTGTTGTTCTAATCCTGACGCCGTTATCAGTTACCCCATCGTTTCCCCAGAAATGATCCCATGCGCACGTGAAGCAGACAATCCTTGGTGTTGAATGGCTGCAAACCCTCCTCCCGCTCTCCTTTCTCTCTGCCCCCCCTCCCCCCCACACACACTTCTCTAACTCAAAGCCGGGGACCTTACCTTTGTCTGGACCATGCCAGCTCTCTGGTCTCTCAAGTGCTCCAGGGTAGCGGCAATATCAATCTCTTTAGCACCTGCAACAGACCGAAAATTGGACTGAGTTCAAAGCAGTGGAGTAATCCAGCTCACATCTGTCAATCTCTCTTTATACTGGGCTCCCTTTGGAAGAGCGCAGCGATTGAAAATTATTACATTCATCCCTCGAAAGACTTGGACAAGAGCCACTGACTGTTTCTCGATAAAATATGCAAGAGGAAATTTTTGGGCCCTGGTGCAATAATGCATTCAAACACACCACACACTGGCTTCCATGTGAGAGTCGTGTTCAAAAAACGGTTTAGATGATGTCCATGTAGGCAGTCCACTAATATCCAAGAGTGTGCACGTGCACATATCAGCAAATTAATTACAATGATTTATAGCAGATCTGCAGCAGTCATTCTGATGATTAACCCATGCAACAGTTGCCTGCCCTCAGCAGGGATCAGCTGCTGTTGAGCCTGTTTTGGCTTCACGAGTCTGTGAAGTTAATCTGGAAATCTTATTCCACTTTCAGATTTATGGATTGTGAGCAGCATGCCAGAGCTCATTTGAGGAAACTGACATAGAGAGATGTAGAGAGCAAAACCCGAAGAGAGAAAAAGGGAGAGAGCCCCTGAACTCTCAAGATGGTTTTCAAAGTGAGGCAAAGAAAGGAAGCAAAGGAGATGGAGCAAGAGCGTGAATGTATGTATGCGTGTGGGTGAGCGAGAAAGAGACAGAAAAAGCGGGATTTAATGCGGCTGGACTTAGTACTCAAAGTGCTCCAGTGCTTTGACAAGACTTTCATGTCTTAGATGGGCTGAATTCCAAAGTTAGGCTGGAGAGAGGCTCTCAGAGAAAAGAAAAAAAAAAGCTTTGGAGAGCGAGATTATGTACATTTTATATATCTGGTTCAAGAGCAGAAAAGAAAGGGTTAAAAGAGACCGAGTGGCACCTTTCATCAGCACAGACAACAGCGAATTCATCACCGAACTACATGAACATAGTGCTGTTTTCCAGAGACGTGAGGGGAAGGTCTGCGTCCGCCTAACCTGCTCTAATGGAGCTGGATTGCAGGGGGAGGGCGAGCAGGCGGCGAGGGCAGAGGTCAAAGGATAAAGGGCAGGCTAACCTACGGGGGGGGGCTTAAGGTGCACAACAATAGAGGTTTATGTCTCAAAAGAACTCAATAGACAAAGCTAACTGAGCATTTTTTTTATTCATGAACACTCTCTGGTCGACTCTTCTTATGCTGGCGTAAAGATTCAACTAAAAACGAAAGTTTTCTTTGTCACAGCGAGATTAAAAAAACAAATCCATCCTCAGACTCTTCCTGTTTTACATGTAATGACACATCCACACCACAAGGGTCATTTTCCTGTTGTTTTTTTTGGCTGTTTTTAATATAAAGTACTAAAATTTGTGATTATATTAGAGACAACAAACACAGCCTGAAGTCCAAATGACTGACACTGATGATCTTCACAGTTTGTGGTTCACATCGGTATCAAGCGGGAACAAATGTCAACAATTCTCAGAGTGAAATTAGAGCGAAAGCCGCAGACCGCTAAGAATAAATCAAATCAAATTCAATAAGCACAATGCTGCCATTAAATATTAAATATTGATTCAAACCACTGGAGCAAATTGCAGATTCTGATTTAAAATGTATTTTGCCTTTAAACATTTTATTTCCATGCATGTGCTATCTAAATTCATGTCGCAGCTGCTGAAGCAGGTCAGCGTGGCATGGAGGTAGCTTAAATAGATAATTACTAATGTGGGTTCCTTTCTCATTTCCCTTTTCTCTGTTTTCTCTTTGTTCTGCTCTCTCCACTCCTCTCCACGGCTTCGGTCTTCGCTGCCTTTCCAGGCCTCAGAAAAAGTCACCCTCTAATGCATCCCCAAGACCCTCTGTGGAAAATGAGAGGCTTTAGTGTTGCCGGGGCAACACTTCAAGCAGAAAGAGTGAAAGGGAAGCCATTGATCGTTACCTTTAGCCATCCTATTGAGGACCATGTCAATCAGAATGTAAGTCCCACTCCTGCCAGCTCCATCACTGCAGAGAGTCACAGAGAGAGAGAGAGAGATCATTAAGGCGGCAGAGTGAGATGCTTTAATCTCAGAGTGTTTTTCTTATAAGGAAACAAATTGCTCATTTACATCTGCATCTGCGCAAAGACTGTCGAGTATGTTTAAGCACAAATTAGCCCGCGCACACAGACGTGCGTTTCTCCGTTCGCGCGTCACGTGGTGGATAAAAATCAAAAAGGCAAAAATCAATAATCGCACTTAACATTCCTGCGAAAATACCTGAGCAGATCTGAATATTTGATGATGCAATGAATGTGATTATGTTAAACCTTTGCACACAAGCGTACATGTGGTCTTGAGAGCTGCATGGCAATTGGAGAGAGGGGATTGGGTTTTCTAAGGCACACTGGGGACAAAGGCTTTTAAATGCATGCACCTCAGGAGCAGAGGAGAGGTTGAGAGGCCAGGGGCGGTTCGAGAACAGCTTTTTGGAGAGCCTTGCTTTTCCATTACTCCAGAGATAGCCCCATGAAAAGGCTTCCTTTGTGCCCACCAGCCATTCAGCGGCTCTGCATGTTAATTGCAAACAAGGCGTGGACATCGCTCTAATAAAGGCAAAGCCAATAAAACAGGAGAGCGGCCCGAGCTCCACAGCTTCATTAATCCACTGCTAGACACTCAGTCCATACAGCTCCTTCAGAGGGAGAGCAGGCTTACTGGCCCCACACATGACTCAACAGGATGTGACTATTAAAAGTGACCAGACAGATACCTGGTGTTTAATACGAACCAATCAAGGCCAGTTAACTAACTCAACCAAATGGGAAATGGGAGTGTATTCGGCTGTGCCATGTTATTTACATAAGAACACAGTGAGCGGAATAAACAGCAGCTCCGGTGGAACCAGACAGAGTGAATGGACTGAGCGGGTTTAAGTAAACAGCCTCTCTCCTCCAACACATAGGCCACGACAAACACTCTCTGTCCCAAAGCAGCAGGGTCAGCCGCTGTCACAGGGTTCAAACGGTTATACTTGCCTGCAGTGGACAATTATCGGGCAAGATCGACCTCTGTAGCACTTGTTAACCTTTCTGAAATAAAAAAAAAAGAGAGAAAAGTTATTGTCATTGCAAGCTTGGCATTAAGCTGTCCTAAGTGCACAGGCTGCTACATCGATTCAGGAAACAATTCTTTTATTTATTTATTTTTCTTGAATAATAACAATAATAATCAAAACAAATGTGACTCATGAGGGACTTGGGGCGCTGTGGCCTGGACGAAATTAATGACGGCAATAATCAAAGGGCCAAACACAACCACGAAAGACGCTCCCTCATGTCAATCAATCCCGTTAATTTGAGCGCAGAGAGAGAGAAATCTGTGTCGCACCCTCGTAAATAAATTGAGCATCATTTCAGGCGGCGTTATTGTGACATGTGGGTGATGGATGTGGTGGTGCGATGTTGTGATTTGCCGACCGCCGACGCATTAACCCGAGCCAATTACGAATGTTATACACCACAGGCACGGCGAAGGCCAACGAGCCTTTTCACACCCCGCCGTTGCCATGGAAACTGACTACACCGAGAGCTTCCGCGTCTTTCCATTTCCTCTCGTTTCCCACCTTTCGGTGACAAAATGAGAAGTATCTCATGGTATCTATAGCTGATCTAAGCTTGCGTGCACTAATATGTTTCATATAGTAAGTATAATGTTTTGCATGAATAGAAATATTGATAGCTTGTGCTATATTTTTGTAGTTTTGCCATCTGAATGCTGTATTTGTGACCAAAATTCTTAATAGCACTTAACATGTTTACCAGTATTGAAAAGCACAGGTGTGTTTGACGTAACATCATTGTGAGCTGTGCTGTCTATCTGTGAAGGTTCCAATTATAGAGGACCAAAGCAGCCAAAATTACAGCCCCCCCCCAAAAAAATTAAAAAATAAAATAAAATAAAAATAAATAAATATTCATTATTTCTGATGCCCTCTTTGCCAAAACAGTGATTTATGGAAATCTGATGAAGATTATCAACGAGTTAATATCTGAGAATAAGTCAAAATTTATCAAAAAACAAAATATTTAATAAAATACATAAAATAACACAAATATGTGAATAAATATGGATATTAATACAAAGGTAAAAAAAAATGCCCAAGAAAAGTAAAAATCTTATAGGTTTATTTTGGTGCATTTAATGGCATATTTTGTTTGTTTTGGCATATTTGGTCCTCCATACTTGGTGACTTAAAGTTTATTAAAATACATGTGCTAAAAAACTGGACATGATAGAACTCTTTGCAATATAATTCGATGCTTATTTGGGAGTAGAAGTGTTTTCTTTTTGATGCTTTTTTTCTTTGCACTTTTATGTGAAATCACATTGCATACTAATGCATACATTTTAATAATCTTGTTTGATATCGGAAGCATGACTAAATCAGAACACGCCTTCAGTGTAACAGCATACAGAGACGGTTGGAGTTCCCATGCAAGCCAGAGGAAGGAACAGTGTGAGGCAGAGTAGTAGGAGGAGGAGGAGGTGGAGGAGGGAGACTGAGAGTGGAGTGAGAGAAAGACAGTTTGTGCACAGGCCTGGCTGAGGAGACACAGTTTCCAATGATCACTTTTGTGACTATGCAACTGGGCTCATATTACTAGCTGCAACATCACAAAAATGACACTGGCAACCGCAAAATACAGAGTTGGCCAAAACCACAAAACCGTGAGTGTTGAGTGCATCGTGCGGATCTGAGACCTCTGAATCGCCAGAGAGCTTTAGATTCCCAATAACCTTCAGCAGCATTATCGGAGTTCACGGCAATTTAAGCGTGAGGGAGATCTCAACAGCAGGGCAAACAGTGTATATGTAATCAAAACACAAGAGAAACCATTACAGTAGTGTCTTAAACGTAGCTGACTGCAAGCAGATTAATTTGGAAGAATGGCAGCAACTCTGTCGAGAGAGGATGACACGATAAAACTACAGCTCCTCTTTTTCTTTCATCTGCATAACAAACCAGAGGGACAGGCTTCCATCTACAAATCAGATGCATCTATTCTTGCGTGGAGGGCTTTTCCTATCCCTCCTGGGTATTCCCAGAGGTGCTACTGCCGCTTTTCTGTCAGAACATATTATATGGAAAACATAGTAAGGTTATTCAGTCACTAGCTTTCCCCCTCTCCCATGTTTTTAGTGAGACAGCTCTCGTTTAATTGGGTGTTTGAATTAGGTGGTGTTTTTTTTTTTCTTTCTTTCTTTCTTTTCTTCCCAAGCCAAGCCAGGCAGTGCGGGGCTGTTAATTTGCTGCATCACATGTGCTGGAGGGAGGTGAGGGAAATAGGCCCAAGATGAAAGGGATAGTACAGAAACACAGTCCTTATTAGAACAGCCATTCTCTAGGACACCAAAAGGCAGTGGGGCAAAAGGGAGAGGGACCAGAGAGGCGCTGACAGAATACAGAATATAAGGGAGGGTGATTAAGAACAAGCTCGGGACAAAGGCTGCTTAGAAAAAAAAAGGTGGAAATCTGTCTGAAAATCTGCTGAGCTGCAGTGTTTGTTTGAGGACCAACCGGCTGGATCTCCACTCTACCTGCGGAAGTCTAAGAGGGTCCTGGCTGAGCTGGGGATCCCACGGTCCATCCAGGACAGGAAGTGGAACTGAGTGACGGTGCGGGTCTCGTTAGTCTGCAGGTTCTTCAGGTAGAAGCTCCGTACCAGGAAGTCCTCACACCAGATGTGCTCAGACACCAAATTCACCTAAACGCAGACAAACAGAAAATCAGGTTAAGGAAGGAAATGAGGAACATGGACACCTTCTTATAGAAATGTCAGGGTTTGTTTTATGCCAAATATTTCAGTTTTCATTCACTTTTTAAAGAAATTAGAGGTGCACCGGTGTAACTCACAGACATAATAATGACCTCAGCCTGTCAGCAAATGGGATGGTTTTGGTGTCAGTGGGCGATTTGTCATCTATTGCATCACATCGCTTCCACCCAGGCTAAATATTCAAAGATGGTGTAACGATTGATGAAGGCGGGGTTGTGACTGTGAAACATCAGTATTGGTGTCATCCCAGAATTTCCCTAATAGAAAATAATACAGGAATCACAGTTTTGTGTGCTTCCTGCTATTAAATTAGAAACATTTTGTGGTGAAATGAGATGTGACTAAGACACCAAAGCACGTGGGAATAATTTGGCCATTTTGATTGAACTGGGGCGTTGTTATTGTCGGCATTATTATGATAAAATAAGAGATTATTATGTTTTATAACCCTTTATGATTTTAAGTCTAAGATCCTGGAGGGACAGGCTCTCATACTGCTACCACAGTTTATAAACGCTACCGCTTAGCATGGAGTTTTAAGAATAGTATGAATAGATTTGTCTTATTTTTTAATGCTTCTCTTTACTTTTGGAGATTTTTACCCCCATAGCTTGCTCTTTTTCGCCCTTTTTCGATTGCTACTCTTCACACAAATTTCAGCGCGTAAAATCCAAACCTAACTGCGTGGTTAGACACCAGCTGAAGTGGGAAAACATGTCTTTCGTGACCTTTCTGTTTAACCGCTTTCTCAATCACCTCGTATATGTGGTAGACGTCGGATCCCTCGTCGGGCCAGTAGTGGTGGCACTGCTTCACTCCATTCTCCGACAGCGGGGTCAGCATGACGATGACGACGCAGCCGCTCTCCCACACCATCTACACGCCAGAAAAGAGACACCCATCAGTCACACCCTGAGACGACAAACCCTTTCATATGCGACGTTCCAGTGGTCCTAACCCGCAGCGCCGAGAGCAGCGCCGAGAGCGTTACTGATACACGGCAGCGTTGTATTACAGAGAAATTGATTTCTTAATCTTCATCCAGGAAGTATGAATAAATGTCACCTCTCCGTGTGTGACAAATGATAAATGTTGGGCTCGAGCAGCAGGAGGGCGCGTCATGTGTCGCCCTCTCTCTCACGCTCTCAGTCGTCTGAGCGAGATCACAACATCTACTGCTCTGATGCTCCATTTCATCTTATCACAACCTAATGTGTCCTTGGAAAAAAAAAAAAAAACAGGCCCACGGCAGCCATTAGGAAAATGAGGAGGAAACGTGGGTTTTATGATTGCTATAAAAACACAATGGCCTTGACTATACACTAATCACAAGCTTCTGTGATCCAGCCCAGTGGACACATTACACGCCAACTGTGCCAACTGTGCCAGGATGTGATGAGATTAGGCAAGGTGATAATGTGTGTGTGTGTG
>NW_005187408.1:7476692-7543417 GCF_000239375.1 Pundamilia nyererei
TTTTTTTTTTTTGCATTCTGAGAAGGAGGGGAGGAAGGCCCAGCAGAGCTAAGGTAATAGCCAGGGAGGTGGAGATAGATGGAGGGGCAACGGATGAAGGGATGGAGGAATGAGGAGTGGAGGATTAGAGCAGAGCTGCCTTTCAGAGCACTGCCTGGGGCCGGTGTGGATTAGATAGGACACAGCAAAAGATTTGCACTCCTGCACGGTCCATTTGCATGAGAGTTGCCAGTGTTACCCCCGTTTGTTTACTTTTAATGGGGTAAAGAGTGTGTTTTTCCCTCATGCCACAATCCAAGGTTAACCATACTGAATAATGAATGGCTGCTAAGCATTCCCAGACACAGAGCTGATGTTCAGCGTGTCAACGTGTGGCTAATTTTCTATTATTTTTGCTTAATTGGGAAAGATTTAAAGATGAGTTAATGGCTAAGTAGCATTAGATAATGGAAATGGATTTATTCACCTGTACGGGAAAAAAAAACAAGCAAACAAACAAACTAGCAGGCATATGAGAAAAAAAACGAAATTATAATTAACGCCTTATTCATTTGAGGCACATTTTATTCCTATTTCAGCTGATGTGGCAATTAATGTACAATTTTCAGATAAAAGCCTTTGAGTTTTTCCTTTTTAATTAGTTTAAACACCACATGAGGGCAAAGCGTGTATGCGTCTACGTTTTGTGGGGAGGTTTAAGAAGTCATTTTACAACAAGTAAATATTCTCTGTTTGGTGTACAGCACCAGACCATGCTAAGCTTGGCTTCTCCACCCACCGCACAAATCGCGAGCAGCCTCCAACGTCTGTGCAAACACAAAGTCAGCACTATCATAATGATTCAAAATGAGTATCCGCTCAGTACAAGATGCAGAGTGCAGAGTGCAGGGCCAGCTGGTCTGTCAGGATTTATGCTCCACACTTTTACATCCTGGTCACGGCTAGCTGGAGTTACTTCACCATATGGAGGTGATGGGCCCACTAATTACAACAGTGCTGTCCTATTAACACATAAGACTGCCATTTGGCAACCATGCATCATTTAAGGCACACTTCCGCACAAGTTGACACGTTTTACAATAGCCTAGATCTGCTGATTGATTACAGGTCCCGCTGACATTTATGGACATGGAAAAGAATGCAAAATAGGCTTGAGGGGGAAAAGCCCCACTAATATGAGCAAATATCAGGATTATTTTAAATAACATTAGGTCTCCTGAGGCGTGTATAACTAGATCCTTATATAAAACTAAAAAGCTTCAGGTCTTGTGTACATATTCAGCTGCTGACACTTTTTGATTGATGAGTAGGAGCAGCAGCAGCACCATTACTTCTCTACCAAGTTTGTGCCTCTCATGAAATAACATTACATTTGAATGTAAGCATGCATTTTTCCTAAAAATATACAATTACCCTTCATCTTACCTCTGTTTGAGGGATGATTATGCTGTGCTGGAGCCACGGCTCCTATCACTCTTTCCAGTGTGTAAAGTTTGTTTCCACAGACTGAGTGGGGTGAGAAGTGACTATGGGCTACAATTTCAAGAGTTTTCTCACCTTTGCTTGCTTACATTTGGGGCAAAGTGACACCATTAAAAAGACATCAAATTAGGGATCACACTTGGATCACTTGGATACAGATAGAAATCTGGCAAATCCAAGGAAAAACGGGAATACAACGACCTCTTTTGCACCAACGTGGTGCCAATTCTGCACACATTTCTGCAGGTCTGAGACCCGTGGTTTACAGAATCTGCGAGCTGAATATGCCAATTATTGTTGGATTTCTTGTGGCAGACCCTCACGTAGCCAGCTTTTTGGCACCAGCACTGGTCTTTTAATAGTAAAAATGAGTGGGACCAGTTCTAGATTGAGCTCTGGCATTGTGCCAGTGGAAACAGCAAAGGAGCATCTTTTATGATTTCTAAATAAACTTAAGGATTCTGAATTATTAGCGGTAAGGATATCCTTGGTATAGTTTAACTCACTCTAAATGCACAAACATGTGTTTAGTGTTGGTGTGTTCAGCTTGATTTCCTCGCTGATCCACCACAGTAATCTTGACACGCCTTTCTTGGACACTCACTAGTTGGAAAACCAAATAAAACCTCTGGGTCAGAAACTGAGTACCTCTGCTGTGGTTCTTCCCTCACAGCTGTAGACACAAACAAATAAAAAGATGAAGGATGGACAGTTAATAGAGTTTTACCTGCCAGAAGTCTGCCACGGTGGAAGCTAGGGGACCCTGCGACGCGATGTAAGTAGGGTTGCGAGGGTCATGGTCCATCTGGGAGAGAGGGAACAGAGTGTGACGTAGTGTGTGGTTGGTGACTGGTGGATGAAAACATATTGTCTGGTTAAGACTTCCATGAAATCGTCCATCTGGATGCAGAAACGAAATGAGATCAGCATCTATTGATGTAAACACTTGGCTTTCATTCCTCCTGCAAACCCTGTCGTATTCAGGATGCGAGTATTTTTACGGGGGTGATTAGAGGAAACTGGGACATGGAAGTAACTGCATGCTGTTCGCTGGAAAAATGTGGATGTTAACACAAGCTGAACACATATTTGAAGGATAGGTTTGTAGCTAAAAAATGCTTTTAAAAAATCACTCTTTTAAATAGATTTGGACCTTGAACTTTCCTCTTTATCTGCTAGGCAACAGGCACCTCTAATGTTGAACACAACTCATATTCAACAATTTTCTATGCGAGCAAATAACTGAACCTCTCTTTTTAAAAGCTATATATGTTATGAAGAAAGATTCTGTAGATTCTCAAGGGGATTAGTAAAAAAATCTTATTTCCAACTAACCTGAAAATTGCAAAATAACTTCAATTCACTGTCGCTATTTTTCACTCTTACAATATCTTTGTGCCCTCAAAGACTTGATGAACTGCTTTCAGAGCTCTTTCTTTTTCATGCTTAGCTGTGTTTCTACATGAAACACGACACTGCCGTGGACTTTAACGCCTGGAGTCTCCTAACACGAGGGCGCTGAATGCCCAGGTGGGGTGATGGACACAGTTTGAGGGATAAAATCAGCAATCAGATTTTACTGAATTAAGTTTCTATGGTTAACCTCTCGTGTCAGGCATACCAGTGGGGAACATGGTGACTTATTTTGAAGGGAAAGATTCACAACAATGCATTCTTAATGTATGTTTGACATCATAACGATAGATGACTCAAACAGTGCTGTAGTTTTTGCACATGCAGAATAATATCAAATGTTGCAGACTTTCTAAAGAGTGCAGGAGTTTTTAAAAATTGACGCTGGTGCTCAGCACTGCCTCCCTTAAGTAAGAAAGTTTTGGGTTCGAACCTCTTCTTGGTTAGCTGGCTGAAGGTTTAAATGTGAGCATGAATGGCCTATTTCTCTCTGTTAGCCCAGACTGGTGACCAATTTAGGGTGTATCCCATCAAGCTACCCTGCTGGGATCGACTCCTGCCCCCCTGAATTGGATAGGCGGGCGAATGGATGGTATAATTGAGTCATTGCTTAATTAATCTTCCACTGACTGACATCCACCAATGGAACTGAGTGCTTTTTTTTGCAGCACCGCCCTTAAATCTAACTGGGAGACACCTTCAAGCTGAACATCACGGTGACAGCAAGCGACAGGGTCGACTTTAATGGCGTTTTGATTTTTTTATGACATCCCTTTTTTATGCTGAAGAACAAATTGTCAAGGACACTTGACATGGCCTTAAATGTTAAAGATCTAGTTTTCTCATTTCACATCTTTGCAAATTTCTTAAGCTCATTTGTCTCGCTCATGGACCTTGACACGCACCCTTAAAAGGAAAAATAATTATGGAGGATTTCGCCATGGCTCTAATACTACCATGACACTTCTCTCATGCTTAATATCCTGAACGACAGGATTAATTCCTAATGCTTTGAAAAGCTGATAAAAAAAAACAAGCACGCAAGTTTAGTTGAATTGTTAAGAAAAATCAACTTCTTTGTTATTAAGAGTTTGGAATCTATTTTTTGTACTTTTTCGGAGGATTAAATGCGTTAAATTGTTTTGTTTATTTAAATCTACTCCCGGGCAGTGACGTAAATGTAACTCAACCTCAACAGAAGCAGCATTGTCAGACGCCAGCTGTTGAAAATCATTCGTTGTGTAAATGATTATTTTGGAGATTTTGGTTTTTTGGAGTAGTGAAATGCTTAACGCAGCAGATTCTCCCGGGATTCACAGTCGATGTTTATTTATGATTTATAGTTTTTATCTGTATAAGATGTCAGGGCAGGGTGTCAGTTTTCATTGTATATGTAAGAAAACAACCACTGGGGAGCAGAAACGAAGCTCGGAGCGGAACATGCTCGCCAACGCACGCACACGGACCGGCTGAAATTGAAAAATGTTGATAAAAAGGACTCATCGGTGAAAGAAAAACTGCATTCATTACCTGCTGTTACACGTCAATTAGCCATGTCCGCTTTCTTTTTGTCTCTTTTTTGAATTCCTCACATGGTTTGGTTGAAACAAAACAAAGTAAAAAACAAATCTCACCCGCAGAAATAAAAGGGTGATGTCAAAAGCTATTTCCTGCACTCCGTTTAGCCAATCTCAAGGACACAGACATGCTGTAGCTGTGTGCTGACATCCCTGCATGAATACTAAAGCGCTAACATGAAAGAAAAGTCCTGCATTTCAGCTGTAGTCTCCCTGCCATTGTGGCAAGAAGATAGACTACAGTAAGAAAAAAAAAGAACCAACGAAAGAAAGCAAAAAATGCAAAGAAGTGCTCTTTGGTTTGAAGTAAAATAGCTTGTTCGAAAATAGCTCGCACAAATATGTGTTCACCGTGAAGCTTCAGCTTTCAACACCTCGCTGTAGTGTCTTGATCCCTTTTTTAAAAAATATAAGATTGAGAGCTCAGAAGCTAACTGCCAGCTCGAGCTCATCTGAGTTTGAAAACAAAAGCGAGAACAGGCGGGAAATCGGGAAAAGCCAGAAAAGGCCAGACGAGACAAAGACGAGCGGCCTTTGACCACTTCTTGCCGCTGCGCATTCCTTCAAACCATTCCTCGCGCTAATGATGATGTACATCTGGGAGCGCTGGCACCGTTTGTGGTCAACCATTAACCATTAGCCGAGCTTTTCACCGAGTTTGCGTGTCACCCGGTGCTTCGCAGGGAGCTCAGATCGCCCCCTTCCCTTTGCCTCTCTGACCCCGGATTCCCAGAAAGAAGCGACAGATTATTTACTCGTAGGCCGCTGCCCCTGAAGCTAATGAGGAGGAAGAAGCCGCATTGACAGACATAATTATCACAGTTTTGCTGGGCTCAGCCAGGGGTCCCTTTTGTGGTGTAATTACTGTCCTTTCATCCACACACCACTGCATCTGCCATTACTGTATTTCACCCATCTTCAACATCCGCCTGCATTTCTGCTTTAAGCCGCACCAAAACAGTCTTGCAGAACTTTTTTTAATCGAAAATCTTTCCCTACCTTCTTCCTCTGATTGATCGACGTTATTGCGACATTATTC
Source organism: Pundamilia nyererei (assembly GCF_000239375.1). NCBI lineage: Eukaryota > Metazoa > Chordata > Actinopteri > Cichliformes > Cichlidae > Pundamilia > Pundamilia nyererei. The sequence goes on from NW_005187408.1 coordinate 7,482,204, forward strand.
TATAAGACGTTGCACTTCAGTGCTGTTTAAATAAGCTAAAAACCTCTATGAATATGCCATTAGTGAATATGGAGAAATAAATAGACCACCTAAAAGTCTCCATTGTTTGTTTCTGAAGAGTAATAGGCTTTTAGCGCAGCTGCGTGCACCCCGCCCCTCCCTCATCTATCTCCTCGGAAATTTTGGCACTGTATTTGAAATGCATAGTTTCCTGTTTCCCTTTGATGGAATCCCTTTTCAGCAGCCTCGGGGGAAATCATGACTGGCAATGTTTTGGGGGAGAGATATTTAAAAAAACATATAACCATAGCCCTCTCCAGTAGTCAGATCTTTCTGGATTTGTATGGGATACCTTTGCTTAGTCAAAAAAAATGCATAATTCTTTTTAGTGTGAATGAAAAAAAAGAAAAAGAAAGATGGGTATCTCCAGGGAGCAGCCATTTTGAAAGCAGTAAAAGTAGCAAGGCAGTTCAGCAAGACACAAGAAACCCACTGAGGCTCTCAGCATGGAGAACAAAGTTAAAAAAAAGATCAATGGGCTTGGATCAATCACTACTTTTCTCTCAGAGTAAAATCCAACCACAACAGGTGCTCTTGATACTAAAAAAGGGGTGGGGGGGCTTCAGAGAAAACATATTAGCCAAACTCTAGAACCATAATGAATAAAGAATACTCACAATTGGACTGGCATTGATGTAATCAGAGTTGCTGTGGTTGTTCTCCGCTTTCAAGGTGATCCTGGAATGATCGTCTGTAATGGAGATGCATAATTCATCGGTAAATATTTCCCCCCGCTTTTACTCCCTGCACAATAACAACAGAGTTTTGAGCAGCAACACAGGAATATGAAGCTGAAATGGCTGCGGGGACTGCAATTTCACCAGACTTTCATCATGCGCACGCACGCTGTTCTAAAGTCCTGGATTGCTTCACCTTAACCGAGGAATGTTCCAAGTGAAATAATAATAAACTGTTTCATCTTAAGAAGTGTGCGAGTTCTGAACTTTCAAATCCTGTTCGTTCTTTTTTCTTTTCTTTTTTTCCTAAACAAGTGAAGCTGTTGCAAGAGTCATATAATGTAGATGTAATGGCCCGGAACCCACTTTGATTTGCTTGGAATTAAAGTTCATGATTTAAAATATTTTCATATATTTATGAACAAAAAGGCAAAATCAAGGGAAATAAAACATCTTTATGTGTTATTTAAAAAGAGTTTAACACTTTAGGCTCGTCAGACCTGCCCAGGTCAAATTTGACAGTAACCAAGCAACACGCAGCCTGTCATCAGATTGCAGTTCAAATGTAGCTAAATCCTGATTGGTGCATGACACCGTGTGATACATAGCTACTGTTGCTATGCCCTGAGCCCTCTACAGAGTGGGTTTCCTTCCTATTTATCCCACTGCACTGAAATTGGCAGAAAGTCACCTGGAGGGTGTTTGTGAGAGATTCCCAGATATATATATATATATGTATATATATATATATATATATATATGTATTTAAAAAAGGCACTTGGAGAATCCTGAATGGAAATTTATGGGAGAGATGTGCAACAAGTAAGACGGTGTCAGAAATAAAGCTTTCTCACACCCAGAACCTTATTTTGGGTCAAAGTCAGGAAGATTTTTCAGTGTTTAGCATCACATTTGAATGGTGGGTGTGTACATGCAGGTTTTATGTTCTGGTGATTATTAGAATATATATGACTCATAATAGATTAACTTTAACTAACTGGGAAATCCCAGCAAAGCGAGCTGTGACACAACTTTCACTGCTCTGATTTCACTCTTCAAATAAGGAGGCGTCACTAACAGATGCTACTTATTCACATGTTAACCTCCTGTTTTGACTGAGATTCCCAGTGTTCGTAGTAGTTGTCGTTTCTCTGGCTCTCTTTCACAGTGTGTCTGTTTTTTCCCAGTCTCACTCCCCTCACTCCTACCCTACCACCAAATGGCCGAGCCTTGTTCCTCCAAAGGTTTCTTCCTATTAAAAGGGAGTTTTTCCTTACCACCGTCGCCAAGTGCTTGCTCGGGTTTGCTCTGTATTATTGTAGGGTCGTTAACTTAAAATATAAAGTGCCATGAGGTGAATGTTGTTGTGAGTTGGCACTATATAAGTAAAATTGAATTGAATTTCAAAACTGCGCTGTCAAGGACGGACATCGAGCTGTAAATCCTTAACTGCCATAATTGCCATACATCAGCACACTGCTCACAACTTATGGGCCAACTCAGCTCCCACGTAAGATAAACAAACAGACATAAGTATAATGTAATTTCAGTTTGTCTAGAAGGAGGCGTAAACAGTTAATTCTGCTGTTTGGCTCCATTCACCTTTATCTCAGGAGCTTCATTTGGGTGAATTACAGCAAATTTTGGTGCAGGTCTGCTTGTGTTCATTTATTTTGGTGGTCACATTTTAAAGCATGATTTACATTTACTTCAATAAAATTATAGGCTTTTGTACAACTGTTACAAATACTATAAAGGGCCAAAGTTTCAAAAAATGACATCGCTTTACGTGCATGTGACCCCTCTAATCCAGAAGCCCAGACTTCAGACTGCTCTGAGCATTTTTTTTCTAGTCTTGGAGCCTATGTTTTCAAAGAGAGAGGATATCCCTAATATGGTCATCTAAGGCACACACAGCTGTGAACAGAGGTTGTTTGTGAGGTGCAGCCAATCAGAAGAAAGCTGGCTTAAAGCGAAAGGAGCTAAAATGACTTGTTGCAGACTGAGATGCTGCATCAAAGCACCGCATAAGATAATACTTAACATTCATTTTGAACTGTGAATCATCCAAAAAATCTAGAGTTTAAAAAGTAAGCAGAGCAGCTCGGCTTTAAAGAAAGACTTATTCACCCTCCAGTGTTACGTTTTTGGGTCCCAGTTCATTCTGAACTAACTGAAAATCACAGTTCAGTGAGTGAAATTTCTCCACTAATGAGAAATTCTCAGCTCTGCCTAACAAACCTTTTGTCGTGTTATTGCGTCTCTCTCTTCTTTAAAATGTGTGAACTAATGCTAAAATGTAGTGGTGGGCTGAAATAAAGCAAAACATTCTCATGAAATAATGTTTTTGTCCTTCATGGTAACGCTAGCTAGTAATAATACTTTAATTACAAGGGATCAATGTTCATTTCAACCTTTGGATGGTTTTGATGCGTCCTTTGGATACACTTGCAAGAATTAGCCAAGAAAGCAGTTATAGTCACATTCAAACTGCTTTAAAATCATAAAAACATCACTTCATCCAAATTTTTTGGAGATGCCCAGTCCCAGTACAACTTTTAACTTTGATATTCGGTGACTCTCAAACAGGTATGCATTTGTCCCCATTGAAAATCCTCTTTGGCTTTAATCGAGAGGATGCGAGAGATGCAGCAGGGAGTCTCCTCTCACTACACTGACAGACACTTATGGGGTTTCTGGAAAAAACAGTTTAAATATCGCTCTTTGGCTAGATTACTAATTACTAATTATTTGTTCATGTTTGAAGCATATTTTCCACAGTGTTGTTTTGGCATGTTTACCCAAATGGTTTTATGTTCCTCTTTGGAGCATCTGTTCACAAATACATCAACAACATTTATGAAGCTACATGACCCTGCCTGGACTGTTCCAGACTTGAGGATCGTACTAACATTCCTGGAGAAAAAAACACTAAAGCAGACAAAAAACAAACAAACCAAACAACCTGAATGGACTCACATGCGACCACGGCGTCAGAGCGGTTCCTCTTGGAGTTCTGCTCGCCTTGGCCCACGCTGCAGGCGCTGGGCTCTGCCTGGTAGGAGCACAGCGCCTCCCACTCACGCTCCAGACGGTTCTTGTTCTTCAAGTGGTCCTCCATGTATGACTAGAGGAAAACAGACACCTCCTCAGCCACCACTTCAAACGACAAGCCAGAACCGTGCAAGAGTTCAGCTCGAGATATGGCTGCAACAAAGAAATCTGATTTGTTTTTGCACTGAATTTGGTTTAATTGAGTAAAAATAACAAACCCCCCCCCCCCACTTCACCTTTACCTCACTGGAGGTTTCTGGTTAATGCTCGATGTTAATGCTTCATTGTATTTTCTAACCCATAAATAAACTAGAGCAAAAACACTAAACCTTAAACAACAGCATCCTCCTTCAAGCATTGATCAGCTGTCATGTCACATTATTATTCTAAGCTGCTGTACAGCACGGCAGCTAAATGAAGAGGAGGCTGCTGAAGATCTAGGTGGGGAAGGTGTGCTAATGCTGGCGTCTTTGTGTGTTTGTGTGTTTGACCGAGAAGAAACAAAAAACACACACAATTAAGACTCCCTGAAAGGTTCGTCTGCATTGGAAATACTTCAGGGGTGTTTCAATCACGTCCCTCACTGCTTGCACAGCTGCTGATAAGATTGTCTGCATTTAAGCTGTCGCTTGGAGAAGACAAAATTGAATTCGCTAGAGAGACAAAGATGGAAAAAGAGAAGGGGGAGGGGTATAGGCCTCTGTATGTGCGTGTGTGTGTATGTATTCACCCAAACCAGGGCAAGTCTTAGGGAGCTTAGAGGCTGTAGCTGGCAAGAAGAGTCTTTTTTAGCATAGCACAGTGTTGCACTTTCTCTCCTGTATCATGGCTCCCCTCTCGGCGGGGTTAAATGGTTTAGTCCGCTATTGTGTGAGACAGAAGATTACAGACTCATAAACTGATGTCAGGGATCAGCTGGCTAATACAATGAAAGTGATACCCAGATGTGCCGGGTTTTCATCCCGTATTAAAAGCAGTATAGGTAGGCCGAGCAGAGAGGCGACGCTCCATTGTCACAAATCCGACTTATTCACTTCTGCCTGTCATCGAGAATCCAAGTCTTTGCAGCATAGTATACATTAATATATATATATATTCATAGATGATAATCACAAATAAGCTTGTCCAAAAACACAATAGCCAATTATTCTGGTGATGAATTCAGAAGTCCTCTGCATGCCTGAGAAGGATATTAGCGCTTAAAAGAAAATTACAAATCCTGCACACAATGGAAATCAGAGTTTATTGTTGGCCACAGAAGCAAAAGGTGTTACACACGACCAGGCTGAGAACAATAAAAAAAAGCAGCTTTTGTGGTTAATGCAGCTGCATAATGAGAGAAAATGGTGGCACAGTATGCCCTATCTGAGCCCATTAATGACAAGAAGTGATCGTCCTAAAATACTGCAGTAAATTTCTACTCTTCTACTTCCCAGTCTGAATCTGCTGTTTTATGCATGCAAAAAAATTCAATTATTAAAAAAAAGTCAGTTCTAACACATGTATATTTGCATGTGCTGAGATGTGCATCGCCTAGAACACACACACACACACACACACATATACACATATACAGCGCTGTCTTCCCAGGAAAATGACAGCATGCCATTATGGCCACTTGACAGAGCCTGTCACCACTACGCTCTTGTCACCCTGTACAAGTACTCTCTGCTTGCCAGCCTGACAGCATTCCACCTCCCCTACCAATATTACATCTCCATGTACTTGATATATCCACTCTGAATTGCATCCCATTCTATTCAAACGATGCCCTGAATCGATTGCATTCCAAATTCATATTTTCGCAACTTAATGCAATACAGCCAGCAGGCCCTTATCGAGCCCTCCTGCTTCTAGGAGGAGGCAGTGGACCACGGCGTATTCCAGAGACAGGGTAACGAAGGTTTAGTGAATGGGGGGATTATGTCTGCCAATCAGAGGGCTGGGATGGGAGGCCTGGGTGTCAGGGAAACAATGTCTAATCCTTCCTAAGCAGTCTCCTCAGCAGCAGAGGGTGCTGGGTGAAATCAGGATGAAGGGACGACCAGGGGAGCCAGACACAACAGGTAACACATTACTGTCAGGCTCCGCTGTCAAATTAAAACAAACAATGGTGGGAACAGTTTGTGCAGGGACCTTTATGATATGTCGAACAGCTGCGAGACGTGAAAAAGAGCATTAACGTGTACTGTGATTTGTGTGACTAATATTAGCTACATGAAAAGAACTCATTGTGTTGCTTTAAATGAGGCAGCAAATTGCCCCCCCCCCCCAACTAAATATAAAATTGCAAAGAAAAAACCCCCACAAAAACGCTGAGGGCAGAACATGTTGCACAAGTCAGTGGCTATTTTTCCTTTGCCTGAGTCTATTATCCTGTTGAGCAAATAATTTATCATTTAAAAAAAAAAGAACAATAACAACTCAACACAATAATGAAAAAGGGCCTCCAGCTACTTAATTATTGATTTCTTTCCCCTCTTTTTTCTTTTTTCAGTTTTTTTTTAAAGAGAGAGGTGATTAAGCCAAGGGAAAACTACAACTGCAGCAACGGCATCAACATTTTGACCCTGTTCCTGCACAGCAGGAGAACCTGCTCAGAGGTGTTTTGCTTTGCAAGGCCGGAAAACAAGTTTGGTGCCTGTGAACCCCTGTCCGTGGTGCTGAAAAGCTGCAGAATCACAGAGTGGCACATGCTTCCTTTTTACACATCTCTTAATTATTTTACATACATAAAATGTAGAGGTTATGGCATCACAGTGTAGCTGAAACAGAAGAAAAAAAACAAGTGTAAGACACCAGAGGCGTGCCAAAGCTCTGGAAAGCACAGCAGATGACTCAGCACACAGAGGCATCCAATTTTGGTTTTGAAGTTGGAAGTCGTTATGCAAGTCTTAAGGTGGGCCACACAGTGGGACACAACATCGTAGTTCATTTATCCTGACGGCACTCTCGCAGAAGTGGTGTGTGTGCGTGTGTGTGTGTGTGTGTGTGTGTGTGTGTGTGAGGTGTTTGGGGCTCAAAAGGGAAAAAAAAGAACCCCCAGCATGTGTGCTTTGGAAAGCTGGGTATTCATCATCCTTCTCCACACGGTGTGAGCTCCAAAGAGCGGGAGCGGCGAGATGAGAGGAGAGCAGAGATCGGAAAATATAGGTCTGAGATCAGTGATAACAAGGCAATCTCACACATGGTTTCATGTGAGATGGTGGAGGAATTTTAAAGAAGAGGCCCCTATAGGACATCTCCATGTCAATCACGGCCATGAAAGAGAAGTAAAGGCCCCAGAGTGTTTTACCTTTCCACAGCGAAGCGCTTGCGTTGCTGCTGCGAAGAAACTAGGGCTAATAATAACAGCTCCTAGAAATGATTCACAGTGGCTCTTTTGTTATTTGCAAGGCTAAATGCTTTTCTATTGTCAATGTTTTCAAAAGAGGCTTCACAAACAAGCCTTGACGAGTGCAACAAAACCCATCTATTACCAGCAATACAAGGCATTACTCAGATTCACTCTCATTCATTATAGCCTCCCAATATAAAAGCTAGACATGCAGTGTGATGAATGCTCTCTCCATTAATGGAAACACTGCAAGGCATCTATCCATCTCTTTTATCAAGCTTGTTTCAAATGAATGAAGCAAAAGTTGTGCAAAATCAAACCATGCATTGTGTGTTTGTGGAAGTATTGGCAACCAAGAGCTTTTTCAATCAAACGAAAAAAAAAAAAAGAACAATATTTCTAAAACATCCAAATGACAATCAGATGGGTAATGATATTTCACTTTTGTGCCGCTCTCATCACGCGAAACATTGTCTACCTTATTTTGCTGCGGCGGTAAGAGAAAACGGAGGCGGTAAGAGATGAAAATGACAGAGAGGAGAGAGAACCGGGACGGAATGATGAAGAGGGAAAATGAGACAGAAGTAGGAAGAAAAAGTTGGAGGAGGAGGAGAAGAAAATATATAAAGACGCCAGAGCCGAGATAAAAGCAGGAGGGAGAAAACAGCAGGAAGAGTAATGAAAAAAACAAAAAACAAAGATAACAGGGTTCTGAAGGGAATGAGGTGAGAGAGGGATGAAAAACACCATCCAGACAGATAAACAGAGAGAAATAAAGCTGTTGGTATTCATACAGGACGTCTTAAAATCAGACACTAGCATACAAATTCATCAAACAAATAAAAGGAAGTGACAGCAAACATTTTTCTATACTGGATTGGCTCCAGTATGCCAGAATATTCCAAATTAGGTGTAGTACAAAATACATTACACTGGCAATCTTCATTTAACCATGCAGGCACTCTAAGCGGCGTGACGTATAACAGACATTACCTCATGGCTCCTCAAGGTGGAGCTAAAAAGCGAATGAGTGCAAGGGTCTTAACTGGCTTGCAGCAATAAATGCATAGCCTGAGAAGCAGCAGGCAGCCAGAGAAAGCAAATCAGGGTGCTAACCGATTGAAGCAACACACAATGCCAACACTTGTATATTAATCCCACAATGCAGTGAGTAAATTCTCTCTTCTGTGCGAATATCGCGATGTATCGTGAATGACTTTATGGCCATTTATCGAGTATCGCAGAATCACATACATATGACATCATAAGGTACTTGAGTCAGTGTTCATTTTTTAACATTAAAATTAGATTTTTAAACCTATTAATTATATAAAAGTAGATATTTCAGTCACTGATCACTCATTTTTGTTGTTCTTTCAAAGAATTTTAAACAATTTCTTTAGTGTCAACGTATTTATTTACTTGAAAATATCATCGGACTTCTTCCCACCACTATTAGCTGTCGATTTGTCTATTTAATGACCCGTAACAGTATTTTCCCAAGCATTCATTAGGTACCACTAACCCTAACCCACTGGCTCTCAAACTGTGGTGAGGGACAGAAGCAGGTGGATAGAGTTTGCTGATGCTATTGCACTTTCAGCTTGGATCCTTTTTATTTTTTATGACTGTTAAAAACTGTGGGGTGTGTGTGTGTGCGTGTGAACGTCCTTCTGAAGTGGGGTATGCCAGGAAAAACTTGAGAACTGCAGCCTGAAACCATCACTCTCAGCTAACAATTTTCACCTCTCAAGTTCTCTTGCTAGTTTTCACAACAGTCTGCGTTCTGCATTTGATCACAGTTATTTCATTAGACAGACATTACTAAACGATCACTCAGATCTCATTAAAGACATCCCGCGTGCACTGTTGGAGCAGGTATTTGTGGATGCCATCTTTTTCGTGCTTTATGGATATCCTGATTTGTACTTTTATGATTAATGTAGCAACTCAACACTCACCATCCTCTGGTGAAGTGCAGTACCAAAGGCTGGGAATGTCTGATGTGGACTTGTGACTGTCTACTGAAAGCTGACCCTACTTACATAGCTTAGGAGTCTCACACACTCGACTAAACCCACCCTGGCAGGTTAAGTGCATATTTATGAGACATGAAGGGATGTTTGTGCTTGTTCAGTTGAAACAGTCAGACGCTAAGAACCACAAATGCTCTCTGAGGGCTGGACAACAAGCCATGTTACCAGCCAACCTCCATTTAATAACTCATCTCCTTCTTTACCCCCTTTTTCCACCTCATGAATCATTACTTAAATTATTTCTAGAGTCAAGGCAAAGCTTCTTACCAGTATCATGTGACCAGTGGAGATGTCCATGTTGGATGGGACTGGCTCTTCACACCAGGAGGAGGTGCTGCTGCGGGTCGACGGGCTGGCTGCGGGGCCATCACTGAACTGAGATGACACGCTGTTGAGCCGAGAGTGGCGCAACGTCTCCGGCCGCTCGACGCGCTCCGATGTTCGTATCGCCATCCGCTGACGACACAACTCCTGGGGATTACAGGAGACGACGATGGTGAAGAAGTGGATAATGAAGAGCGCAGTTCTTCCTCTTTGCAAGCTCTTGTGCATTTATCTTCTTTTCACGCACGTAACAATAGCTTTATGTGCTTATCCTTGCTGTGAGGGGCTGGTTTCTGTAAATGCACCTTGTGAAATCCTGCATCTCGGCTGAGTTGATCTGTCCTCACTTAACTGTAGATTAATGGCTTATCCTCGTGGATTATGGAGCTTATACTAATTATGTCAAAAATACATGGTTGAGGAACCCTTACAGAATAAATTCAGTATGTCACACCTTGCTGCCACACAAACAACTCCCTTCAACGCTAAAGAATGGATCTTTCACAGCATAATCACCCCACATCCACACGGTGAACTCAAACTCTGCACAGCAAAAAGTGCCCTACTTAAAAAAGAAGAATCTTTTTTTAAAGGATTTTTTTTTTTGCAGAGAAGCAAAGGAGATACAAAATGAAGTTCCACTATTGCAAAATAAATGAATAAACATTTCCTGTGGCTTAAGAAGCCACTTCTATTAAGACCACACGTCTTTGTAGTCTTAATGAGTCAGTTTTTCTCCCATCATGCCTCAGTGCAGAGACAGAGGATTAACCCTCTGAGATCTAATTTGTCATCCTAGCCCCCAACACTTAGCATAACTGTACCCTGATGTTATAGTGACAAAATTCAATTAAATGAGTTTTAATGCATGTCAGTTAGAATAATTATTATAATAATAACAATTATTTGTGTTATTTCCCTTATTTTGTTTTCTAAAATGACATATTCTGATGGTTAGGACCATCACTATTGGTTACTTAGACCTCAGGGGGTTAAACAGTTCAAGACTGAGCATTAACTACTAAAATGACCAGCACAGGGTTGTATGCCTCGGCCAACAAGTTACATTGGAGTTTATATTCATGCCTGTTTAGACCCATGGAAGACTTTTAAAGGTGGATGCCAAAGATCAATTCTGCATCAGTAAATTCCAGAAATACAGTCACAGTCTCTTCCTCCTTTTCCCGAGTTATGGCTGGAAAACCTGGCTGGATATAAAATGTTGCTGAATTATGTATTTGTTAGACATTTGTGTGAAATTCTGTCCCTAAAAGTCTCTTGTGATGTAACCTTGATCTTTGACATACGACCATCAAACTCTCACAACTTCACCCTCTACCGCACGTTTGCGCCACATGTAATGAAACTCCACCCCGTGATGACGCTCTATCTCACTCAAAACACTCCGATGATAGTTTATCAAATTTGAAGAAATTCGCCAAGAGCGTTCCTGAGCTATTGTGTTCACCCAAAAAAAGATGTATGAATAAATGGGCAACGAGAAATGATAACGCCTCTGGCCATGCATGTTGACAGCGCTGAAGCATAATAAAAAAATATATAAATATATATATTAGAAAGAAAATCTGCTGAATTTATGCAAGCTTACATATTACATCTGCTTCCCCACAATAAGGTGTGGCTTCACTGGATATTTCCACGTTAAATTTATAATCTGTAAGCCCCACCGTGTTTAAATTTGGGAGGCAAAGCAGTCGGCTCCACAGAATTCATTTCCATACTCAATTAATAACAGTCAGGGCAGGCGGGCCAGTGAAAATGCCTCGTGAAAGCACATGCTATCTCATGATGAATCATAGCGATATTTCCCTCTGGAGCACAGGCCTCTCTAAGCTCTGGTCTTGGATCAGCTTTTCTGCCATCGGACTTTAATGATTAGAGGCACGAAGCAGTGCCCTGGGCCTTGGCCCCAGGGCACAGTCCAGGTCCACCTCATAATTCATCCTACTTCTCAACATCTCTGCAAAGCCCTGTGCTGTACCAGCACTGAGAAATGGTCCCATAAGAAGGGAGTGGGATGCAGTTAGTGCCAGAGGAGAGAGACACACGGAGCCCAGGGAGAAGCACAGGTCGTGAGATTACACTCTCCCCGTTACCCCCTTCTTTCAGACAACTAATCAGAATGAAAACAGGGCCAAGGGGAAACAAAATCTACAGTCCGTGCTGCCATTTTACAATAACACCCTCCCACTGCAGACAGCTCTCCCCGAACAACTCTGTATGTCAAGCATAGAGTACACACCCACAAGACAGCAGAGTGGCTAGCAGAGGACGAACAGGTACCGGATTTCACCTTAAATTTGCACCGATTTTCATTAATTTATGATAATCAAAGAGTGGAATTTCAGAAAGAATATTTTTGCATCTATTCTTAATTTGAATATTTTTTATTTGATATCTTTTTTAATGGTCATCACCATAACACCTCAGCCTTTGGAAATCAGCCTCGTGAAAACCTGATAAAATATTGAAAATGTTAACGTGACATGCAGATAAATGTGTTCTGAGTGCCACGCTGGGCACAGCTGAGCCCCAACTCTGAAAATCAATACAGCCCAGGCTGCCTGTTGCCCTGGAGGAACTGAGGGAATAGGTCACAGTGGCGGTCTGCTCCCTTTCTCCTACGCAGACACACACAATTCACATGAAAGGGTAAGCATATCTATTGGAAAAATGCTACTGGCAAAGAAAAAGGAAAGATTTAAATACGCATGACAATGTTTTCCTGTTAAACTACTAAAACATTTAATAGCACATAAAATAAAACAAAACAACAAAATCGCTGCATCAAAAAATGGTCCCGAAAAGCAGGTGGAACAAGAGTCACTCAAACATGAGCAGACAAACTCTCACAAACCAATTGGATGATCGGCCGTATTTGAACAGAGGGTGCTTCCCTCCAATGGCAAAGCACAGGATAAGAATCCCGGCCTCTGACTGGCTCATAGCAAGGAGGCTGGTCTTACCTGATAGGTTGCAGTGGCATCAGTACTGGTGTCAGTCCCCAGACTGGCTAGCTTCTCCTTCATGTGTAGGTGCGAGCGCTGGCGCACGCAGAAGAAAGTGGCCGACACTGCCACGGCCACCAGGATGAAGAGCATGCAGAGGACGGAGAGCAGCAGGAACTGGCCCGACTCCACCCTGGTCTCCTTCACCACGGGGATCTGGGTCAGGCTGCCCCTCTGGAGGACACGCACACAAACAGAGAGAGAAAAACGCTGTCAAGAGCGGTAAATGATGCCAGTCTGTCTTTTTCCCAGACTGATGCAGTCGCTTTTGATTTACAGCAACCTCCATATCAAGTCTGCAGTGCATCAATTTTCACCTGAAGGCTTGTGTTGGGGAAAAAAATGTGGATGCAGAAGTGATGCAAGTGCCTTGTCACCTTACCTCCACTTCCTCTCCCACTCTTTCCTTCCACCCACTGCCACTGTCTGACTGGCCATTCTCATTAGAGAGCTCTAACTCTGGCTTGATAATATGCATTCAGACTCAGTCAACCCCTGTTACAAGCCCCTGTCCAGTCCTGTCTCCTCACTGTGCCCCACTATAGATATTTACAACCCCATTTAGTGCTGGCATGGCACGGGCTGGCACTGTGCAGCTTCAGGAGGCCTGGATACTAAAAGCTGTTGCTTAATTAGCTCCTCTGGTCCTGAGTTTGGCTGGATTAGGCCCTGGCCCAAGCTGCACAGCTAATGGCTACCAGGACTGGGGAGACACAGGCGGCGCAGACTGGACCCTCACACATACACTACTATCACCAGTTCAGTAAAAAACAAGAAAAAAAAAAGCTTTTCAAAGATTCACACCAACGCTGCATGTTAATTTAGACAGTAGTTTCTACAGCAGACCAGGTTTAATGTGGTGTAACATCATCTAAGAGATTTTTATCAGTGTAGGTTAAAGAATAGGCCCTATGTGTTGATAATTGGTCCACTTGTGGCCATTTACTATAACAATAAATCCCCTGTAGGCCTCGCTGATACATATTTTGAGAGCATAACAGTGATAATTAGGAGCAATAATGCAGACGGATAATTAAAGATACCTAAAATGTAGCTGCTAATAAGACTGCCTGTGCTGATTGCATAGGCATCCTGTCAATTTGTCTTTGCTTTGAGCTCTGCAAAACAGAGGGGTGCAATTTGGCCCAGCACAATTTGCCTCACATAAATCATCCTCACTGTCCTCTGCGATTGACGTAAAAACATGGCGTTTCTGTAAAAGCCAGATCTCTGCAGATTTTGATCAAATTTTACCAGCTGCACACATGCCAATAGCTATGCATCTGCAAAAGGGCAATATCAATAACAGTGCACGAATACATCAGCAGGCTCCTAATTGTCTGCATGCAATATTGAAAGATTGATGGGTGGAATGAATCAAATCCCCCCCCCCAAAAAAAAAAAGAAATAAAAAAAGCAGCCAGTCGTGCTCTGACATTTAGCCTGAGGGGTCTAATGGGCCGGCTGAAGGATGACTACATCTTGTTATACCATTTTCAAAACAAGACACTTCACCTCACACCAGTAACAATGCGGTTTGACCTTGTGGCTCGTAATTGCCAATGTTTTAGCTGTTGTGCCGATGCCCGGGTCTTTTCGATTACTGTGTTGGGCCTGACGACAGTTGCTGTTGATTGCAATTGCGGTGACTCGAGCATGTAGTTTCAATCAAGCATTAAGAGGTTGGACAACAACCGAAAGGTTTGAAGAGGCTCATATACGGTTAGAGAGGGGAGAAATGGCCTCCATCCCGTGAATTGTCTCTCGTTTTTAGTGATTGAAATGGATACACGGACAGCAGCAATGTTTTAGAAATGAAAACTATTTTCATTTGCTAGATGCATTCTAACATAAACACGCACACAAAAAATAAAAATATCGAAGCTTAAAAAGCCTCCTTCCACTTTGCATCCAGCATATCTGGCACCATAGGATGCTACACTGATTCAAGCCTCTGAAATCAAAGTGCCTACTGATTCAGATCTGCCTCAACCGATTTCCAGCAGTAGCACAATAATACAACTCTATCTTTTATTTCGAAAAAAAATAAATTAACATTTATTATAAAGTTCATCACGGACGTGGCCCTTCGTAATACGTGGCTTATTCTCGAAAACGATTTACCTGGTCAGCTTGAAATGAATAAAAATGTTTGGGAGCGAACAGACTTGAAATGCAGTGTGATCTTAAAAGAGTGTTTGAAGATGGCAATCGAACTGGAAGGAAACTAGAAGAGAGACAGAAAAGGGGGGGAAAAGGAGGAAAAAAGGGGAGGAGATGTGCCGCGAAGAATTACCTTTTGAGTTTTGTTCCTCAGCTTTTTTTCAGCTTTTTATAAATTACATTTTGTATTAATTTTTCACCCCATGATTGGAGTCTGGTTCAACTAAAAATTGCATCAAGATTTCCCTCATAACTAAATGAATATTTTTAACCGAAATTATTCTTTTAAAAAAAATCACAAGCTATCACATTTAGAATTTTACCCCCTTTTGTTTTATGTGCATTTAATAAAAAATATCACCTGGTTGAAGCATCACAGAATAAATCATCAGCTTAGTTTTTTTTTATATCTTTTTGGAAATGTATTTGTTAAATCTCTTGAACACACACACACACACACAAATGATTTTAACACCATTCCTATCTCTGGTTATAACTCTGCCTCTAACAGGCTCTCTGCCTCTGCTCTCCTCTCTGCTCACATCGCCCCTGTCTGGTGTGGTGAATTAGCCAATCTGAGAGGAGACAAGGGGCAGATGGATTTCGGTGCTCTGGATTATTCACATAATAAGAGGGAAGGTCAGGCAGAGTGGTGCTGTCGGGGCAAATGGCCATCCATTCACTCACGCCACAATACCTTTAAGAAGTACGAGAGGAAAATCCTTCCAAACACCACAACGCCAGACCTTAAATCAAAGTCTTTTCTTTTTGAAGTTGCAGCTACTATTGCAGATTTGAATGGTATGAAATCAGCTCCATGTAAGCAGTATTCATGAGAGAACCTGTGATTAATAAAAGAAAAAAAATCTCCCAAAATAAAAGTGTCTAATGTTGTTTAAATTTGGCAACATTGAAAATAATTTTTAGACTTACGTTTATTCATTCATTTATATATACAATATATGTGATTTTTTTTAAGTCAGCCAGTCCTAAACTAGACTTAAACGATGAAAATAAATCTAGGAATTAAATAGATATTTATGTCACAAAACACATGATTAAAAATGAATATTTGAGCAGTCAAAGAGGGGAATTACCAGTTCTAATTCTCAACATTTAAGAGTTGGAGCTGCCGACACCAAAGAAGATGAGCCTGCTTCGAAACTTTGTCCCCTGCAGCCAGATGTGCTCCCATCAAAGCAGCAGACTCAACACACCGCTTCCTAGGATTTTTTTTTTAAATCTTTGTTTTCTTTCTGTAAGATTAGATTTATTTTTCATACACTGAAAGCCAAATGCTTTCGATTCTCGATCACATTTATGCCATCAGCTTTTCGTGATTCGGTCTTCAGCAAACTATCGCGCAGAAGGAGCGAAATTAAATGTGCTCAGACTGAAACCAGAGCTCCTAAATTATTCTGCATCTCGATGAAAAACCATTTTCGCTCACGGGCTTTCACCGTGATTGTTCGCAAGTTTTTTTTTTCTTTTGTTATTTTTTTTTTTCAAAGCCAATCTTTCTCTCTCTCTTTAACCGTTAAAACTTGCACACTGATTACAGCACAAAACCAACACACGCGTTTTCAAGCCAGGAGATAATTACCCAAATCCATGTCGCCGGGCAGAGCGCACATTTCGCAGTAAACGGAAGCTGATGCTGCGTCTTGTATTCCAGAGAGCACGGATAACCACTGACGCTCGCCGCAGCTCCAAGAAGCGTTTGCGCGTCCCGGCCGCCCACTCAGTCCGCTTCTCCAAAAGTTCCCCTGCGATGGTCCCATGCGTGCCCCCTCCCCAGCGGCAACAAAAGACGTAGATGAAGAAAAAAAAGAGAAGGGGGCAAAAAAGGGAGAGTCGAAGAGAATAAGAAAAGGGAGAAGAATGTGGGATATGCCCGCCTGATTTTCCGAGCCTCGGAAGAATGTGCAGAAGCCCCACTAGTGAGTCCTTTCAGCGCCTCTGTGCCAATGAAAAGAGATGGGGAGGTGGTGGGGTTGGGTTTTTTTTTTTTTTGCGATCATTTAGTTAAGGCTGAGCCCCTCCTTATATTCAGCCGCTCAGGAGTCCCCGTCCATTGCACATGTCATATCCACTGGTTGCTATAGCGATGCCTCCACATGTTGTCGACAGTGAATGTTCAAGGAGCGATGCCTGGCTAATAGGCTTGCGGGCCGAGGGGCGATATGAATGGACATAGGGCTAGTCACTCATTTGTTGAGCTACTAGGGGTCTCTGTGTTTGGTGTGTGAATTGCTGTTTTCTCAGGCTCTGCTTTTCCTCTGCTCCCTCTCCCAGGGATTCAGTTATGTGAGCAGAATAAGGGAGATGGGGTAGTCTATTCTTCAAAGTAGGCTTTTGCATTTAAAGCTGAAGTGAGCGCTATTATTGGAGGCTACCACACCGTACAGTAGTTGTAAACTATATGAATGCTGCATCGGAGATAGATTGGGTGCATTCTGGAAAAAAAAAAACCAAACCTCAACCTAAAGTAAAATTGCTTATAATTGGCTGAGTCTTTTCTCCGCTTCCTTCCCAGTGCTGCCAAAATGAAGTGAAAAGGAGGTGGAAATTGCAAGTTTAACAAGTTTTAAGGATAAAACTCAATAAAATGCTATCCTAATTAGCAATCAGTCTGAAAAAAAAAAGATCCAATGGAGAGTAACAGCTGCACTTAGCAGGGAGAGAGAGAGCGAGAGAGAAAGGGGGATTATGGAGAGCACAAGCAGAGAAAAGGAGAAAGCAAAAGAAAAGGGGCGGTGAAGAGAGGAGAACGGGGGTCCTGTCAAATGCAGATGACGAGTCGTGGGGAGGGGGG
The DNA here is from genome assembly GCF_000239375.1 of Pundamilia nyererei. Taxonomy (NCBI): domain Eukaryota; kingdom Metazoa; phylum Chordata; class Actinopteri; order Cichliformes; family Cichlidae; genus Pundamilia; species Pundamilia nyererei. Next base: position 7,499,699 of record NW_005187408.1, read on the forward strand.
CTGTGTGACGGGGCGCTCTCCAGTTTATTTTTTCCATTCAGAGAGCACCCCCTCCTCTCCTCTATTGTCCCTCAGTGTGACAGCTGGAGTTGGCAATGTGAAGGGGAGAACAAAAACGAGCTTGCTGTCCAGCCTGGGTCTGTGGCCACATCGGACGCCACCACATCTCCCCCCCCACCCCAAAAAAAAAGCAGGGCCAACCAGACGGGCCCCGCGGGGATGAAACCTGAAGCAGAACACACTCCGATTGACTCGACAATTTTACAGCATCCCCCAAAAACTCTTAAATGCGTAATTGTACCAAGCAGGATTAGCTGCAAAACTAAAACTGTGAGTGCATTTGGCTTTCCCCTTTTCTCATGGCCACAATACGCTTGACACTTCTCACGTCGTGCTCTCTGCACACTTGCATCTGCAAATATCAGAAAATTATTCAGAACCCAGACGCTGTTTTCTCTCCTCCCTGCGAGAGGGCACGCAAATGCTCATGGCCCGCGAGGTAAATTTTTCTAACTTGCAGGATTCTGATTCAGTTTTGAGCAGATTAACTCATTCTTTCTGCAGTGGCTTGCTGTTGCAGCAATGCACGACAGATGCAGAAGTAATGCAAGGTGGGAGACTTTTATTACGACTGCCGGTGTGTGGGTTTTATTACTGGTAAGAAATGAATAGTGGCTCCTGAAGTTAATCCCCAGAAAATCAGTCCCTACATTAAGTCGGCGATCATATCTGTCTTGGTCTCTGGTGGATTGGAAGAGAGACCTGTTCATGCTTTTTCATACAAGACACCCTGGTTACACACCTGTCAGCCCTATCTAAACCCACACTCACCCAAACAAGAGTATTCCCCTGACGCTCAGAGGATGAAACCTTTACCTTTTCTTTGAAGGAAAGCCTGACTTTGGCACATGCCGTTTTCCTTTACTTGAACTCTGCGTAAATGGACACATTTTCACACATGCCGTCTGCTACGTGCCGCACAGTGCCATTTGACAACTCGTGTCACATCCCCCCAGTGAGGCCAACGCTAATGGTTATCTCACCAGGGAGGTCTGACGTGCATCGATTCATTCTCTCTCTCTGTCACACACACACACAAAACCCTACAAGCAGTCAAATTCAGGATCGTACTGAAGTAAGTCGCTCTCGTGGTCACTGGTGATAATCGTAGATGCTGCCTCGCCTGCGTGTCCCTCCTGTAAGTACTTCCTCGGGGTAACACATGTTCCAACAGCCGCCTTGAGTCCTGCATGGCTTATCTGTCCTCCTCTACTCTCGCTGCTAGGCTGTTTGCCTCTGTGACACATTTCACATTTCTAATAAAGAAAAAAGACGGAAAAGCAATGAGTGTGTTTAAACAGTGGCAGACAGAGGTATGCGGCACTTCACCATGTCACCAGGAGAGAGGTGGGGATGAGAAATGTTAAACAAATGCCAGGATCAAGTGCGCTACCTGCGATGGCAGAGCAGAGACATCCACTGATGCCTCTGTGTGAATTCAGAAACGGGTTGAGGAGACAATAACTTGCTCAGGTATTATCTTTGCACCTACAGGCTGCAGACATCTGGGCATATTGACATGTCTGTTGGAAATGTGCAGGTATGCTTCAACAGTCCATCTAACGGTGTAGGAAGACCTTCATCTGGACACACAGACGTCTAAGCTTTTAATATTTCTATTTTAGCAAACAGAATAGAAAGCCACCTTGCAGAGGACAGGGAGGCAGCACATTGGTGGTGCACACATATACCAATCACACTATAATGCTATCAGTGAGAGCCTAATGTCATTTACAGTGCTGCACAAGAAACCAACAGCTGCAATGTGTACCTGCAGACTTAACTAATGTGAGATAGTGCTACACCAGAAATAGTTAGGGGGATGTTCTGCAAGGCTTTTTGAAACAGGGTACAATAAATTATTCATAATAATATGTGAGAGAAGTGGTTTCTACTGCTCAATTTGGGAAGGTGTTGGAGGATTAGCTTCAAACTGTAGCGCGGAGAGAAATGTATGCAGTACAAAATACATTTGGGTTTTGTCTTCCTTTTTTTCCCACCCCTCTCCCAGATCCACCAGCTGTTATCGTTATTGCCGAAGTGATATTACACGATACGTGCGAGAGGGAGATCTCGAGGCTCATCTGGGTTTTTAACTCTTCTGTTTTTAAGCGTTTGATTTACACATTTACCCTTATGCTGTTTGTCATGAAACAAAGCTCTCATAAAGGCAGGGGCAGAGATGCGAGGACGAAAAGTTTGGTTTGAAAGTCTGTCTGCTTGTATTCACAGTACACCGATGTCATTCTGGGATATTGTTAGTCGCTACACTGCACTTTGATTTTGCCCCCCAGACATAAAATTATACGTACACAGAGGTAGACTATAAAAGGTGACACTTTGCGCTCTTGTCTAAGCCTCTTTAAAAACATCACTTAAGGTGCAGAAAGTTGACAGCGAGGTGAACGTCTTTAAATGCATTGTGTCTGTGTGTGTGCGAGAGAGAGAGAGTGCGAGAGAGAGACCATGTGTTCCAATGGAAGATGTTCAAAGACCCAAAAAGGTCCCATTTCTGGGTTTTACTTGAAACACTTGAATTGCTGTGTCTCATGCTCATCACTTGCTCAGAGAGGAACCATTCAAAACCCGTGTGTGTGTCAGCCATGTCATTCTGGTATTTTCCCCAGATGAGCTTGTTCAAATAGGCCTCTTTCTTATGTGAATCCCAGCCCAGGCTTTACCAATGCCAAGTAGTTCAAAGCAGTAAACATCAAGGTAAATGCTATGCCTGTCATCCTGACTATATTCAAAGCACAGAGGCAAACCCACACACATGCACGTCAGCGCGCACTTCAAAATGAAATAGTGTTGTGGCGTCACAGCCTGGAGTATGAAATCACAGCACATCTGTGAAATTATAGAAAGTGTTGTAATCTATTATGATATAAGCAGAGTGATACATATTATGTCTTGATTTAAATGGTTTATAAATACTGATCATGTACACATACACTACTGTATGGATTCCAATCGCTACAGGTGAGGGAGAATAAAAAAAATCCTGTAACTGTTTTAGTCGAAATAATATAACACAGAACCGTTTCTCGTCAGTCCCCCTGCACTCAGCTTTTTAAGGTACTTGGCAGGTAGGTTATTCTAGACTACTGGACAAGTTGAGACAATATGTGTGGATTTTGGCTGCCTCCCTGTGTCTTTCTAGACATCCCAGACTGACTCCAGGCTCTGAGATCAGGGCTTTGTGTGGGTCGTATGAAGGTTGCAAGACTCCTTGTTCTCCTCACAGATGAAGATGGTCACACCATGGACAGGAGGACACTCTGTAGTTGGCATTGCCATGAGTGGCTACGTATCCTCCTACTGTCTGAAAATTCTTTGGTGGTCTCGCTGCTTCGGCTCCATACAGTACACTAAAAAAACTTCAAAACAAAACAAAAAAAATCTACCAAAATAAAAAAAAAAATAAAATAATGTCACATTATTAAGGTATTAGTAAGGTGTTAGCGAGTTCTTAATTCATCATTTATACAGGATTACTCCTCCTTAGTATGCCATTTATAAATACAGGCATAATATTATGACTATGAAAATGATTATTACTAGCAGTGATAACATTCTTCTTGAGTCTCTCTATGCTGTCTGTTATGTCTCATAATGGATGGCTGCCTCCTTCTGAGTTTGTTCTGTTGTGAAGGACTTCCTGTTAACTGGGAGTTCTTCCTTCCCATTGTTGCCAATTGTTGCCAAGTTATTGCTTATAAAGGATAATCTAATTGTTGGGGGTTTCCATTCTGTAGTGTAGGATCTTTACTTCACAAATTAACCTCCTAGGACCTGGCGTCCACATATGTGGACATCATATTTTGGGTTATTTAGACCAAAATATTCTATTTTGCTCTACAAGGGCCTGATATCCACTTACGAGGAAATTATACTGCTACTGTTCTATTGAAATTTTAAACGAATATCCTCATATGTGGCTCTCATTTTTCTTAGAAACAAAAATCAGGTTAAAAACCCCCAAATCTGGTAATTCTTTGCTTTTACGGGTCGCAATCAGCCCAAATATAAAAGAGAAATTAAAAATGCATGCCGTGGAAGGGTTCGGGTCTTAAGAGGTTAAAGCACAATGAGGCTACTTTTTTGAATAAATGAAATTAAAATGAACTGCACATAATTGGAAATGGTAACTATTAAGGTAACTAGTGTACTCATTTATTAGTGTATAGAAAAGCATGATTTCAGATGCAGTCTGAAGCTCTGTGTTTTGGCTTGTTCGCTTGCACTATTGTTTGTTCAATCAGCATTTAAATCTAATATTCATTAAACCTTTTGTATGTCGAGCGAAAGGCAAGTCAACATTGTGGATAATCACGATCTGATGGCACTGTTTATCATACAAGTCAGATGGCAGATTACCTAAAATTGTCAGTAATCTTTGAGAAAATTGTCATTGATTTTAGAAAATGGTAAACAGAAGCAGCTTCTCCTTTCAAGGCTGCAGTCATTGATTTGTCTGCTGCAAGGACATTTGATTGCTGTAGTAAGCTAATTCAACTTACTATATTTTAATTAATGTATCACTAACACTGCTCTTTACAGTGTTCATATGAAAATGAAGACTCTGCAAGAGTTGCAAGTAACTGTTTTCTTTATATTTTTGTTCCAAGGAGCCAGACTCTTGTAATTAAAAAAAGAGAGTAATAGTTCTTCAGGCTTTCAGGGGTCTGTCAAAGCTTTTCTTTCCTTCCTCTGACCATTTTCAGAGGATTTTGTTGTTGTTGTTTTTTGTTAAACTACTTAACACTGACCTATGGATCATTCAAGCATAAAATAAGCACCTACCCCAAGAGCTGAACCAGTGTTGTATTTACACATCACATACAACTTAGATGTTGAATTTATGAACACAGAAAAGCACCATCACATTTTGATCCACCGTGCGATACCACCTGAGAAGGATCTGATTGGTAGAGGCTTCATCTTTTATTGTTTCTTTCTGCCAATGCAGTAAAACCATACTGTGCAATTATCATGGATTGGCTTCCCCAGAGCTCAGATCTCTCTATTATTATCTTAACAGAGAATGGAACAAAAAGCAGCCAACATCCAAAGAAGAGCATTGCATGTCTTTCAAGAAGTCTGGATATTCTTGAACTACTACTACTTAAAGAAATTACAAGAAAGCGTGCCTAAGAGAGTTCAGGCTGAGTTGAATAATAAAGGTGTTCATACCAAATATTGAGTTACAGAATTGCTAAAACTTGTTTTTGTGTTTATGTACTGCATTTGTACATGTCTCAGTTTAAATCACTGCACATATTTCCCATTTTCCTAGCAAAATATAAATGAATAAAGGGTGGGCCAAGACTACACAGTAATGTGATTTGTATTCTTAAAAATCTGTGCTAAAGCTGCATATCATAGTTAGCATTCTAATTATTTAATGGCACTGAAGTAATAATACAGCTTGGTTCTTGTATGATGTTAGCTTCAAAGCTAGTTAGCCTTAGAGCTACATGCTAATGATCACAGCTTACATTAAAGCACATACCACTATCAAATACTTTTGTTTAACTTTTGACCTTGTTTTTAGGTTTTTAAAAAAGGCTCCTCTCTAAGCTCTACAGTTACAATATTTTTGTTTGTACACCAGTTTATTTGAATAGCTAGTTACTGCTAAGCTATGACTAGCTAAATCTGTCTGAATGGTCTCTTAAACTGAAGTGCAGCTTTACATTTAAGCTCTGATCTTCTTTTTAAAAAGCTGGTTTGTTAATTCCAGACAAGACAAAGCTGTCAAGTGTCTGAGAAAGTTGAGCTGATTTATTTTAACTTTCTATTTTTTTAATTTGGTCAAGGTGCAGCTTTAATTCCCAACTGGTTGTAGCTGACAATAATGATCCTTTCTCCCTGCAGCTGTGATGACAATAGCAATATGTCTGACAAGGATGATTGTGTTTGCTAAAATGCCAGCCAGAATTAATTAAACAAGGTCACCAAATGGTGCTCGTTGCTAAAACTTACAAAAGTCTGCTCGGTATCAGTAAAGATGTTTGCACTGTGGCCCGAGACAAAGTAAATTATGCTCAGATTTGCATTAATCACAACGACAAGAATTATTTTCAAGATGTAATGAGCTTCTGACAGGGGATATTATAATACAGTAGGTGAAAAGTCATTAGACACCAAATAAAATGGCCATGCCCAGAGTGTGATCTGAGTTTGCTAAAACTGAAGCCAATCAGGAAAAGTAATTGAAGGTAATACTTCATTCTCTTGTGGCAAAAGATAAAAGAAGAGCCACCACTAAAAATCATCCGCAGTCAAAAAACAGTGAGGAAAAAACACTGTGGTTTTAATTGTTTTGTTTGAATAGAATCCACACTACTTTTAGACTATTGTGTTCTCAGCAGGCTTTTTTTTCTTTATCTTGGAGGGAGATAAAACTGCAATTAATTTTGAAAGGGGCGAAAACAGTGAGACAATACATCAAGTCACACATGAGTGGTGGCAGGCAGGGATATGTGGGCTGCAGCGGAATAACAGAGGTAGTCAAAGGTAGCATTCATAATTGAAACCCCTGTCACAAGAGACTTAGTGGGCTGGGAACCTCTGATACTGAGACTGACAGTAAAGGGACAAAGGGAAGTGTTCAGAGGAGAGCACTGAGCGACTTCGTAGGTTCAACAGGATGGGTTTCCTCCACACCTGAGTCCAACTACTATCTTAAAGCCCCTGAAACATTTTACTGCTCTATAGCTGCTGCACCATTGCACAGTGGTGCTCAGTTTCATAGTCCAAAGAGTTAAAATTCACCCACAGTCTAAAAATAAGTTGAATTGTACTTTTCAGTAGATCACCCTTGAGCCAAAACCTGCACAACTAAACTTACTTTTCAGCTGAAATGTGTTTACTCCCGGTAAGGTAGCATTATCGTGACTTTTGCAGTATGATGCAGTTTAAAAAGAAAGCTTACATTTGAAACACGAGGGAAATGCTGGATTTTCACAAAGGAAACTGGGGGTCAAGTCCTGTGTGGGATAGTTACTTTAAGAATGTTGTTTGGGCCAGAGGTCTTGAACATTTATCTGTTTTCAGGCTTGAGGAGACCTTGACAAAAAAAGAAAAAGAAAAAACAGATGAACAGGTTTTTAAATGATCTATCCTTGGAGTAAGCAATTCTTTGGATTCTTTAGAGGTGCCTGGTGCCTTTATCCTCTTAATTTCGCTGCAGGTGGTTAGCACGGATTTATACCGGTTAGTGCCGAGTGGTATAGATTTAAAATCCCAAAAAGAAGGAACGTTGAGGAGAAAAACGAAGAATTTAACAGTGTGTGAAAATTACTGATATGCCTGTTCCAAAACCAGCCTATTTCTTTTACTCTTTTTAAAGTTATTAGGGTGCTCAATACTTTTAAAAAATTTCTTATCAAAGAGAGCTACTTTCACTTTGATTCATTTGCACAAACACCCTTAGGACTCAAAGTGGCCTTCGAAGCTTTAAAGTTACTGTTTCCTAATAGTGCCCAAGGTACAAAGTAACAATATGCTCAGCTCCAAATCTTTGAAGGCGTACAGGGTGCCTGGTTTTAAAGAAACAAAGAAGGGAGAGAAAGTACCACTACTCTCTGATGAATGTATCTCACTATATTTGTTAAAGGCCAAGCTTAATAGTTACTGTTTCCTAAAAGACCTAAACATGCTAATAGATATTTTAGATTTTAGATAGATGTGTTTTGCAGCTTTTTTAAGGTCAAATATTACTCATAATTTGGTGTGACACAAGAAGATGACAGGGATAGGGTGAGATGGAGGCAGTCAATCAGAGATCAACATAAGCTACAACTGTTTTTGCGGTCAACAACAAAGTGTTAGCAAGAACCATCAGAAATATGATGGCATAATTTGACATAATAACCATTTTTAGTTCATTTTTCCCTAGTTTCTGTATAAATCTAACTTTACTTGAGGCTGACATGCACAAAGTGGTACCATAAACTATCAGAAACTACATTTATACATACATTTATACTGAAGAGTATTTGACTGTGTAAATGACCACACTATACCCATAGTTAAACAAGTGTTCACACTGTGGCCATCAGTGCACTTCAAACGAATCAAATCTGGCATGGTCTCAAACGCTACTGGGCCACTGTTGAATATGGCGTCCCGAGCAAATGCCAGCACACTCAATGAAACCCTGGGCCTGTTTGTTTAATGGCATCCACGCCTGATAGAGCACAGACAGAGCAAACAAAGCAAGAAATAAACCAGAACAAGCATCCCAAAGTGAATAACCAGCCTTGACACTATTGGTCAGTTGAAGTGCAGGGCGTACTGGCAGGTGGTGAGAACGAGATCGGCCACCCACCCGGCCTGTGCACGTTGTGGCAATCGACGCTTTTTTATGGTCACATTTCTGCCGTTTTGCCTGTCTGAAAGCAACAAAATAAATATTGTGTATAGTAAGCAGCCTCCCTAATACAATTAGATTTTAAATTGGCCCTTTGAGAATGCCTCTCAAGACTTTAGTAGACAATTATTCCTCTAGTTTAAATCGAATGAAAACAACGCACATTTCAGATCACGTTTGATTACGTTTATTGGACAACCAAAGCCTTGTGTCGCCGCCTGAGCTGGTGCTGGTGGACCCGCAGCATATTGAGGCCGCCTGCCTGAGCATACGCCCCGATGATCAGCTACAACTTGTATAAGTGAAGATATAGATGTAGAACCACAGGAGGCAGCGCGTGATGGGCTAAGGGTCATATCCCTGTAAATGCACAGAGCCACAGCCTCATAAATTCTCATCAGTGTCTTCATTAAACATTTTCCCCTGTTATCACCATGACAACAGCGGGCCAGCGTGTGCCCGCAGGGAGAGGCGTGTGTGTCTGTGTAACCCCGGGGGTGACTTTGGGGGGTAACTTGGCACAGACACCAACAGCCCATACCTCTCCTCTGGACTCGCTCTTAGTATAGGGACCGGGGGGGAGGGGGGGGATTGTGGAGTGGCAGACAGCCAGGAAGGCTAGAGCTGCTCCACAGCGATCACACTTGACAGGCACTGGCTGTGTCTGGACTGGAGGCAAGCGCTCTGATTTCTCTCTTTAATTACTGCTAATCGGAGGAGCCACAGCCCATGCTAATGAAGCCACACCAATCAGCTGGGGGAAGAGTCATGGGCCTGGCGCTGCAAAACAATCCTCTGCACGGAGAGAGCTGACACTGCCTGCCCAGCACCGCAGCGTCCCTGTGTGTCTCGCTGTCTGTCTGTCTCGCAGCTCCGGCAGCTTTATACGAGGTGTCTGCCCTCGAGCCAAACCAAGCAGCACCGCTCGGCAAAAGAAACCTCTGTGAATCCCTAATGAGAGCGCTGCCACAGCTGTAGTACGGTATCAGCCGCCTGTTTTCAGCTCACGTCTCCCACAGCTTCACACCAAAACCTCTGACAACAATGCGAAGTATGGCTGATCAGAAATTCTGAAGGCAAAATTAATTATGATTTATGCCAAGATTTTGATGGTTCTGTAACGTAATAATACAATTGACGGCTCATTATTATAAATGCATATAATCAATCTAGCCAATTTTCACCCACAAACATAATTACACTCTGTGGCTTTTTTAGCGAGCCAGTGAGGACGTCTTTTTTCTCTTTCTTCAAAAGGAATAAAGTAATGAATACTGACAGACATGTGATTGCATGTCTTTGCGGACCTGACTTGCAGAGATACCTCTGTTTTTTGTTATTTCCAGCATTAAAATGTAATTCCTTCTATTTGTCCTTCATATTGTTTAAGCTGTGAAAAACTACTTTGTCCTGTATTCTTTTTTTTTTTTTAATTTGTTGTCCAAATGTCAGATAAAATACACAGAAATATACAGATATTAGATTAAACTCTAAGTATCTGTTATGATAATCAAACTAGTATATAGTAATTATTATTAACTGCACATTACTGTTTGACATACTATATATTTTTCAGTTGTGAGCATGTAACTATTTTCATGTGTTACATGAATTATTTTGATATTTGGTATCAAACATACAGCCCGTAGACTAGAACAAGTCCCAAAGGATAGCTTGGAAAAAACAACAATAAAAGAAAATGTACTGCTCTTTCTGGTGTGATGCTGCCAGCACAAAACAGGAATGAAAATGTATAGAAAGTTTAAAGTAGATCTACTACTACTTAAAGTAGTTTCGCTCGAGAGCAGTAAGATAACATTGTTACCTCTATTATTACCTCAGTTTACAGGCTCAGTCTTTGTGCCTTAGCACAGTTAGGTCTTTAGGTTTTTGGACACTGATTTCATGTTTGTACACCATCACAGTGGCTTTTTTTAATCAAACAATCAATTATCTTGTTTTGTAAATAGATGGCTGATTGCACAGGGGCATACTTAGAATATATTTTTAGTTATTAACACAAAAACCAGAAAGAAGAATATATATTGTATAGTTGTGGTCAGAAGTTTACATACGCTCATCGAGGGCAGGGATGTCATGGTAATTTAATGATTTCTTTGAGCTGTTTTTTTTTTTTTTTGCAAGGTGGAATGATTGCACAGCACACATTTTTAATGGCTTTAGCAAAACAAGAATTGGGTGCAGAAGTTTATTTTGGATTTTCTCTTACAGCTGCACTAAAACCCGGTTAAGTTAAATGTCAACCAGTTGCCTTTGGACATCTGCAAGCTTCTGTAATAACTCTGGCTAGATATTTGATCACTCTACTTGGCATAATTGGCAGAGTTCATTTAAACTGGTTTGTTTCCTGTCACAGAAATGGGGATTTTGAGCACACTGCACAAATTTCCGATAGGATCTGAGGTCAGGGTTTGGGAAAGACCATTTCAGAAGCTTAAGGGAGCGCTTCTAAACAACTGCAGATTTCACGATCAGTTCAAAGACTTGTACACAGATATTCTGATGTTATTCTGATATGCCACTACTTTGCCAAGGTCTGGAAGAAGACCACAAGTGTTATGCTAAGAGGAAATTGATTAGGATTTTCAGGAACTACCAAGGGTCAAGCTCGCCGTGAACTGGAAACTGTCAGAACACTGGAAAAGTCCACAGTGAAGCAAGTTTTCAGCATGGCCGTGAACTGAGAGGGTGCCGACCAAAAAAGAAGCCCCTGCTCCAAAATCAGCACCTTCAAGCTTGACTGAAATTTTCACCTGCCCACATGGACAAGCCAAATGCCTTCCAAAGAAAATATTTTTGGACAGATGAGACAAAGATTGAGATATTTGGCCACAACAAGATAAGAGGTATGTTTTGGAGTAAAGGTAAGGTTCTCAAACCTAAGAACACTGTACCTGGTGTCGAGCACGGTGGTAGTAGCATCATGCTCTGGAAATGTTTTGGTGCCAGTAGTACTGGTACACTGCAAAGAAGATGAAATAATGAAGGAGGACTAACTGCAAATTCTTTAACTTCAACTCAAATCAACAGTTAGATGGTTGAACCTTGGCCACGATTGGGTATTCAAACAGGAGAATAATCCCAAACACATATCAACATTGTTTTTGTAAAGCAGGCTAACATTAAGCTTCAGCAATGACCTTCCCAAAGTCCCAACCTCAACCCTTTTTGTGGACAATGCTTAAAAGCCAGTGCGTGCCAGGAAGCCAACCAGTTAAATCAATTCGACCAATTCTGTCAACAACAGTGGTCAAATATTCAACCAGAAATGTTCCAGAAACTTGTTGATGACTACCAAAAGCAGGTACAACTTGCTAAGGGACATTTAACCGAATATTAGTGGGGGCAAGTCATAGCATAGATTACACAGACACGGAAGGAGACGGAGTTTTAACAGAAAGCGACCCCTTTATTGAGCCAGTAACTGAAGGTTGACCTAAACACACATGAGGTAAATGAAACCATGAAACCAAGAAACACAGAATATTCAAACACTATAAAGTCCAGAAATCTCGAAACACTGGGTCAGTGACCAAGAACAACGACTGGGTGCATGTATGCATTTGAGCCTGTGTCGATTAGAGAAAATCCAAAATAAATTAAAACTTGTTCACGCAATTCTTGCTTTTGCCCAAATTACCTTGATATTCGTGCCCATGATGAACGTTTGTAAACTTCTTACAGCAACTGTAGGCCACTGTGGTCTGGTCGAGTTTAGTTCGACTATAAATGGCCCAGTTTAATTCTTCCGTTGTTGCCCATATGACAAAGGCTTTATAGATGAAATACTTGCTGCAGGTATCTACCACAACCTGCTGTGTATTTTCCTCCAGCACCTGACAGGACGAGCCTGCACGTAAATGTAAACAGGCATCTTGGCAGCCATATACAGACGAACATGGCTGCCAACAAGCCAACTGTGATATGTAAAGCAAAAATCCCATCACAGCAGGACTCTTCTTGAGTTCACAGACGACTCTCAGCATCTGATCTTTGCCGCTGCCTTTTACCTACACGTGTCTGCTGTGCAATGATTGCATCACATATTTGGATGAAAGATAACATATATTACTCCAAACACATTAAAGAAAGGCCTTCAGTTTGTGGCTAAAGGGCCTAATTAGACTCAGATATTGAATGCTATCAGATTAATATTTATTAATGAAAATTAAATAGCTGGCAGAGATCAAGCAAGAAAAAAAATGCATGCAGGTACAGTCTTAATTTAAATTATGTAAATTGTTATTGGCCCAAGAAAACCACGCCTCAGAATTATTTAGAATTTTCATTAAAAACAACAAAAACAATAAAAACAATGTAAGGATTAAGGAGAATATTTATCATCTCAACTTAAAACCTATACACCTCTCTAAACATTGCTTTAAACAAGGCTTTGCATTATTATGATTATTGTACATTACTTTAAATTCAGAATTTCAGACACGTCCAAACATAGAATATTCATAATTTAAACATTTATCATTATGTCTGAACACTGCAAGGTCAATGCAGCATACTCTTTTTGAGCAGTGAGCAGAACTGGTAGATGTTGTGAAGCCACTCTGCACCAGACTGGTCTAGTTTCATTTCATGGTTTATCACCACAGATGGAAGATATTCATACATCCTCCCAAGTCAAGGTCATCATATAAAAGACCATAACAGCTCATCAAGCAATTTAGTTGACCTTGCCATGCAGAAAGCAACTAGCAGTTACAGCAGGATTCACAATTACACTCAATTAAAGTCAATAAAAGATGATATGACAGTTGATTGCATTTAATTTACTGAGAGCAATGCGGTTTTCGTGTTTTGCGCCCACTGAGCAATAATTATTCGACCGCACAGCTATCATAAATTGTGGTGTTTGCTAAAAACATGCCACATTAATGTTTTAAGATGAAACTATATTCATGAAACTATATGCACATATTTATATCTTTAAGATATTATATTTTAATGTTACTTACAGTCCTGTAACTGGAACTTTTATCTTCCTTTTGGGACAACTAGAGACTGTAAGACCAAAAAAACTCCAATGCTGTGAAACAAATACTGCAGCCCTAATTTTGCTGTAATGTTAAAAAGATTACCACGGGCCACTGGTTAGCCTACAGCAAGGGCCTTTCCTGCTGCTGTCAGTGCTAAGGTGCCAGATGCGTTAGGCAAGTAACCACATGATAAATGGCAGAAGGTGAGAGCTCTGTGGCCGGGACCTGGAGCACCCTCTCCCTGCATCCTGCTGCCAGTCCCTTGGCATGCAGCTTGTCAGGCCAAATGGCAGCCACATCCTCCTTTCAATGTTGACATTTAAAACCTCTGCCATGCTATCCAGCTGTGGACACCGCAGGCCTAACCCCCCATGTCTCCTCAGCCTCTCCCAGGCACCCAGCCCTCAACCCAACAGTTGCCGCTCCCAGACAGCAGTCAACTAATTTCCATAAACGGTCAAAGCGTTGGTTCAAACAACTGTGGAATTTTTAAAAAATTAAAGGGAAGAATGTTCTCATAGTGAAAGATGCAGATTATTTTCCTTGAGCTTTAAAACGTGCAGAATATTATTTTGGTTCTCAGGTATGCTGCAGGAGTCCTTTTTAATGTCAACTGTGTGTTGTTTGTGAAACATTGTTAAGCTTCTAATCATGCTGTGTAGTACAACTAACTTGGTTTGAGCTTCATATCAAAGAGAACGAAACATATAAAACATCTTCAAGATGGAAATATAGTGAAGATGGTATGGCTTTGCCTTGGGCATGCAGGTAGCACGCTAACATTAGCATCTTTAAAACAACCCCATCTGACATATTAAAAAGTCTTCCAGTCACATTTTTAAAACCAAAGTTGGCTGCAAGAGGAATAAAAGTACTCACAGAAGCAGCCTTTAGAAATTAATTCACAAGCACCAGGCCTCTCCTTTAGTAAGATCTAGGAGGGTAGTTGAGCGTAATCACCACCATATTGGGAATAAACTGTAGTGAAGCGGCAGGGCGTACAGTGATTATTGCTTCTTAAAATCTGCATCTGCGTGGATACCAATGTAAGAGTTGTAGGGGCATCTATCAGCTGAGGTCTCGATATAATTTTCAACTTTTTAGGTGGAAACAGTCAAAAGATACCAACAACAGTTTTAGAGTCTTTTGGTGGAGATTATTAATTCTGGTTCTTATTTAAAGGAGAAGAAACACAACTCTGTGGTGGTTATATTTTATTATTAATAACGTGCCCTATTCCTCCTGTGCTTCTAGTCTGTAGGAAACTGTCCAGGAGTAGGTACTGTCCATGCTCCTAAAGGTACTCTTTAGGAGCATGTATTCCTTTGAGGTAACCGAATGTGCTCCAGTGATCAAATTCAGATAGATTTGCATCAGGGCATAATAAAAGAAATCAGGTTGTAAAAATAAGTAAAAATGAACTCGGATGAAGAATAAAACATACCATATTAAATTTTGATTAAATATATTTAGGAAAAAATAAGTCAAAAATACAGTAGCAGTGTGTGAAAAACTAAGTATAGTGGAACCCCCGACTTATGAAATTAATTCGTTCGCGAGGGTCTTTCGTAAGTCGAAAATTTTCATAAGTCGAAGCACCTATTGCACGTTTTGAGTGAGGCGAGGCTGAACGATAGGCTATAGGCTAATTGCTAACTAGAACAACAATACATCGTTCAAGTGAAACAGCAAAGCGCAAGTACGGAAGCCAAGGGGTTGTCACATGATTCAGAAGGCATTGTGGGCATTGTAGGCTCAGCCAAACAGAGCCGGCAGATTTCATTACTTGGGCATTTTGCTGTAACACGGACAGAAATATTGCCGTTCAGCGCCTTCGTAACTTGAATTTTTCATGAAACGGGGTATTCGTAAGTCGGTGTTCCACTGTACACCCCATTATTTGATAGCTTTTCTCTTCTGGATGACTATATTAGTCTCTTACATCATTTGGCCTCTTGCTTCTGTTCATTTGTTTATTCAAAGCATCCTTGTGGTCTCATCACATCATTTTTATTAGGTTGAGGTCTGGACTTCAACACACTGAAGTCATTGCAACAGCTTGATTCTTTATTTTTCAGTCGTTCTATTCTAGATTTGCTGCTGTTTGGACCAAGCATTAGCTGTTGGATAGATTTCCACACATTTGACTCAGAGGAGTTTATGTTGGACTCAATGACTCCAAGGTGTCAAAGTCCTGTAGCAGCAAACAAGTCAAAATCATAACCCCTCCACCACCGTGCATTACAGTTTGTAAAGGTGTTTGTGGTGATATAAACACTAAACATGGGACTGTGCATTATGGCTGAACATCTTCATTTTGTTCTGATCTAGCAGCAAACTAACACAAATTTCAGATTTTATAGGGATGCTCACACTTGCTGATGATAAATTAATCAAGCGAATTTAATTAGCAGCACCAGTAATTCCTGTGAATGCAGTACTTTAAATTATTTTTCACACACTGCTTCTGCATTTGACTTGATTATTGTTAAATAAATAATGGCATGCCATAATATATAATGTGTCATTGTTCATCATCTAGGTAGTTTTTTACTTGTTTTATTACATGGTAAGGACACGACACATAAAACCTTAGAAATGAAAGAGGGCGTACTTTCTTTTTCACTCAACTGCATGGGTTTTATGAGTATGATTATACGTTTTTTTTATGTTCAGTGTATCCTCATATATGTAAACAGGGTTTTGTGTTTATTCAGGGCTGGCAAAAGTAGCAGACTTCACTGCACAGTGGTGAAAACGATGGCAGTATGATCTGTGAAAACGTAAGAAAATCAGTAAAATTTGTGAAATAAGGTGAATCACTCACACTCAAAGTACAAGTGCTGTAAAATTAATTAGTAGCACTCCATGAAAGAAACTGGAACTGAAACAGTGCCAGGGCTAACGGTTGTGAAGCAGCAGTGTTACTGAGTGAACAATTCCTAACAGTGTAAGGTTTTTCATGAGTGCATTTTTTCCCTTTAATTTTATCTAAACCCTCATAATACCTCCAAGGCCACCCCGACCTTGTTATTTCTCTTCCAAGAAGAGATGAGTACACCAGAAAAAAATCTCTTATTTAATACCTTACCTAAGGTGAAAGAATTGCCCTTCAACAAGCAGAGTAAAAATACCACTGTCAACTACACACAGTAACCGTGCCTCTCTTTAACAAAGGCAGCAGAACATAAAAGAAGTGAAAGGTAGGAGAGTAAATACTTTACATTCTGATACTCATTAAAAACAGACAAGTCTACCCTTACCCGAGGGAGAGCACACGTCATGATATAGAGAGAGGCAAATACCAAACTGCATGGCTTGGTATCAAAGGCATTTCTGCAGTCCAAAGGTCAGGTGATGGTAAAAGGTTGCCGGGAAACGGGGCTGCTGGACGGGCTTTCATCAGTGGGAGGCAGCTGGAGTCTCCAAAGAGGCAGTGCTACACGGGGCTGCAGGCTCAGTGGGGCTGCTCCGATATGACATTTCACATCCAGATCTGCCACAGTAATGGCATTTTAGCCACTTTTAAAACAGCCAGATTGGCCTTCCTGCACTGTTGAAATTTTTATAGGCAGCAATTTTTGATTGTTTGGGTTTATTACAGTCTCTAAAGAAGATAGGATAGGTTGTCAATGTAGAAAAAGGCAATTGAAGGCCAATGTGGAATTGATTGGCTGATGGAAAGACATACTTACAGGCCACACAATATGCACACTATACAAGACGTGCATAGGCACAGCATGTACTCCAAAGTGCAACTTAGCCACTCTCATTTCCCTGGAGGAGCTACAGTCATGCTTAAATAAGAATAAAAGATCCCAAAATTAACATAAAAATGTATTTTCCCCATCTTGTGATTTTTACAGCTCGAAAAACCAACGTGGGAAAATATGTTTTGAAGTAAAGCATATTCCCATGCCGTTACAAGATCAATTTGTAGAGCTCTTGTCACAGTTATTTATTTATTTCAGCCAGGGTATCTCTTCTCTCTGGTAGGAAATGGTCAGTGTAGTTTTCCTTTGAAGTCTCAGCTGAAATTATTTGTCCCATTCCCTCTGAGAAATTGCAGTCACTGCTGGTTGCACATGGTATTTGTTGTTAAGTGGAATGTGCTACAATATTCAAGCTTTGTTAGATTAAAGGAAAGCAAAATGCACTGATTTTCCTTCATATCAAAAAACATGGGAATAAATATTCATGTGGAAAGAGAGTTCCGCCAAAACAAAATGCAAATTTACAGTGATTATCTCTGAGCTAAGAAGTTATTGGAGCCAGTTGAGTGCATTAAGATGTAGTGTTTGCTGCTCAAGTTTCAGCTGTCTTGTATCTGGATGTAACAGTGATGCATTCAATCAAACGTCATTTATAAGACATGAAGATTAACACAAGACTTAAGTTACCCTGTAAGTGTGTAGATGCTAACTGCTGACCTGAACATGCTAACATGCTCATGTTATCCAGGCTACTTCTGTACTTGCAATCAATTTTAAATGAAAAAATGTCTCATGCATTACCATGTTACCTTTTGATAACCTAAAAAGTTTAAGTATTTACTCTGTATATTTTTCTGTATAACGCAGGGACCATCACCGAACTATTAACTAAGTGGTTAAGTATACATTGTCAGCACATGATGCTAATGCTAGCAAGCTAGCCAAGAGCTGGTAATTTTTTACGCACTAATGTTAAATTTCCTGTTCTGTTGTCTTGCTGACTTTACTAAAGTTCAGATTATTAGGCTAGTATGAGTGTTCAGAGTATATGTAAGCTAATAAAATAATATTTATTTATAGACTTGTGACTAGATAGTGGTAGGTCTGGTCTTAGACCCAGATAAATTGTAGGAAAGACTTGGAAATCTGTCAAAAACCTTTTTTTTAACAAAAAAAAGACAAACAATATTGTTATTTTTAGGTAAATAAAAAACTTTTGTTTATACCCAAATTTGGGTATAACACTAGGCTTCTCTGATAAGCAAGAAATTAATCAAGCATAACATTCACTAAAACTAATTTTTCTGTTTAGGTATGCAAGCAAATAACTGTCATTTAATCTTAATTAAAAAAATATAATTTTATTATTATTATTATTATTATTGTAGCTTTTTTGTGAAATAGCAATTTGGAAAATAAATCATGCAAAATAACAATAATCATATTTTTGGAAGTAAAACTTTAATTATTTAAGATATTTAAAGCTTTTAAAGAGCTTGCATATACTAGTGGTTATGACAGAAACAAAAAATAATAATTTTTGTTAAATAAAATATTTTGGTTAGAACCACTACAGTTAATTTAGGTCAGCTGTGGCACAAACCTTACATTTTGGGGTTGGCAAGCAAAAGTTGCAAAAGTTAGTTTAGTGTCATAAAATGTATTGATAAGAACAAATGACCTTCAAGACTGACAAGGTTGTGAAAGGTTTTGCAGGTTTGTGGTGCGATTTTCTGGTGGTTACACAAAGAAAGCTGCAAACATGCAGCCATGTCTGAATTATGATAAAGATAAGCTAAGTAGCCAATAAAAAAATGCCACTGTAAGCTATTTTGCCATTGTTAAGCTGAATTTCAGCACAAATTATGTTGCGTGATCAGTTGCAGTTCTTTTATTTTCCATTTCCTCAACTCCAAATGGATTGTTGTCTTTTAACACTAAATGTTTGAACACTATAACAATAATTTAAAGTTCCAGTCTATTGCTTAACTTGTATGATTAACTTGTAAGACTGTTTAATAGGGTTGCACGACTAGGTCCATATCTGACTAATGGTACTATTCAACCACACATTCAAAGAGATGTCGAAAATTTCAAAGAAAAAGACTGAAACTGAAACAACAACACAAACATGAATAATTTAAAATATTCAGCCGTGGCACAATAATCTATTTGTTAAGGAAAATTATAAATTAATTTAATAATAAAACTATCAAACCCATTCAAACTGATCAAAGAAGTTACATCGATGCTGCTGACTGGCCAAACTTGAACTCGAAATTACACATTCAGCTGTTAATGGTGACTATCCAAAGTATCATATAGTATTTTTCCTTTTTCTTTTCTTTTTCTTTTTTTTTACAGGAAGTCTGTCAGAAAATTCTCATGTAGCGTTAATTATGGTTCAGGATATTGGAAGGAAAGCCTTCAAATCCATTGTGAGGGGTCATCATTACACGTGACCTTTCTCTGAAATGAGTTTTGCCTCTGTGCCTTAGCACTTATTCATTTCATTAGAAATATATCGTGGTCTCTCAGACATCATACGATGATGGCATTCTCCCGCTGGACGTCTAGACTGACACGAGAGGATATAACCTCTTAATATCTACTTATTAAATAAAAACAAAATGGAAAAACATGTAAAAACACAGGTGCAAATAAAGAGTCAGACATCTGAAGAGTATGCAGAAAAAAAGTGCAGAATTGAGCCCTAAACAGTGGTGAGAGGTTGTGTAAGGCCACTTCATTAATACACCCCTTTACTGTAAAAAACACATAAACAACACACACATCCTCGGCGCAGAGACTCCCTGTCTGCCATATGTGATTTACATTTAGTGGTTGAATAATCAGTTGACACGTAGCTCAGGGAATTCTCTGCTTAATGAGCACCTCTTCACATAAGCAGTTTGCCAGAGTTATTTGGAACATGAGACCGCTGTCAAAATGTCAATGAATCTCAATTTAACTACCAACTTAATCACATGGGGATCATCTAATGCAGGCAGGATGAATGTGGAGCTACGTCCTTGGTGCGTTTTCTTATAAACACTGGCACAAGTAGAACAGAAAACTGGGAAAACATGATTAGAACGTTTCACATGTCATTAGGCATTAATTGCGAATGATTGTTTTGAGAAATTTCTAATTAAGCAGGTATACTGGGGATATTAAACTTTAGTTAAGAAAATGTTGATATGGAGCCCTGTGCTGCATTTTTTTTCTGCATTTATGTCAGCTGTCAGAACTGTTATTTCCTCGCAATTTTTTAAAAAATATTATTTTTTTCTTGATGAAAGCTTCTGCATACTCGTATCATATGATGCGAACTCTTTAATTGCGATTTACGTTTTTGATCAGATCCTAATTGACTGAGAAATACTTCTTACAGGGAACCCTTAAAAAATTAACTAATGCCTGACAAGCAGTAAGATTTAGTCATCGTTCGCTCAATTTTTCAAAAGACTGGAAGTTACTATTTTCAAGCCTTAGATTTGTATTTTGACCTTACATCTGGCAAGCAATCGCTTCTAAAAAACATTCTCAGCCTCCCTTTTATTCCCCTGCCTCTCCCTACTGGTACCAGTCATGCTGTGTCTACGGCTGTCAGCAAAAGCAACCCCTTTTCATGGTGTCTGGTCGCTGCCAGCTTTGGGTGTGACTCACCTCCTGCGCAGAGGAAGAAGATACGAGGAGGCGGGTGGTGATGGGGGGATGGATGGTCACACAGCTCTGTGTGCCTTCTAGGAACGATGATGTTAGCGGAGCCAGTACGTGGTACGATCTGTCGGGGTTTATTTTCTACACTTAGAGTAGTAAGAGTCTGAAAATAACGTGGATGTGTTCGTTCTGTATGGTTTCAGCGTGGCATGAATATAGATGGCGGAGTCGGTACGAGCTCGACCACGTCAACCGTGAATTTTTTTCCACTTTGCTTCTTTTCTTCCTTTCAGTTTTTCACACATTTACAGGCTCATAAATTGCTTTGAGGAAACCTCTATTTGCCTGTTGGGTTTTCACGAGCGTGCATCTCCCACTCGGGAAACAGCTGTTAATAAGAAAGATACTCAGAAAAGAATACACTTGCATACACCGTGTAAGAAAACCAAAGTAATCATTTTTTGCCCCCCCCCCCCACCGCCTTCCTTGGTAAGCCAACTTCTATGCGATCTATAATGCAGTAGATATTGCTCGGCCTATTGATTGATGTCTCCTTCCTCCACTTTGACATTTGCTTATCCTCGTCCGCATCTACTGCTATTGACGTTCGCGCTATCTGGACATCTTCCTAAGCTGTTTTGTCATTTGTCACCTCTTAAATAAAAACGGAGGCGGGTGGGAGTTGTCAGTGATAAGACTTAATGATACCAACCGCTGTGATAGGTTTATACAAGCTGAAGGAAAGAATATCGTGGGGACGAGTGGTACCGCTTAATTTTCAGCTCTATACCTCTTATGGTTTCACGGAGCAATTTTACCCAGCCTGTTTCTATTTCTGTCACTAATAAGCAGACTAAAGACGACCCTCTTTGCAACCTCCAGCACACATTCACTCATAACTGTGGTCAATTTAGTGCAAATTTACTGAAAGCGGGCTTTCAGTTTAACACCTTTTCAACTAATGTATTTGAAGGGCCCACTCCACAGGCTCTCCTGTCAAAAGCTACTATTTTCCCCAACTTACCCTCAACTCTCCACTTCCAGGATGCAAACTGGTGAGATCAACACATCCACATTAGAGCATCACTGATAAAAAAAAACCCAAAAACACCCTCTGAGTGAGTTTTCAGGATTTATACTTTGCCAAATCCCGATTTGTAGTAAATGCTGTGCTTCCTTTACGTGAATTTCAAACAGTCTTGCGCTGATTTTCTCCCCATGAGGTGGAAGACAGATCCTTCCTTTCCTCCCTCCCTCTTTCCATCCTTCCCTCCCTCACCCTGGCTCCTGCGGAGAGGCTATTATTGCAGCTAATTATCTACAAATAGGCCCAATATGACAAACACAGCCCTGTACCAGTGCTAGCCGAGTGCAGGAATCACTCTAAGTGAGAATAAGAATAAAAAGGAGGCGAGGAGAGGCGGACAATGAATAGGACAAAAGTTACAGAGAAGAAAAAAAAATAGCAAAAAAAAAAAAATGAATCAGACATAATTGAGATGAACATGATGAAGACACAATGTGGAATGAGATGAGAGAAATTGTGGTCCTAAAAAAGATATAAGTGGGAGGCAGATGGGCGAAGAAAGGCAGTGACACCAAAAGAGAGACAGCGCAGAGAGAGACTAACGCAGGAAAATGATCTTGTCTATACAGTGTGTTGTTGCCATTGGCAACTGTCCTGCTATGCACAGACCACATCCAGTTAACTCCCAGCATGCCTTATGATCAGGGCAGCTCAGGGGTCTGAGGCTGTCGGTCTCATTTTCATAGAGAAACTCATTTACCAGGCAAACATGGAGGGCTATGACACATCAATAGGTGCTTGATTAGATCCTTACCTTTGATACATATGAATATTTATCACTGTTGAGTAAATACACATTTGCTCTCCTTTCATCTGGATCATCCAGAGAGTCCTCCTGCTCTCCTCTTAATTTCTTCCAATGAATATGTCACAGGAGCTTCAGTGCTCCCTACAAAGTGACAGCACTCAAGATAATCTGGTTATTGTTGCTCAGAGAAGTGATCAACACTCACTTTAAGTTTCATAAAATGCACTGGGGCTTTTGTCTTGGGTTTTTTTTCCCATGGTGACAACAGCTCTTAGAGACCTAAAGGAAATGAGTAAGGGGGCAATAATCACTGGAGCGGGCTCAAAAAGATGTGTTTGGAATTCGTTGCTGCAAAAGATTAGTGTTTGGCTGCACGACTGAAGCTGCAGGTGTGATACGGATGCCAAGACAAGTTGAAATCAGAGTTATTCCTGTTTGATGAGCCCCAGCACAGAGAAGGCACACAATCACTTAAGCACACCCACTCTCTCACTCTCTTTTTAAACACACATAGCTGGATAGCAGATATTTTTAGTGAGTTTTACTTACATCACTAACTCCAGCCTCCACTATCTTCAGGCCCGTCTCCTTCTCCAGCTGCTGCTTCTGTTGGACTGCATGGGGAGACAAAAGCAGAGGAGGTGTTGAATATGAGCAGTGGATGACAAAGTAGCAGATTTTTCAGTTCCTGCAGCAGAACAAGTGGACAGTGAAAGTGAGAATGATGCAATGGATGTATCAGGCTGAGTCAGATGTCAAACTGGTCATAGAAAATGTACAGCCCACACATAGAGCCAGACAATCTTCATCGAGAGGGAAGGGAAAACAGTCTCTGGGGTAAGACAGCAGTAGCCAGCAGTCTATTGTGGTACTTTGGCAGGAATGAATTGTTAGTAGGCCTTTAACAGGTAACAACAGGTTAGGGTTAGGTAAAAGGTACATTTCCACACCTGAACTTTGGGATACTTTCCACGGTCTTTGGATTTCACATGTAGCACAGAGCACCATAAAGTGCATTGCAAACTATTGCATTGATGAAATACTTGATGTGGTTTAACATTGAATACAGCATGCAGGATGCACAACACCTAGTTTCTAGTGCTAAATGTACTGGAGTATTGGCTGTATTGTTATACAGTAAATTTACATTTATTTATATAGTGTCAAGTCACAACAAGTCGCCGCAAGACACCTTTTACAGCAAGGTAAAAACACCCTGAGGAAAAAAACCCCAGCAATCAAGTGACCCTCTTACAATTGAGCACTTTGCAACAGTGGGAAGGAAAAACTCCCTTTTAACAGGAAGAAACCTATGGCAGAACTAGGGTCAAGGAGGGACGGCCATCTGCTTGGGGTGAAGGGAAAAGAAAAAGTAGACCATAAGAAGAAAGGACAAAACACAGAGTTAGGGCCTGGTCATTAATATAGCTTAAAGGTTTTACAGTTTTACTACTGATTCAATCACTGCTGCCATCTTGGATTGCTAACTTGGAGTTGGTGGGTCTGCTGTGTCTCACGGAGTAGGAAATCCGAGTTGAGGGAGCATGAGACTGGACTTGGACACGGTAATTGTATAAGCTAATACTAATAGTTCCAGCATGCTAACAGTGATGTGCAATGATATTTAAGATTAATACAAAATGTGAACAGACATCCTGTTTATAATGATAGCACTCACCATGCAATGCCTCATTTGATTACTTGGTCTGTAGAGCTGTTATCTGCTGTGAGTCTATGATTTTTGGGAGGATATGGCAGCATAATGTAGCTGAAAGGCTTATGCATATTGCATGCACTGCATAAAATGAAGCTGTGGCATGCATAATGTTCAATATCCTATTTTGGTGTGTATGTTAACCATAGATTGCATATAAAAGGCGGCACTTCTGGTTGTGCAAATCTGCATTGTTTTTAATGGCCACCAGGGGGCGACTCTTTAGATCAGAAAATTTGTTTGCATAGAAATCTGTGAGAAACTTTTTACTTGACATGTGATCTGTATAAATATTTTGGTCTTAATTGCTGGTTTCAGGTTTTCTTGCATGTTTACAAGAAAAATGTTGCGTGTGCATGTTTGAGGGCTACACTGTGTGAGAGCGAATGTGTCGTCAGGGTCAAAATACTCAAGACAGGAAAACACAAACTGACAGGTGATGTCACTGAGGCAGTCTGTTATTTACAGTCAGTGATGCTAACATTTGCTAATTGACGCACCTGTCGCACCATTTTTACACCACTGGGAAAACTCAGTGATGATGATGTAACATGGTAGACTAATGTGCCTGTGTTAATTCAGCTCCATATTATTGTGTGAAGTTGCACTGGGTTGGGAGTGGTTTTGTGTGTGTGTGTCACATTTTTGGTGAGCCAATGGCTGGAATGGGGTTGGACTAATTAGAGGCAGGTGTACTTGATTGCACTGATACACTGGTCTACTTATAGCCCACACTACAAACACTGCTGTGTCGTTTTGTCTCTCTGTGCAGGCCAGGGCCTATTATATGCCACAGCCTAAAGGCAGCAGAGTTGCAGAGGCTGGAGTGACCACTGGCTATATGCTTGCAGGGTGGTGGGTCTCCAAGGACAACTTCTAACCCTGTTAAAGGCAACATGTGGAGTGCAACTGGCCGAGTGGCACAGCGGGCTCTGGCCTTGGGACTGTGTGTTTTTATATGATTCATAAATGGGACACTGGACTGTTTTATCTTTTATCTCTTGATATATTTTTTTGTCAATAAATTATCTTTTAGAATTTTATTGACTGTCATCTTTTTGCCCACGACTGAGACGGTTGGTCAGACCTAGAATCTTTCTTTGGGTGTGTTACAATGACGCCAGACGTTTTTATGTATGTTACGTTTTTATTAAGTTTTCAATGCATCCATAGTCACACTAGAGCTGAAGTCAACTCTGTAATTTTTGAGAAACCCCAAATATAAAAGTAAAAATATCAAGGCTATCAGTTTTATAACGGGGAAAAGTGATGAACAGCTAGCAAGGCTAAAACGATTGTACCGCTATCCTCAAACATATCATGCCAGACCTACTGAAGATTATCAGACAGCACATGAAGTGCTTGTGGATTCGCAGCACACAATAACTTGAGCTCCTGCCTTTGTTCTTCCAGTAATTAATACACCACCCGAGTTTGATCCTCAGATCTACTGATCTAATCAAATATGGCATGCTATTTCCAAAGCTTTGTTCGCCAAGGATATTCTCATGCAAATCAAACTAAAGTGAGGCAATCTTAAATATCCATCATCCAAGATCACACGTTCTGCCGACTTTTTCCGCCTCCCTGTGCTTAACACCCCTTCCTCACTTTGATAGAAACATTTATATTGGAAAACAAAATCAAAGGGGACCTTAATAGATTATGCCAAATTATAGAGTGAAAGGGAAAATAGAGCATAATATTAATTGAGTTGGTTAGCATGTGAACGTGATTGGTAATGGGAGGGGGAAAGGAAAAAGAGTGCAGTTAGAGGGAGAAAGAGAGCAGGTCCTTTAAATCCCATTTCCCCAGATGAAGGCTATGCAAATGACCCTGAAGAGCTGAACCCCACCTCATACTCCAAATTTGGCAAGGGCCTGTTTAATTAGTATTTTAATCTATCCCAGTGATTCCACTCAGTCCACAATGTATGCAGAATTCTATCTAATTAAGGACGCTACTTTTAGGATAATCATCCATCTCCCTGGCTCTTCCTCTGTCGCCTTTTCACTGTCTGGTTATTAAGGATCCTGCAAACATTGATCATCCTATCATCTCATCAACATGGCAGCGAAGGGGGCATCTTATATTTTAGTTGTCAGCCGGGGTTTTCTGAAAGATGGCTAAAAAGGAGCATAAAGAAGGCTGAGAGAGAGCCGGAAAGGTCAAATATACATTCAAAGTCTCTGAAGAAGAGTGCCACATAAAAGAAGACAAAAAGGAGGGGAAGAAAATCTCCTGCCATTAGTGAGAGGAGAAAAGTCTTCAGCTGGCATGTCTCCAAGATGGAACTCATTTTCATTTCATGCTGCCACCCCTGTATTTAGTCACAGACATATTGGCTCTCCATAGATAGCGACAGTACCTGCTCAGTCCCGGTGCTGTTTAGAAGGGGGGTAATGAGCAAGGTAATTGGGCCCAGCTGGGTGAGGGCGTAGGTGGCGGAGGGAGGTGAAGCTGCTTAAAGGTCATGCAGCGTTTTGGTCCTAATGAGGACCCCTCTGAGGGTCACAACACATCATGAGTCAAACTACGAAAGATTATCCAGGAATCAACACGTGTCACAGAGTCTGCAGCTCAAGGTTTGACTGACAAGCTGACATTAAGCGTCTTCCAATGAAACCAAAGAAGCCTGAAGGTCAGTATACTTGTGAATCAAAGCTAAAACCTCTCCAATCAACCTGAGGGGAAGGACAGTCCAACAACAGCCACTTTAAATATAAATACAATGTACTTGCCAAGCTAATTAGCTGGCACCTGGATGGATTTGGGCTGCAGAGAGAATCCAGCCAAGAGGTAGCTTGTTCTCTCGCCGACTGCACCGATAACAGCCAACCAGATCTCTTTCTGGCCACCCCTTATATTAACCTCCCACTGGAGCTCACTCTCTTTTTCTTTTTCTCAAAGATACACACACACACGCTGATTTTGTAGACTTCAAATTAGCCACCAAATAGTCCTGACAGACTGTGGAAAAGAGATGTCAGGTCTCATTTCAGAGAGCCTCCTCCAGCCATTTTAATAGACATTGTCTGAGTCTATTTAGTCAGATCTCTAATACTGAGATCTGATCCCTGCTGTGCATTTGATCTTTTTGGTTTCCAAGTCATATTAGCCAAATCATCTCATGTTCTGCAGTTTTCATATGTGTTTGAATGTGTTCCATTTTCAAGTGGCTTTGAGAGAAATTATGTACAAGGACAATAGTTTCAAGAGAAAATATTAAAAAGACTAGAAATACTGAAAAAAGACTGAAATACTGGCTGCAAACCTTGTTTTCTGCCTTTTTCTTCAAACTCTGGTCACCAAACGGAGTAGCGTAGGATTTTCAGTACTATTCATTAGTATTGCAATATACAACTCAACAAAAAATGAAAAATGAATTGCAAATTAGTGTACCAGTACTTCGTATGCACTCAGTTATCCTAAAAAAAATCCTATCAAAGGGAGCCCAAGTCTTGTCATGCAGTCACTTGATGGTGGGAATTATGAAAGCAAGACACATCAAGATCAAGGCCCTGACTGACAGCAGAGATTAATGAGAAAGAAAATCAATCACCTTTTTGTGAACAAACCACAACCAACCACCAATGCAGAAAACCCACCAGCTAAAGAAAAGAGAAAGACAAACAAACAAGCAAACAAACTTTTGCCTTTTGCTGAAAATGGGGGGGTTAATAGCCTTCACCATGAAGGCATCCTGTGCTGGGAGAAGCTAGCTAATGCTAACAAGACTGAGCAAGGGAAGGAAACCAACTTGCTGCAAAAAAATGCTGTATCTGAGTCAGAGGCGTCAAGGCTGTGTGAAAATCTCAAAGAAGACAAAGAAAGAAAACAAAACTGTATTACACTATAGTATTATAGTAAGTCCAGATGCTGCAAATGACCCGTGTTACAACTTCTGTTGTATTTAATTTAAGATCTGCATAGTGTGGGTAGGGTGGGTATGTGGTTGGTGCAGCCAGTGCACAGCTTACAGCTGATTGGCTTCATCCTGAGGTCTATCCGGTCTTTAAGTAATGACGTGTTGAATCCTGCTCCCGACCCAAATTACTCTGCGCTTAATAAGGTTCTTGTGTTTTTAACATGTTTTAATGCTTTGTATCTTGTTCTATTTAATCTCAACAAGCCCCTAAAAACAGTCTGTGATCACTGTCGGTCTCTCTCCATTTTTATTGCCGCTATTCGTTTTAAAGCTCATTTTTTAAAGCCTTAGGATGTAACTATCCGGTTGTTCAGTCTGACGTCACTAGCCGTGTCTGGGCCTAAACTCCGCTGCAGGTCCATATATCAAACGATCACTATGGCATTACTGAGAGTTGAAAAACTGTCTAGTCTTTCATCTTTAATAAAATGATCAGCGTTCTGCTCTACCAGGTGTAACAATTGAGTTTAACATCCAGGCATCCATGAAAACGGAATTTATGACATTTAACGGAGTTAGAAGTTAGCAGGGAGTTAGCTCGCTAGCTTCTATCTAAATACAATATAGCATGTCCTGACTGCGGGGTTTTGGAAACAAATTAAAACGTACAGCTCTGTTATCACTTCCAGCATAAATGAAGACAGAAAACTAAACAGCAGTGACATTTGTAGGGTTACTGAAGTTGGGCTAGCTGGTATATAATGATGTGCTACGTGACCGCTAGCGACACAGCTATGTTAGCATAATATAAACAAGCTAACTTTTTCTCCACTCAATAAAAGTTAACGTGAGTGTTCTCGGTGGTCAGGAACAAATGTAATCGCCTGGCAGGATGCTGTAAAAGGACCAAACTTCAGCCAGGAGAACAACTGAGATAATCCATCCACAATACGAGGTTAGTCATTCATATACTGCTGCATGGGATGGGCTGTAGTTACATCCTAAGGTTTTAAAAACTGAGCTTAAATAAATGATTAGCATTAATAAAAGCCGAGGGAGGTCAACAGTGATCACTGACTGTTTTAGGAGCTTTTTGAGATTAAATAGAAGAAAATACATAACATTAAACATGTTAACAACACAAAAGCCATATTAAACGCAGACTACTTTAGGCCCGGAAGTAGGATTCGTCACGTCATCACTTAACAATCGGATAGCCCAGCCTTGCAGCAGTATATTAATGACTAACCTCGTAGATGGATTTTCTCAGTTGTTCTCCCGAATGAAGTTTGGTCCGTTTACAGCATCCCGACATGGAATTGCATTTGTCCCGAACCATCGAGTGGAAAAAAGTTAGCATTCATTCTCCAGCTTCACTGTTTATATTATGCCAATAAAGCTGTGTAGCTAGCGATCATGTAGCACATCATTGTATACCAGCTAGTCCAACTTCAGTAACCCTACAGAAGTCACTGCTGTTTACTTTCCTGTCTTCATTTATGTTGGAAGTGATAGCAGAGCTGTACGTTTTAATTTTTTCCAGAAATCTCTCAGTCAGAACATGGTATGTCATGTTTAGGTGAACCTAGCGAGCTAACTTCCTGCTAACTGTGTTAAATTTAATAAATTCTGTTTTAATGGATGCCTGGATGTTAAACTTAACTGTTACACCTGATAGAGGAGCTGATCATTTTATTACAGATAATGCTGCAGTGATCGTTTGACTTTGGGACCTGCAGCGGAGTTTGGGCCCAGACACGGCTAATGACGTCAGACTTAACGACCGAATAAGAAGCTAAACCAAAATGACTGCCACCTGCAGCAAAAGAGCACTCACTTCCCCATCTCTCAACCAGCCACACTGATGCTGATTTGTAACCTGCCACTGTAGGATTAAGTAGACCTGAACTGCCCTTCCTTTATTTTTGGAACAGTTTTCTCTTGTTTATGTTCACTTTCGTATTTTGGTTTGTTTCTATTAGTTAAGTTAGCTTAATTCATGTAGTGCTAATTTATATTTGTGCATCTCTAAGACTGCTGATGAATAAATACAGCTTTTATTGTATGTTAATAAGTTGCTTTTGTGGCTGCTTGGGGCTTGGGTAAATGGATGCTTTTCATGTTTTTGTCACGGCCCCCCTTGACAGGATGTAAGAGGCTGTCAAAAGTGCCTTCATCTGACAATACAACCCACAGAAGGACTGACGACATGTCAGATGACACTGTCTTGAAATTTTGTCTTGCCCTTTGATGTCCCTTTTTGCATAAAATGCCTGAAAATCACCGATCTGTGTAGCAGCCTTAGCTACTACTCTACAACTGTAATGTGGGTACGGGAAAGCAAAGGAAATTTTAAATTTTTGCGAGGGAGTAAAAGAAGGAGGATAAAGGAAGCTTTCCCAGTAAGGTAATAATTTTTCAGTGCCCCACTGCTGAGTGGAAAACTCCACGCGTCATATGGAACATGAAATCCGATCACAGCTGCAGTTAATAACAACTGCAGGTTAGTTTGGCTGTTCTGTAAACTGAGACACCAGTTTTTCTGACATATTTGCTGTTCAAGAAGTGCTTTAAAAAAATACATGAAGTGTTTTTGAAATTGTTTTAGTGTCCACATGAGAAGGAACATTTTCTATTTTCAGCATTGCCCTTGTCCCTGTAAGTATAATAAATAAGAGAGAAGGCCGCAGTTAAAATACACAAAGGTCAAAACTGAAGATGTTTCGCTAGAAAACTTGACACAACACAATGGATTTCATATAACGTGTCAAATTTGCTGGATTGTGTGGAAAATCCATTGAAAATTAGAGTTGGTTGTAAAAGTACTCTAGAACACGTGCTTTGATTTAAACCCTCGTGTTAAAAATCGCACAGTTCAGCTAAGTAAATAGAAAGAGGGAAGAAATGCTCAAATTAAAGTTGCCAAGGACTTGTTAAAGAAAAGGAAAAGGCCAACTCAATCAAAAGAATTGGTTCATTTTCTCGAAAAGCACGCCGAAAGAAAGATATATATTAAGAAAAAAAAGAGGCAAGCAAACATTTACGCTTGATTTTATGTGACCTTTAAATCTTTAAATTGCTCCGTAGCACATGTGCTCGACAAAAATTATCCAGTGGCGAGATTTAATTTGATTAAAACGTTGCTTTTCTACACCATATGCTGAAAACTGGAGCAATTGTGCTTCCTCATCATAGATTCTAATAGCGATTCAGAAATGATTATCATGAAGTCATCAGAGCTTAAAGTCATGAATATACATATATATATATTCATTTTCCTGATTTACGACAGGGTTGTTATTGTTAGAAGCAATATAAATTCAGCATCAGGAGACAAATCACCCACTGGAGGCTGTAAGTATTTTGTATTTCAACACAGCACAGCAGCCGGCACTGTCACATGATCGTTATGTTGCCTCTTTGGCCAAATGGGGGTATACAGTTGACAAAATGCATATTTCACTAGCCCCTGATTGATCTGTTAATATTGAATAACATCCACAGCCGTTCCATCTATCTATCCGCCCCTCCTCCCTCCTCTGTTCCTCAGGTCGTCCATATTCACCACTTCCATCACTCCATCCGTCACTCCAACCAAACAAAATGAAAGTGTTTATTGCAGGGGAGGGCTGACGCTCACGCCTCTCCACAGCCGTTAGCCTTATCAGCAGGCAATCGCTCCGATATTAAAGCTGCCATTCCGCCCATCACTTTCCCCCCGCACATATGATGACTGTCTCTACCTATCAGAGGTAGAGACTGAAGAAAGGAGGAGAGGGGTGGGAGGGAGAGGGGAGATGCACCTGATCCCCCTGACAGATAAGATGCATGGCAACCCATTTTTCAGTCAAAAACCTGGGCGGAGAAACAAAAACAATAATATTCCTTCATAGCTCGGTGTACGACGAGCCGTGGCGCTGATTTCCGTGCGGCAGCATATTCATTACACGTATCATATGTAACATGCATGTGACCCCTTTACATCGGTACGCAGATGCTTATCAAAATGTAAATCAGCTCACAGATATTGCTGTTGCGTTTAGAAAGCTTATTTGTTCATCCTGTCTCTCGCGCTCTCTATTTTTCTTCTTTTTTTTTTAACCTTCTGTGAAATTTATCAAAGGGAATATTGCGCAGGAGACACAAACATCCTGTAAATAACTGAATAAATACGAGTATTTGAGCGCAGGCACAATTTCTCTTTAGAGAAACCCACAGAGAAACTCTGCTCTGCCTTTCCTCGTTCGTGAGTGCCGATTGTTATTCTTCTCCTCGGCTTATAAAAAAATCAAGACGTCAAATCAAAGCACCTGCACCTCTGAGGAAAGCTACAAATGAAAGAGAGGACCAAGGCAGGAGAAGAAAAGAGTGCGTCGATAAAAACAAGACACTTTAATGCCACCGCTGAGTGACATTACGAGCTAACAGATTAACTCACGAGCGTTACATCAAAACTAAAACACAGAAAATCAAAGCAGGTGCGCTGAAGATCGCACGGTCAAAAAACTGTAACGTAACACAGTAATCCCAGAGTAATTAAGTAAACGAAGTAGTTTACTTTTGCATTACTAAAAGCTGAATTAACATTACCAACTTCTAACTTTGCTCCACTTAAAAGTACGTCCAGAGTACATTTATTTTGTTGTGTGCATCCACTCTAGTCCGCACTTGTTTATTAACACTGTTGTAATTTTAACGTATTTTAATATAATTAAGTATAATTACTGACCTGCATCTGCCTAAAACTTGGGTCAGCAGCCTTCACTAACAAAAGAGCCATTTCTGACCTAAAGAATCTGAATGAAGCCATCACTTCACATAGAAACAGAGTCTATTAAACATAAGTTAGCTGATCAACATTACTAATAGATGCAAAGAATAAAGATTTTAGTACATTGTTTGGAGCTTTAACTTTGCAATTTCATTACAATAATATGATTTTTTTTGTGGAATTTAGAAAATCGTGGAACATAAATGTCTAAAACATTTTACTTTCCATTGCCTCAAAGCAACAAGCTCAAAGCTCGAACCCACTGGCCCACTTGGGCCCAAGTGTGACGTTAGATTGAATAAGTGGAAGAAAATGAACGAATGGATAGCATACAGTGGTCCCTCGTTTACTGAGGGAGTTACATTCCAAAAATAACCCGCGATAGGTGAAATCCGCGAAGTAGCCAGCTGTATTTTTTTTTTTTTTATTATTTTAGATGTTTTAAGGCTGTAAAACTCCTCACTCTTCTTTAAACTCTCAAAGTTCAAACCTTCGTAGAAAAATAAGTCCAGTATTGTATAATGAAACCCGGGGTTGCCTTAGACCACAGGTGTCGAACTCCAGGCCTCGAGGGCCGGTGTCCTGCAGGTTTTAGATGTGTCCTTGATCCAACACAGCTGATTTAAATGGCTAAATTACCTCCTCAAAATGTCTTGAAGTTCTCCAGAGGCCTGGTAATGAACTGATCACTTGATTCAGGTGTGTTGACCCAGGGTGATATCTAAAACCTGCAGGACACTGGCCCTCGAGGCCTGGAGTTCGACACCCCTGCCTTAGACGGTGCAAAACATTTCATTGACACTGTTGTGTTTGTTGGGGAGAAAACTTACAAACATACAGTGCAGCACTTCAGCGTGACGCTGCTACCGATCCAAGATTTATGTCAATTTGACAAGCGGAACGCATTCTGTACTGTACAGGAGACACGGCACGAGATTGATTGATTGACAGTGGTCTACAGGCAATCAGGATGCAGAACACAATGTGCTGAAAAAAAAGAAAGACAAAAAAATGGAAAATTGCACCAAAGAAAATCAGCGAAACAGCGAGGCCGCGAAAGGTGAACTGCGTTATAGCGAGGGACCACTGTACCTTCAAAATTTGTACTGCCAGGAGAAAATATCTAAGAGCAAGTATAGTCTTACTTTGAAGCAGAGTAGCCATGAAGCTACGAAGGACACTTTGAGTCCTGCCTTTGTCTGGCTGAATCAAATTAAAAGGACCCCAATAGAAACATAACCAAAACATATAGCAACTGAGTAATGCCAGAGTTGAACTGATGTCCTTGATTTGCTGTCTGGTTGTGCTCTCTTTCATCCCCAGATAGATACTTTTTAGTAAATGGACCATGAATCTAAATGTAGATTTACAGTGAATATGAACCGATGTACCATACACATTGTTATAGTTGGAAATAAAACAATGAACATGTAAATATTAAAAAACGAACTATTTTTCATCTTCAGATTTCTATTCATTCTTTTTTTTTATTTGGTTAAAGCCACGAGCAGCTAACTTTGATCTTTGCCGTAAAATGTTGTAATTACTTCTTTTGTATAATCAAAAAAATAAACAATCAACTAAGTCTTGTAAAACTGTTTACAATGTGTTAAGAAGCAGCTTGTAATCAGAATATTACAATTGACTTTTAAGTTCATCAACTTTTAGGACTGTTTATCAATTCAGCCAACTTTTGGACGTTTACAGTGTACCTTTTTTCCCCCAGTTTTAATCAAAGACTTGATTAATTGTTCAGTTTATTAAAAACATTGAAATCAGACTTTCCAAGAACCAAGATGTCTTCAAACTGCTTGTTTAGTCAGACAATCAGAAAAACATGAAATGATTAATCCCATTATTCTGGCGATCAGCAGGAAAGCAAAAATCTTTGTCGGATGCTTTTCAAATGTGAATATCTGTTGAATTTTTAATTTCATCATTTTATGAACCAAACACATAAGAGAGATTCGGAATCATCGAAAACATGTGAAAGGAGAATTTTTATTTAATGTAAGACATTTATTTATTTATTAAAAGTATTATTAAATTTTCAAACAGACTCACTCTAACACTATGATCCAAATAATGATCATATAGACTACTAACACTAAATAATATAGCAGATAATCCCTCAGACGTAAATATGGAGTTACACAGAGCTGAAAAGAAAAATCTTCCTTCCAAGCAAACCCAACATGGCGATACCTATGACATCATTAAACTCTAATGTCCAATAAGGAGTGCCAATCATATACCACCATGCCTGTCACATGGTAGGACCATACTGTTACTAGCAGGGGTCCTGGCTCGCTCGCTGTTTATTCACCCCGATCGATCGCTTCCTGCGGATAAGCCAACAGTGCTCCTAAACAAACCAACTGCTGTTATTCAGCCTAAACCAACACACCGGGAACCTTTGATATCTAGCTGAATTCAGCTCATGAACTCTGCCGCAAAATATTGCAAATCACGGAAAACCAAAGCCGAAGTCAAACCCTGTTTTCCGGTTAACACATTGCAGGTGATGTTAATAAAGGAGATGTAGTTTGCTGCCTGTTTTCAGTCGTGCAATCAGCAGGCACTTTGTGTCTGCTACGGACCCTGCTGCGGCCTTTGCTATCAAATACTCTACAGGCCCTTTCCTTTTTACAAACTGAGCACATGACACCTTTATAATTGCATCCACTCTTATTAGAGACCCTTTTCAAAGATGGTTGAATAATACACCGAGATGAGTGCAGATGTATGAGCGCCCACAGACACGCTTAAACACAAATACACACTATCTGTTTCTTTGCCGGCTGGTTGATTAATAGATTGTGGCTGCTCTGACACTCTGTGTAGAATAGGCATTTTGCCTTTGATAGGTGCTGACATCAATTCTTCACGGACTGCAGGAGACCAGCGAACAGAAGCAGTACTGGCAAATGACTTGGATGGCAGACACCTCCAGATGTGGGAGAAACCCCACGGATGTCACTCCGCATTCTCCTTGGGTACACGTTTAGATCGTTTACGCCGCCTTTCAGAAATGACAATCTGCAGATGTGTGACATATGCGATGCAAATCACATCTGACAATCACTCAAAAACAGCCGATAGGTTTGTGGATCACAGTGAGCGATGTGGTAAACAATGCGCATCTGAAGCAATCATGGTCATCAGAAGTCCAGCCTGCTTCAGAGCCACGCTGCTGAATCTTTGGGTGACCTTTTCCAAAAGCACAAGCTGGCAACCCTTCTGCATAAAAACCATTTACTGCGATCTTTAGGGAAACCTCAACAACTGAATAGTGTTTACACATCTAGCGCCAGACTGCTCCCGATATAGAGCACTGCATATACTCATGCAATATGTGACATACAGCTAAAAGCTGGAGGATTACTAGGAGCTCTTTTCTGGGGTTAAAAATATCCAAATGATTAAATGATGCTTGATGTATTTCCTCGGATGTTTATGTGATACAAGATGAAAACATCTGGAAGGCTGCCACTGTCTGAAGGGAGCCTACTGGGGAAATGCTTATTGGAGGAAAGAATGGTGAAGCTGACACACACACGCACGCACAGACTGACGAACTCGCTCCTTCCCCAGCTTCCCCACTGAGGGAACTCTGACAGAGGCAGCCCTACCTGTCACTGTGGCAGCAATTATCCTGCAGGCTCTCTCCACGGACTGTCTCCTGCAGGTCTCCACATTACTAACCACATCACTGAGCACACACACTTATTGAGTATGCACACTGACGCACAGGAGGGCACACTGCACACCCACGAGTACACATACTGTACATATTCACACACACACACACGCACATATGGCTGTATGTGCGGTTGTGCTTTTCATCCACAATTCGCTCTGCACAGGCTAATGGCTCGAACGAATCGAAATGATGTGTTGGTGCAGACATCCTGCTCAAGCCAGGAGAAACACACAACATTGTGTGGATGTGAGTGCTCATGCAAGCATGTGCACATATCTCTTATGGGTTCTGCTAAAGATAAACATATTATCAAAGGTGAGACGGGTAAGAAGTCTGCAAATACACACATAGATGAGAAAAACTAACAAAATAAGTAAATACGCTCAAGCCATCATAAGGTTTAAAAATGAGAGGTGGAATTAATATCAGACCAGGATATAAGCTCTAGTGAGTCAAGAAATAATTCGTGGATATTGGAAGGGGGGTAAACAGACATGCTCAAGAGAGCAGGGTGTCCATTTTGGCTGCAGGGAGGTCTTCTGGAGGAAGCTTGTTTCACGCCGGTTCACTGGAGCTCAAATGCAGAGCTCAGTCTGAGTTTGAGAAACAGGTTGACTGTACAGAGCTGTGAAGGGTGATTTCAGCGAAAGGGAAGGGAAAAAAAGGAACGTAATGTGACCTCATTACTGTAGATTTGTTCCGACTGTCATTAGGAATCACAAACGCCATCACTCAAGTCAGCAGTATGAAGGAGAGGATGGTGGAGGGGGTGGAGTGAGCAGGGGTGGGCGGATGGGCTGATAGTAATCAAGTGGATTCAATCTTAAAACAAGATCTATCATCAAACAATCTATAGATGACAGAGAACATCAACACATGTGGTACAATCGCCCAGGCGAACGCATGCGGCCCAAGGAAGCAGATGCGTGAGCAATAAAGGACAATTAACACCACGACCATGACACATTAAACCGCATTATTACGCTTGAGCCACTAGAAGATGATGCCCAGCTGCTCAGGCGCAAGAAACCTGGGTTATTTACAAATGAAGGAAATATTACAGTGACGTGCACTCTATTTAATGTTAAACTGTCCTCATAAAAAGGACAGTAGCTCAATTATCCACTGGCAACAAGAAACAACGTTATTATAGAGGAGCAAAGTCCACTAGATGAGGGGTCAAGGTGTGTTATAGATTCGTTTGTGCTAATCTATAGATACACAACTCTTTCCTACACATAACCAAGTGGCTATTGTAACTTGATTAACTGTAACTGAAACCATGAGCTCCAAGCAGCTTCCTTTTTATGCTTTAAGATAAATAAACACGTACTCACTGTTGTTACTCGCGGTGGTTCTAGCTCCTTTGGAGTGACACTGAAGCATACAGGGTTAATGGATAAAGAGCTATATTTTGAGCTAAACCCAGCTCTTTTCCTAAAGCTAACCGATCAGCTCGTGTCAAAGAAAAGGCAAAAAGCATGCGAAGAGGAAACGAATCAGTGAGTGAAAAACACAAATATCCCAACCACAACACACCAGAATCTCCAGGCTGAGAAAAAAGATTTATCGCCACCCGGCCTGCCCTCCTTATATGGACTTCAGTGCTCTTTAAATCAGGGCCATTAACTCTCAGAGTCCAATGCTGCCCCGGCAACTCCATGAGAACATAGAAAAACAAAAGAGAAGCTACAGGACCACTTAAAATGAGCAACTTTGGATTTCTAAGCTGTGTCCAAAATTACTCTCTTTAATTAATTTACTTCTTTTTAAGGCTAAAGTCACACTAGGAAATTTGCTGGATGATCAAAATGATTACAACAGTGTTCAATCAACTCGTGATCTCTGATCCCTTTGAAATTCATGCTTCAAAGACGAGGACTAGGTGCCATCTTCAAACCAACTTTGATCCATTAAGACAGTTAAATAAACTCTGCTATCAGTTTTTGATTGGATAGAGTGAGGTTTGCAATAACAATCAATCTGTTTGTGATAATAATGCAGTTAATTGTGATAAATGTCAAATATGTTGCTATTTACACCTGAAGTATAACGCTGTACCAGAGATAGAGCAGACAGCCACCGGTGGACTGTGAAGAATCCACACATCAGGCTCAACCGTCTCTCAGCCACACACTTACAAACTATAAATTTATAAACAACAGAGATAGTTCGACTAGTTGTAATCATCACAGCTATGACTGATTGCAACATATTGGCAGTCTGTCTGCGTTTATAGATTAAATTAGATCGCAGTTAATTGCAGACCTCCGTCAGCCTGTCTGAGAGTGACTGCCTGCAGTCTAAGTCAGACCAATAGAGGTTGTGTCCCATCAGGCAAACTGTGAAATCGCCTTGTAACGAAAAGTGGTCGCTCATAGATTGAGCGTGCAGCACTCTCATCATCTGGGCCACCAGTTGACAACTACTTGCAACTAACCAGATAGCAATAAAATGAAATTAAATAAAATCATTTAAAAATTCAGTGCAATCACTCATTAACTACCAGCTTTTCCTGGTTGCATGGAGGTTGCTATCTTATTTTTATTCTAGTGTAATCGAGGTCTACCACACCCCTATTTTGAGGTGAGCATTAAAGTGAGATTTCAGACTGTTTCATGCTGTTATCATCGCTTAGTTACTTCCTATCTGTGCAGATTTTTAACAACCAGCGCTTTCTTGTTTTCTGGTAAGGCTACAGAGAGAAAAATAAAAGCACATGCTGAACTGTTGTGCTTTTTCACTCCACTCCACTCTTAAAATGCCACTAAGAAGTTAGCACGGCTTTGCACTAGAGTCACCTTAAAATGACACATTGGTCTCTAATGACTGGTTAGGGAAAACTGAACACCCTCCCACGTGGAGGTTGGTCAGAGTACAGAGCAGAGCTACTGTCAGGCTGAAGATGGAACGAGTGTAATGACTTCACAATTATGTCTGATATCAGGCTACGGGCTGAAAATTTTAGACTCAGTTCAGACACAAACACACTAGACACTTTATTAGGTACACCACGCTCAGACATGGTCCATATTGACACGACAGGATCGGCAACAGCTGCTATAGATTTGTCAGCAACACATTCATGACGTGTGTCTCTCGTTCCACCACGTCCCAAAGATGCTGTTTGAGTACACTGAACGTGTTGTCATGTTCAAGAAACCAGTTTGAGATGATCTGAGGTTAGTGACATTATCCTGTTAGTGAAGCTACACTGTGGTCATCAAAGGATGGACATGGTCAGAAGCAATAATCAGGTAGGCTGTGGCATTTATGATCCTTAATTAGTACTAATTAATATTTGGCACTACTACTGAAGTGTGTCAATATCCTAAATTCATTACACCCCCAGCACCACCTTAACTGTTGATACATTGCAGGATGGATCCATGTTTTCATGTTGTTTATGTCAAATTTAGGGCGACCGTGGCTCAGGGGGTTGGGAATCGCATCTGTAACTGGAAGGTCGCCGGTTCGATCCCTGGGCTCTCTGTCCTGGTCATTGTGTCCTTGGGCAAGACACTTTACCCTACTTGCCTACTGGTGTTGGCCAGAGGGGCCGATGGCGCGATATGGCAGCCTCGCTTCTGTCAGTCTGCCCCAGGGCAGCTGTGGCTACAACCGTAGCTTGCCTCCACCAGTGTGTGAATGCGAGAGTGAATGAATAGTGGTATTGTAAAGCGCTTTGGGTGCCTTGAAAAGCACTATATAAATCCAATCCATGAAATAAATTTGTAGCTTCAGTTTCCTGTTCTTAGCTGACAGGAGGGGCACAAGGTATGGGCTTCTGCTGCTGGAGCTCATCTGCTTCAACGTTCAACATGTTTTTTTTGTGATGCTCTTCTGCATACCTTGGTTGTTAACAGTGGCTATTTGAGTTACTGCGGCCTTCCAATCAGCTTGTAACAGTCTGGCTATTTTCCTCAGACCTCTGGCATCAACAAGGCATTTTTACCCAGAGAACGGCTGCTCACTGGATAGTTTCTCTTTTTCAGACCATTTTCTAGAAACCATCCTACATTCAAAGTCACTTAAATCACCTTTCGTCTTCATGATGCTCGGGTTGAACTTCAGAAGATGAAGCGGGCACGAAGAGCTCATTACACGTGTATTATCATGCTTGTCAATCCTGTGTATACGTATATGCTGAAATCCCATCACTGATGTGTTGATTGATAGCTGATTATGGTTGCAGCTAATGAGTATCTCTATCATTAATTACTCTGATGGTTACATTGTTAGATAATCACTTAATCATTTAATTTATAAGATGCCAAAAATAAGAGGTAAATGTCCATCTCAGTTCTCAGGGTGAACTTTTAAAAAAAGATGAGCTCTATCGTTTCTTAAATTAAAAACAAAATAAAAACTCACAATTTATGTGAAAGTAAGAAAAAGACAAAACCAAAAAAACAGCGGCGAAGGAACAAAAGAGCAATAGTTTAAAAGGATTTTTTCTGCCTGAAGGTTTTCTTGTAAGGCCCGCACTCTCACTGAATACATGTGCCAGTATGAGACTGTTAAAAGTTGCCACCATCTTCCAAAAAGGATGCTAAATCAGGATGAAATATATGTTGAGCTGCTAATGTTGGTCTTACAGTAAGTCCAGATTCATCAAATGAACAATATAAGAATACAGAGCTTCTGTTTACTCTAGCTCCCCCCATTTCCATCTAATGCACTGTCTGAGCACCTAGATTAGATTTGCGAGGCTTCTTTTATTATTTGAGAGAGTCGAGATGCTTTCAGCTCGGGGAGGTTAATGTCAAAGCGAAAACATTTGCTGCCAGCGGCCTTTAAGCAAATCCCTCCAACCACCGGTACAGATGTTAGCGGACATCTCTCCTCAGAGAGTGGATAAAGCGGCCGAGCGCCGCATACGTCCGCCCGCCCGCCTCTCTTCGTCCACGTGATGCACCCTGGCTGCTCGTCAGATCGCCCCGTTAATCTCGCCGCGCTGCCTTCCCGCGTACAGCTGGGAGTGGGGGGTGCAAAATGAAAGTGTAACACAACGGCCTCATGCCAGGTGTCAAAATGAGAAATATGACATTTCCCTTTTGAGATTTTATTAGTTGTGATATCATTTTGCATTCAGCCTGCCTGACGTGTCACCGAGCCCTCGCTCTCTCTTTTTTTAAATTTTTTTTATTACTATTTTGCTTCGGGATAAAATGTGATAATCATTATTATATGTCTAAAGCAGAGCAGCTGTGGCTGCAAAGAGGAAAAGAAAAACGCAAAATGCATTCAGGATGGGGCACAATTGGTAAATCAAAATACACAGTTTGACTAGTGTGTTTGCTCTCGCATAATTCTCCCCACTCTGAATCAATCATCTTACTGCAGAGTTTCTCAAACAATTGCTTTTAAAAGTGAGGCAGCACAGCATGATGATTAAATCTATACACCACAGCAGCGCTGGCATGCAGTTGTTTTTTTTCTGTTTTTTCAGGATTAATTTCATAAATAACTGCACAAATCTCTCTATATGTTTCAAGCCCTCCTGTGACTGAACTTTCAAGTAGTTGGAGAGGGAAAGACAAGGCTGTGTAAGCACACCTCGCTGCCTTTTTAAGGACACCTGTTGGGCTGCATGGCTCATCTCCTCCTCATTTAGCCGTCTGTCTGGGCTCCGTGGGGCTGATTACCAGGAAGAGCTGATTCCAGTTGCAGTGCTTATCAGTCTAATTAGAGCCCCTGGCAGGTGACTTGAAGGAAGTTGTATGTCTCACGGATGTTCAGGCGGAGCAATTTGTACAGGGATGGGGGCTGGCACATGACAAAAATGCAATATCAAAATCATAAGACGGAAGGGTATGAAATTGTGTTTTGAGAATTGCGGTGACAGATCAGTCTTGGTAAAGGTGATTCAGTGCGGGGGATATATTTTCAGGGCTTTTTCTGGGGAGCAGAGGGGCGCCTGGAGGAAGTTAAATAGAGTCTTTTGCATCACTTTTATCATGCAAAATTTCAAGCGGTGACAACAAGTCAAGAGAAAGAGGTGACATCTTGAGTAACATCTTCTGGTGAAAGTATCAACTGTCAAAAAAAGAAACAACACAGAGAGACAAACTCAGACAGGCTGTGTTTCCACAGAAGAGAAAATGGGAGATGGAAAAAAAACATTTAGAAAAGAATATAAAACACCAGAGAAAGAAAGACACACGAAAAAGGGCAAACAAAGTGAAAGACAGGGGCGGAAAGACAGTGAGAAAAGTTGAGGACAGCGTGCAGGAGGAGAACAGTTATCCAGGTAGTGTATCAGTCACCGGTAAAAGGTCAGTAGTCTGCTGTTCGCACATCCAGGTGCTAATGCAACACCTCTCACACCTTCCGCAGCTGCTGGTGCCTGTCTGCCTGCAGGTTGGTGGGTAGAAAGACTGTTTGTGCTAGAATAATATGCTGTAATCCCCCATCTCAGATGTGGCCTTAACACAGGTAATTGGACTTGGAGTGTGAGGAAGCCTGTGGCTAGACACACACACACACACACACACACACAAACGCTCACCGCTGTGTAGTCTGATTTGAAATATGAACAGAATTGCTCATTTTCTCAAGAGAGATAAGCCCTCTTTTATTTTGTTTGTTTGTGAAGCAGAGCTGCTTTAGTTGTGATGTTACACTGTCCTGTTGAGCTCTGAATGTGTTTTGAGAATGTTGTATACAGTAAGACTAAGACTAGAAGATCATGGCTTCTTTATTATCCTATTTCTTAAACCAAAAACCAGAAGAGCAAAAACTAAAGGAATGTTTTTAATCTGTTTTTTTGTTTGTTTTTAAGCTTTAATGTAAGCTGCAGATATTAGCATTTCCAGCTAATTTAGAGCTAATACAGTCCGAGTCATAATTTGTCATACTTTGGTAGTTTTGCCTGTTTTATAGCCTGTTTTCTACATAGTCCCTTATTTTCAGAAGCTCAAAATGAAGACATAACATCTGAAGTTGATTCAAAATGTTAAATTTGCATTCTAATCAAGTCAAGGATACTCTGAAGGAGATA